>NC_136489.1:126203338-126395838 GCF_053919585.1 Euprymna scolopes
ATGTCGCCAGATCAGAAGCACGGGCATGTGGTTATGAAATTCTCCCCCATCCTCCCTACTCTCCTGACCTTGCATCCTCTGACTTTCACCTCTTCCTAGCCATGAAGTTATTTTGTAAAGGAAAGCGTTTCCCAGATAATACAGCCTTGATTTCTGAAGTGACGTCATGGTTGGAGGACCAACATAGGGTGTTCTACACAAACGGTTTCTAGAGCTGCATCAAACGATGGGAGAAATGCATAACTCTGGGTGGTTTCTATGTAGATAAAGACTAATAACTGTGCCAAGTTTCGTTGCTCTACTGTTATGGGAAGTGGGTCAGGGGCATTACTTATTGCACGCCCCTCGTATAACTTTATTAAATATTCCAGAGTCACAGATGTATTTGCTTAATACATATTCATATTGTTTTATTGCTGCATCTTACACGTGTTTCATTGCATGGCATGAATATACCAAACAAATCACCTGAGACTTACATAACCATATTTCATTTAAATATGGGAAGATGTATTGATTTAGTCCTCTCATGAGATCTGAATTGAAGTGTACTTTTTCATATTTTTTTGTTTCTCCTTATGATTTCTGGAAGTTTCTAATCTATTTTAATATTACCTATTTTTTTCAATCTAACGGAAAGAAACTCATATATTTCCTGAAAAACTAACGTAAGTCTCTGATAATCTGTTTAGTATATTCGGGTTATTCAATGAAGCACGTGTAAGACGCAACAATAAAAAAAAAAACATTAATATGAATTAAGTGAATAATTCTGTGATTTTGGAATGTTTTATATATATATATATATATATATATATATATACAGGACCGGCAAAAAGAAAGTCCGCACTCGTAATTTTTTCAAAAACTGCAAATTTAAGCTAAATTTAATGTAACTGTTTAAACAACCTACACCTCACTTGATTCGCCTTTTATTCCTTTATAATTTTACCTGTTCATATTTGACTTTTAATTGAAATATTCTAGTGTTCGTGTCTTTTAAACATTCTAGTGTTCATGTCAATTAAAAAAAAATAACTTCAAATCGAAGAGGCAAAAAAAAGTCACAGCAACAAATTCGCTTAAAACCAGCTTAAAATGTCGCCCCTAAATCAGTTTAAAATATCCACCAACGGGCAACAATGCATCTTTAATCGTAATTGTTGTTGTTCCAGCAAGTATATGAAATTTAAAGGTTGAAAAACCAGCGAGGGCAAAATTGATTTTAATACAAATTTCTATTTATTACAATAAGATTGAAATTGTTTATTTTTTTTCAAATTTTTGAATAATAAAATATTCTTCTTCAGGAAATTCGGACAGTTTTCTTCTTCTTCTTCTTCTTCTTCTTCTTCTTCTTCTTACGTATCAGTGAAGGTAACACTCGGTACGTCCTCACAGGTTGGAAGTTGAGGTCGGATGATGTCTAAATGTCCAACAAAAGTGTCAAACGTTTGGTCGAACGCATGTGTCAATAATAATAAATATTTTAATTTTAATAAACAAATAATAAATTAATAATATAAATAATAACAACAATAATAATAATAATAATAATAATAATAATAATAAGTATAAACAAGTGAACCATGAGTGCTCATAAAAAAATGACGAAGTTCAGCATTTACACCCCCCCCCCCTCCCATTTAACCCCAAAAGGTCCCAGGGGACGTCAAATCTGGGTGAAAATGATCAAACTGTGAAGTTTTAGGCTTTAACATATGTAAATTTGAGTTCTGCATCATGTATAAAAAAAGAAAGAGATAACTAAGTTCATCATTTGCACCCCCATTAAGCTCCAAAAGTCAACAAGGCCTTAACATATTTAAATTTGAGTTCAGCACCATGCAAAACTGCTAAATAGACATACACAGAAAATTTCGGACAAGTCTGGTAAAATAGTTCCAAAAATGGAGCACCTGGGGCACACCCAAGAGTTATGGCGAAGTATTAAAAAAACAAAATTATATAGAAATCAGTTAGTTACAATTTTTCAGAAAGTTTTATAAAAATCCAAGGCATCATTTTTTTTTTTTTTTTAAATAAACACAAAGTGTCAATTTTAGCCATTTTAACCCGAAATGTACCCCTAGGGGAGCAACCGGAGTTTTCCCGGAAAATCTGTTCTGTTACTTTTTACTCATATCATGTTTAATGTTTGTGCAAAATTTCCAAAAATTCCAAGGCATAGTTATTGAGAAAAGTGCGGACAGACGAACGGATAAACAGCCGAACGGACAAGGGTGAATTTACAGGTCCACCCTGCCTTTGTCTGGGAACCAATAGTTAATGAAAATTTTAATAAATAGAAATGTTTATTGGAATCAATTTTGCATTCGTCTGGTCTTTCAACCGTTAAATATTAAATTCTTAATATCGAGTGCTTCTCAAACACTGGACTTTCCTATCATTATTGACCCATGCGTTCGACCAAACGTTTAACACTGTTGCCGGACATTTAGACATCATCCAACTTCTTTTTTCTTTTTAGTAATAATAATAACTAGCAAGAGCCGTGGAAATTCCACGGTAGTTAAAATCTTTTAAAACACATCAGTAAGAAATTTCTTATAAAAATGAACGTATGGAAGCAAGTAGAACAAACAAAGAACTTTAGTTTAAACTTTTATTGAAGGTCAATGCGATCGTAACTGATGCTGTTGATATTGTCAGGAAGTGCTAGTGATGATTGAGGCGGTGACAGGGACGTCGATCAGCTGCTAATAATCATAACTATCTCAGTAATAATAGTAAAAAATTTAGTAATAATGATAATAATAAATAAAATCGTAATAAAAATGTCGATAATAATAATAATAATAATAATAATAATAATAATAACAATAATAATAATAATAATGATAATAATAATAATAATAATAACAATAATAATAATAATAATGATAATAATAATAATAATAACAATAATAATAATAATAATGATAATAATAATAATAATAACAATAATAACAATAATAACAATAATAATAATAATAATGATAATAATAATAATAATGATAATAATAATTATAATAATAACAATAATAATAATAATAATAATAATAACAATAATAATAATAATAATGATAATAATAATAATAATAATAACAATAATAATAATAATAATAACAATACTAATAATGATAATAATAATAATAATAATAATAATAATAATAACAACAATAATAATAATAATAATGATAATAATAATAATAATAATAATAACAATAATAATAATAATAATAATAATAACAATAATAATAATAACAATAATAATAATAATAATAATAACAATAATAATGATAATAATAATAATAATAATAATAATATTAACAATCCTAACCCATGCAGATTACAGCTAAAAGCTAGAAATGCACGTAATAATATCAATTATAAAAATAAATAAATAAATACGTCCCATAAAAGGGGCGACTCATATACTTTTTTTTTTTTATTGATATTAAAACCCTTTTTTTATTTTAAAAAAAATACAACTGTGATATTTATTGATCATGGAATTTCATTCACCTGCAAAAGATCTAGCTAATTTGCATATTTTTTTAAATATTGATTTTAATTAATTCCCTATCAGTTTTTTCGGGTTTATTATTGAATGATCATATTTAGTTTGCTATTTATTATATGTAATTAGATTCATGCAGATATTCTTCATGACTGATACATGCGTAATTTTTGCGTAAAAGTTTATAGTAAACATAAACCTCTTTCTTTATATATGCGTATATATATATTTGTTTAAAAAAATATGCCTTACGAAACTCCTCTGTAAGTTTTTGGTCTACAGACATGAAACTTCATATACATCGCAGTAATGTAAGTAGCAAAATCTCACGAAAAACGATAAGGTATCTTTGAAGACATAACTAAATACGAACTAACAATTATGTAGATAACATTGTAGATACTTGTACGCACACACACACACACACACACACACACAAAAACACACACAAATGACTGTAATTATGTAAGCATTAAATGAAATTGACGGCGGGCGAAATAATATGTCTGTTAGTGACGCCATGTTTTAATTATAATAACCGTTCATTTATAAAAAGAAGAATTGCATTTCGGAATATGAGAATTTTCAGAGGTCAGCTAATCAGAATAGACGGACTTTGTTAAGGGAGCCTTTGCTATTCATGAACAGGAAATTGGAAACAGTATGTTTTCTTGAGCCAGTTACGGTCGGTGTAATCACAGAATCTGTAAAATGTGTAGAATTCCGGTGGTACTTGTGGTAGAACTAAATATTTAGAGAGAAAAATAGGTTTTCCTTCCTAGCCTAGATTTATTGAATTTGTATGTGGCAAAGCTAGGCTTCTTTGTTCCAGAGGGGAAATTTCTGTAATCATTTTACTGTACATGGAGATATATGGAAATTAAAAGGGTAAATATCTTTATATTGAAACTACTGATATAATAGGAAGCTCAATATATTAGATAGAATAATTAACAAACAAGAAAATTGCAGATGAAAATAAAAATATAAATTACAATATTTATTAAGCCATAAAGTATTCAAGCAATAAATTAAAATAAGGATTAATCCTTAACCCATAGATTTCTAAAGATAGGCCCTTTTTATCAGAGGATGAAAATTAATAAAAACAATATTACTGGTTAGCATAAATTTGAAAAAATGTATATAAAAACTTCTGGTGAATTAAAGGAGATTTTCAATAGAAATAAACGGTTAAATCTCATGGTTGGTTGGTTGTTTTTGTTTTATGGCATATCAACCCTTTTCAGGGTATTTAATGCCGTATCCAGTTATTTTGAAGAAAATATTTTTAGTAGAATATACATTTTTTTCAAGTCGGTTTCTATTTAACCCATAGTTGGAACCCTAACAGGTACTACCACCCCGGGTGAGAGTGGACCTGGGAGCAATGGCAATTAAAGGGTGGCTCCACACTCCCCAAAGCCCGCAAACTGGGGCCTCACCATCAGATATAGTTTAAAATCATATCCAGGACCTGTTAAAGTATAGGATCAAACAATGAAATTATATTCCCAAAAAAAAGAAAGTATGATTCGAGGTGGAAATAGGTCGAAGTGAAATTGAAAGATTCAGTTAAATGTAAACTGAGTAATCCAATATCCAAGAACCTCGTACGGAATAAAATTATAAATTAATATCTTGTGATTAGAAAACGCTTCCCAGCAATATATATATATATATATATATATATATATATATATATATATATATATATATATATATATATATATAAATTTTGAGGGAATTAGACCTAGAGTCTAAAGAGCAGAGTTTATTTTAATGTACTAGTAAATGTATTATTACTATCAAAAGAAAACAGTGCTCATTGTACTGTAGATATATAATAAACTCAATAGGTATAGATATCCTAAAGCTATATTAATATTGAGTAAAAGTATTCATAATTTTGAATTAAAAATCAGTTTCAAAAGAAAAACAAAAAAAATCAATAGAGTGTACGATCGTTTCGGAAACAATGTTTTTTTTTTAAATAGACAATATGTCTTGAAGAATAATTTAGGAAAAAAGATTTTTTTTAAACAACGTCTCTTCATCAGCAAAAACGTGGTGACGGTGGTGGGGTTAAAGGCACCAAAATAAACCCAACACTTTTTGTAGTAAGGCAGATATTCCTGGAAATATTTTAAAAAATAAAGTAAAAGAGGTTACTAATTTTCATGTTGATAAATAAAATAAAAATAAAATAGAGTGGAAAAGTAAGAAAACTCCAATTTCAAACACTGACCAAGAAAGTATTAGTTAGTTATTTATCTGACTGTCAATCTATCTATTTATCTATATGTATTATCGATATATCTCTCGATCTAGTTATCTATTTATTTCTGTATCTATCCATCTCGATCCATCTATCTATCTAACTGGAGAGATAAACAAGAGATGAATATAAAAATGTTGATAAAAACTGCCAAAATATAATAAAACCATATCATAGACAAGTTTACCGGAAGCATCTTAGCAGCTGACTGGAACTACATATATGTTACCACGTGATCAGGTTAGCTGGAGATCACATTAAGTTTGAATTTGGACGTTGAGCAGGGCGGATGGTTTAACAGGTATTCCCCCCACCCTTCACCAGGGAGGGAGCTGACGTGTCTCAGAATGGAGACCTAGAATTAACCCCACAAGCAAAGATATTCACTTTCCGTTCTTTTGCGATTGGCACCTGGAAAGTGAATAAAAACTATATAAAACCAACCATCGTCTTGGAGTGAAATGCATTCGTTCAAACAGGTTCCAGCCTCCCTCCAAGAACAAGATGAATTTCAGATGGATGCAGGAAAATAAGGTATATCGAAAATACTTGTATGACACACACACTCATCCACATATGAACATTTAGACCATTATAGCATTGGAACATAAACAGACTGCAGCAACATAACTTAGGGTTCAGATAGTGAAGTGCCACCATAGATATTTAGTGACATATACACAAATTCCGATGAACCCTTCATCACAAGCACATATCTCTGTATGGTGATATGGTTCAGTATTACAGAACACTTACTATCAGATATCCTTTTCCAACACCAGGAGTTTACGTTACAACTTCCAGAGGTTAAAATCCAATTGCAGGAGACCAAACCTGACCTGTGTGTTCTTTTGCAAAACTGGCATATGATCAACTGTTTCTTAATCAAAGGTTATTCTAACTTAATCTCTAAACCTGACGTCCCCCCCCCAGAGCGCAACAGACATGGAATATGTGCCTACATAAGAGATGGCTTTCCCTGCGGTAGTAACATCTCCAAAGAAGATTCTAAACTGCGCTACATGTGCTTCACAGTAGCACTTACACATTGCTTGCCTATTTGCTCTCTACTGAACCCACAATGATGGTGACATCATGTTTGAGAGTCTTGCAGAATAAATTGACCACATCTTGGCTGTCTGTCCCTCAACATACATTCACGTCTGTGGAGATTTCAACATTCACAATGTTGAATGGCTGACCCACTCAGTCAAACATTATGGTTCAATTGTGCTCTAAACATAAATATTCATTTCGAACCTGCCCCTGTTTAATTAAAGAAGCTAATGTTGTTTTCATATACCGGGTCCTTCTGATTGTATAATATAAACCTTATTTAAGATAACGATATACAAAGTGCCTTCAATAAGTTTCCAAACTTTTTCGTGTGGGTATTTTTATTGATAGTACACTCATGAAACTCTAGCCCCTTTGAAGTAATCTCCTCCCGCTGCAATACACTTGTTGTACTGCTCCAAAAACTTCTGGAAATCCCCATGAAAGTCCTCTTGTGTGAGTGTGTCAATGGCTCTCATCACAGCCTGTTTTATCTCCTCAATTGTCTCATATCAACAGCCTCTAACTCACAGGGAGAAAGGTTTGGACAGCGAGATCTGAATTGATCAGCTCGACCATCTTCTTCCTGTCATGACAACGCTATTCTTTCTGATCTTCTCTGAACACCCTTGGGACAAACTTTGCACAAATTTTCCACATCTTCAGTTCCTCGGGAATAATTTTGTATACAATTCCTACACTAACATCAAACTGTGCAATAAGTGTCTCTATAGACACACGACGGCTTTTATCCATGAAATTCTTTATTTGGCCAATCAACTCTCATGTTCTGACTTCCTTACTCCTCCCACACCTGTCATCATCCCTTACAGACTCTCTGCCTTCCCTGAATCTCTTATACCACTCAAAAACTGATTCTCGATTCATGCAAGATTGTATAAAAGCAGTTTAAAACATTCCATACGTTTCTTTGGCATTTTTTCCAAGTTTAAAACAGAATTCTGTTCTTTTTTCTAAAGTGTACTCACGTCCAGATTACAATTTTGAAATTCATCAGCTGTGACAATCAGGCTTTAGTAGGGTGTATTCCGATTCCTGCTGTAGCTGTTGATTTCAACCTTAAACTATAAAAATTGGTCTGTCATCTCATAAGATGTATAGCAATAACATATTGAAGTTTCAAGAGTCTATGACAATTGTAAATGCCCGCACAAAAAAGTCTGGAAACTTAATGAAGGCCCCTCGTATGTAACAAATACATAAGATAAATAAACTAAACTAGTCAGAAATTCTCCATACAGTGATGAGATAGGTCACATGATCATAATAGTAAATAACCATAGCAATATCTAAATTTTTATTTTATATGACAAATTTAAAACCTTACTAAAAGCATTTGTAAAATGTCAGGGAATCCTTGTGAAAAATCGCCGCAATCGAGGTATTGAAAACAGACTGTAACCTGCAAATAATATACTGATTTTAAATGTTCATTTAGTTTAGCCCGGGGGCTCTAATGCTTTTAATGGTAAACCCAACGGCTATCAGCTGTCTCTAAGAAAATGGCAATAAACTCTACGAAAATCCAGGTTTTAACCGTTAAACTCAAATAATTTCTTTTAAGATTGATTATTAACATTATTTCTGCAATTCTGAATTTTTTTTTAGATGAAATGTGATAGCTTGTGTTATGTTGTTATGTTAAACAAACTATTTTTTTTTTACATAGGCATCACCACTTATCAAGGCCGATAGGCCACTCAAGGATAAGGGTTAAAGAGTGTACAGTAGTCAAAAGGACAATATAGTAATCGATAGTAATGGAAGTTCGGTAAATTTGTTAACTTAAGTGGAACGGCTCATCAGAAACTTGTTCACGTTGGACTTGAAGACAACCATATTATAGACGGCTGGAAAGCAGGAAAACGGAAGACAGTTCCACAAGCGTGCAGTTCTAAGAAAGAAGCTTTGAACATGGAATCTATGTTTAGGTTTAGGCTCAGATAAAGAGTGGGGGGAATTATTGATAGTGTTTTCAGCTAGACGAGTGTTTCTTGTGAAAGTTTGGCGAGGGGGGACCATAGATTGATGCTCAGTTGAACACTTTCCATGAAAATAACGATAACGCAGAGACAAACTCGCAACATCTCTTCTGTGAGATAGAGGTTGTAGCGAAGAGAAAAGGACATCTCCCACCAGGCCATGAAGTCTATTTTGAACCCTATCAAGGCATTATTATAATAACATCATTAGTCATCCCAGTATAGAACTAAACTGCATTTGGAAACCCCTACTCACAAAATCACTGAAAAAGAAAAGGGAGGTAACTTTACAAAAACAGTAAAAAAACTCTTTTATCTTTGGAGTTGCCTCCCTCCCCTTGCATTGTGTTAAAAAAATAAATAAATAAAAATATGCATGGATATCGATCCTCTGTTTCGTAAAACATTTTTTCACTCACATTAACAATTAGTATAGATATCCCGAAAAATTCAGTCATAGGAAAGCCTTTAAAAATATCTTATTGACCCCTGACGATTGAACCTTCTTTATGATCTATGGACCCACCCTTAAACCCATGGTTCGAATTCTTGTAATACAGAGCCAACCCTCTTTTTCTTAGTATAGAAAAAGGAGCATGTTTTCAACATCCGAAGAAGGTCGCAGGTTGTAGCGACCGAAACGTTGTGTTAATAACACCCGAGATGAGAATAATAGTCTGATTAATCAACATAACACAAACCTTATTTCTGTTTGACACATACGTCAAAATTGACTTAAGTTGTTAGTTCAAATTACATCTTAATACCATTAGTTTAGTTACGGGGAGAGGGGACGAAAAAATTGTCGCCCTAGAAAAGACATGATTTCATTTCCGTTTGATGAAAACCGGTTTTCTTTTTTCTTTTTTTTTTTTTTTTTGTTTGCAGACGATCTATTAGTTGGACAAAAGCGATAGAAGCCTTGCCGAAAAGTGACACAATGTTCAAACTGCAGATTGGACGCAACGCCGGTGACAAGCAAGATATGGTCCCTTCTAATTTATAGTTATCTAAGTCTCACATAACGTGAAAGCCCTCTACGCCCTTTTACCATGTTAGAATGGCTTTCTTGTCCACTTGACCACGTCTAGCGAAATAGACAACGGAATCTAGAAATCAAAAAGAACATTCTCGACAATAATTCAATTTTGTTTTGATATAAAGAAGAAAAAGTGATTGCTTTTTTTTATGTGTTTATAGACATTCTCGTTATTCTTAGGTTTTTGAGTTAGATTACGGTCGAGGTTTGTGTTAGAGTTAGGTTTGGGGTTGGATTTGTTGATATAAAAATAATACTTCTAAATATGTATTTTATTTATCTATTCTTTTTTTCTTTTTTAGGCCAGGCACACTCTCATTCTTTTCATTCTGCCAGCTGTAATGTGCGCAATTGATTTACAATAAATTTTCAAGGTGAACTAAATCGCTATGTAAAACAAATAAGTTTAGGAATAGAAGTAAAAAAACAAAAAGCAAAAAAAAAACGAACGTGAACAAGATTAAACGAGGGCATTGTTTTGGAAAGTTTCCAAACAATAAGAATTTTGCTTCATAAGAAAGAAAAACTTGATATATAAAGCACAATATTTGGTGTCATAAACATTTAACAATAACAAAAAAAAAATGAATAAATACATTGAGTCATTGCAATAGATAAATAGGAAACTTGTTATAAACATGACTTTCATGTTCATAACAATGTTTCACATATATTATTTTGACTTAATTGACTTCTTTTTTATTTACTAAAGAGTTACCACTTATCAAAGCTAAAAGCTATTCGAGAATAACAGTTAATAAAATAGTATTTAATATAATAGTTTTGTAATGGGGAAGTCCCTTGTGTTTGTTCTGCTCAAAAATAGGGAGGATGTTGCAATATTTTGGTGTTTTTAATGGGGTATGATCCCACACAGTTGGACGATTCTATTTATAAACAAGAACTGACGAATCAAATTAATTTACGTTCTGCTACCTACTAATCAGAAACCAGAATTGCTTCATAAATATTAAACCTTTTCTGGAGCAATTTCACATGTTCTTTTCCCGGGTTTCGACACGGTAAGAATATTTTGTTCTGTGGAACTGTCTACAACAAACAAGTCACCTCCCAGGACTTGTGTGTAACAGCGAACCATCTGAAACTCAAAATGGCTTACACTTCTAGAAACGTTGAGCCTGGTCAGTATTAAAATGGGTGACCATTTGGAAATTCCAAATGCTGTATGTATTCTCTGCTTATCTCGGCATTGTTTCCAATCAGTTCTGGGCCTCTTCTTGCCACTGGACACAAGCAGTGCCGATTCAGGAGAGGTGTAGTTCGGTATTGTGCAACCCTTGCCTCACAAATACATGTACAGTTAATCTTACAGAGTTGTCTATTGTCTCTTGAGACTGAGCGGAGGCATTGCAGTTAGTGCTCAAGCTAAATAAACCCCAATATTGAAGTGACTTCATTTAGTTATAGCTCAACTGGTCAAGCAACTGAGCAGCGATTACTAAATTTAATACTACCATCTCATTAACCCTTATCCTTGAATGGCTTTAAGCTTGAATAATTAGTGACTACTTTTAGTAAATAAAAAATAATCATTGCGTTTCTACATGCTTCGTGATGGAGTCTGACAATGGGGTAACCATTGTCCCCAGTACTGGCCAATGTATATAAGGAATACTTTGAAGAAATGGCGTTAGGATCAACACAATTAAAAACAGCAATCTGACTGCGATATGTGAATGATGTATTCATACTCTGGCTAGAAGGATGTTAAAACATTACTGGTTCAAGTGAACTCTATTTGTCCATCTGTATAATTCACAATGAAAATATGGAATATAATAACAAATTATTGTTCCTAGTTGTGCTAATAACCCACACTAGTCAAGGGTTTATGGCATCTATATATCAAAAGCCAAACAGAGAAAAACGGTTAATAGTAAAATGACTCATAGAAGTAGCACATATGCTGAGAAGCAATAAACTAAAAGCAACCTAGTATAGAATTTAACACAGTATGGGAAACTATAAAATGTTTTTACCTCCTAATGGGGGTAGGTATTTATTTGCTTCCCCACGTAACCAAAAGGTTGGTTTTTATGTGAGGTGAAGTGGGAGGGGGAAGGGGAAGGGGGAGGGAATGATTTATATAGCCCCTACATGTACCAACAACCAATTGCCACAAGAGCAATGGTCACAAAGTGAAGCATCTGGGAACAGATGGTATTTATTTGCTCCCCCACCGAGCAAATTAGGCACAAGGCCAATTTTTTAATGTGAGGAGTGAAGGGAGGGGGAAGGGAAAGGGGGGACCAGCTCCGGAGAGGTGGGAAATGGGAGCTGGTTAAAGGTCAGGCATGTGGGGTTGCCCCCACATCTGGTCTTTGCTAGTCATAGCTAGTCTTAGCTAGTCATAGCTTGCAGTATCTGCCGGAACAGATGGTATTTATTTGCTCCCCCACCGAGCAAATTAAGCACAAGGCCAATTTTTAATGTGAGGAGTGAAGGGAGGGGGAAGGGAAAAAGGGGACCAGCTCCCAAGAGGTGGGAAATGGGAGCTGGTTAAAGGTCAGGCATGTGGGGTTGCCCCCACATCTGGTCCCTGCTAGTCATAGCTAGTCATAGCTTGCAGTATCTGCCGGAACAGATGGTATTTATTTGCTCCCCCACCGAGCAAATTAGGCACAAGGCCAATTTTTAATGTGAGGAGTGAAGGGAGGGGGAAGGGAAAAAGGGGACCAGCTCCCGAGAGGTGGGAAATGGGAGCTGGTTAATGGTCAGGCATGTGGGGTTGCCCCCACATCTGGTCTTTGCTAGTCATAGCTAGTCATAGCTTGCAGCATCTGCCGGAACAGATGGTATTTATTTGCTCCCCCACCGAGCAAATTAGGCACAAGGCCGATTTTTAACGTGAGGAGTTAAGGGGAAATGGGGACCAACTCCCCGGGGAGTAAGGGAGCTGGATAGTGACAATTGGTATGAAGGGTTGCCCCTACATTGACCAAGGTCTTATATGTGGGGTCGCCCCCACATATGGTCTTTGCTTGCAGTATCTGCCGGAACAGATGGTATTTATTTGCTCCCCCACCGAGCAAATTAGGCACAAAGCCAATTTTTAATGTGAGGAGTGAAGGGAGGGGGAAGGGAAAAAGGGGACCAGCTCCCAAGAGGTGGGAAATGGGAGCTGGTTAAAGGTCAGGCATGTGGGGTTGCCCCCACATCTGGTCTTTGCTAGTCATAGCTAGTCATAGCTTGCAGTATCTGCCGGAACAGATGGTATTTATTTGCTCCCCCACCGAGCAAATTAGGCACAAGGCCAATTTTTAATGTGAGGAGTGAAGGGAGGGGGAAGGGAAAAGGGGACCAGCTCCCGAGAGGTGGGAAATGGGAGCTGGTTAAAGGTCAGGCATGTGGGGTTGCCCCCACATCTGGTCTTTGCTAGTCATAGCTAGTCATAGCTTGCAGTATCTGCCGGAACAGATGGTATTTATTTGCTCCCCCACTGAGCAAATTAGGCACAAGGCCGTTTTTAATGTGAGGTAAAAACCAGCTCCCCTAAAAGTAGGCAAAAAGGGGGCACTCTGGTTACCAAAAATAATAATTGTCCCAGTATAGAGGGTTTCCCCTCCATTGACTGGTACAAATTATCTTAAGTGTAGTATCTGCCGGAACAGATGGTATTTATTTGCTCCCCCACCGAGCAAATTAGGCACAAGGCCAATTTTTAATGTGAGGAGTGAAGGGAGGGGGAAGGGAAAAAGGGGACCAGCTCCCGAGAGGTGGGAAATGGGAGCTGGTTAAAGGTCAGGCATGTGGGGTTGCCCCCACATCTGGTCTTTGCTAGTCATAGCTAGTCCTAGCTAGTCATAGCTTGCAGTATCTGCCGGAACAGATACTACACTTTGATCTTTAATCTCAGCCAAAAAGCCGAGTAATGGGAGGGGTAGATATTTATTTGCTGCCCACCACAGCAAAATGTGGGACAAGGCCGGAAGGTGGAGAACAGGCGAAGGGGCACTATCGCCACAACAAAAATTGCCTGGGCACCCACGCCGGCATTCCCCTGTATGGGCGCCTCAGGTGACAAGCAATTAACTTGCCCTACTGGAAAGCCCGGTGGCAAGGCCTGGGAGGGTGGACCTCCTAGGTAGTACCCAAGCAGTGTACCTCAGTCCGACAGGTGCTGGAATGGTTCCCGGCCCCTCAACTGTCAGGCTGAGTGTCAAGTAACAAATCCTTAATGCATACTCTACCCTGTCTCCCTGCAGCCAAAGCTGCTAGGAGACCTTCCCCATCACGAGTGGTGGGGGTAGGTATTTATTTGCTTTCCCACATAAGGAAAATATGACACAAGGTCGGTTTTTATGTGAGGTAGAAGGGAAGCAGGAGGGGGGAGGGAATGCTCTGTATAAGGTTGCCCCTATATAGACCAACAAGCAATTGCCAGAAGGGCAATGGTCACAAAGTGCAGCATCCGCGGGAACAGATACACGAGTACTGGGGGTATGACACCAATGATTTTGCCAATCGTTTTTATAACCACCGGTTGTGATAACCAACCAATGAAAATGTTCCAAAGTTACTATAAAAATTGTCGAATTTTGGATTCAATCAGTTCACCATTGGCTATATCACAAACCTCATTTGATTCTTAGCCGCCATCTTTGTTACGGGAAATTACTTCACACTCAGTATCGAGACTGCACTCTGTTCAACATAATATCTCAACACTTAACAGGTTATGCGCCCAGCCATCGTCTTTTCTTTGACGGATCGGAATCTAAATTCGAATTGTGGCAGGTAAAATTTCTGGGGTATCTAAGGATTCGAAAACTACGCAAAGTGATACAATCTCCAACAGAGAATCCTAACGACTCTGAATTTCTCTAAAAGAATGCGACTGTTTTTGCAGAACTGATTCAATGCTTAGACGATAGAAGTCTGTTTCTGATTATAAGAGACGCCTTGGATGACGGACGGAAAGCATTGACAATATTAAGAGAACATTATTTATCAAAAGGGAAACCAAAAATTATATCACTATATATAGAACTATCGTCTCTGAAATGTAACGAGGATGAAATTATTACCGACTACGTTATAAGGCCAGAAACAACCGCCAATGCCTTAAAACTCTCAGGTGAAATAATAAGCGACAGCCGATTTTAAACCATTTATAACTGTTATAATGCAAAAAGACAAACCCATAAATTTCAGCGAATTTAAACTGGCATTGTGCAGTTATGAAGAGACTAATCGTATGCTCATGGACAATAATAATTCCAACAATATTATGAAGTTCAAAAATGCTTCTCGAAAACAGACACCACCAAATTACGCACCTCATCGCAACGTGTTCCCCAAAAGTAATTTCCCCAAGAAAAAGAATAAAATTATCTGCTATAATTGTGGACGACCCTACCACAAAAGTTTCCAATGTCGATATAAATGCTCAAAAATGGACTCCATAAAAAACGTTGAGAACTTTGAGGAAGAACATACGTTTCTATTCAAATGTAACTTTGACAATACCACAAACGGTAAAAATCTCCTTGTAGACTGTGGTGCTACAGCACATGTTATCACCAAGGAATCTGATTTTATTAATTTTGATTCAAACTTTAATCCACAAAGTCATTTTGTCCAACTTGCTGATTGTATTCAAATAAATGATACAGTCTTGAAAAGAGGCGATGCTAAAATATCCCTAAAAAATAATAAAGGTGAAATCTATAACTGTATTCTAAAAAATGCTCTGTTCATAGCTACATTTAAGTAAGACATATTTTCCATGCAGGCTGCCATAAAAAAAGGCACGAATTTAAAGTTTGGCCAAAACAAGTCAAAATTGATATAACCCAATGGAACTGTATTTGACATTAAAGAAACTGTTCGACTATATTATTTAAAAAGTATGGTTCCCTTAAAAAATGCCAGTCATGGCTTGGAAACCTGGCATAAAATTCTAGGACACTGCAATACAGCTGATATTAAAAAATTACCAAATGTAGTCGAAGGCATGAAAATAATACCGTCAGACGATCTCCCAAATTGTGATATGTGTGCACAGCGGAAAATGACAAAAAATATAAGCAGAACGCCAGACAGAAAGGCCACGAAAATTCTCTCACTTGTACACTGTGATTTAGCAGGTCCAATCAGCTGAAAGAGTATGGCGAACTCTTTTTGAGATGACAAGATGTCTACTTATCGAATCGAAATTAACGCATAGTTTATGGACGTACGCTTTAATGGCAGCAGCATATATCAGAAATAGATCGTTCAATAAAAGATTAGGCAAAACACCGTATGACGCGTTTTGCAGTGTAAAACCCAAAATGAACAGAATGCATCTATTTGGTTCTGATTGTTTTGCATTTATAGAAAATACCAGTAAACTAAATACTAAAAGCGAAAAAGGTATTTTCGTACGTTACGATAAAAACAGTCCTGCATATTTAATCTACTTTCCAGACCAAAATGCCATAAAAGAGATTAGATGTGTAAAATTCAATGATACATTAAATTTAAAAAATGGCGATCCAGTGAATGAAAATAGTAAAGAAATATTACCTAGCATCTTAATCGATCACAATGAAAATATTAATAATGACAACCATTACAGTAGAACTACTGACGAAGACCAGACACGTCGATACCCAATAAGGGAGCGAAAAAGTCGAGACTTCTTACAAATTGAAAAGATACAAGACTATGCAATGGTTACTATTACACGTCTAAAAGCGCACCGGAAAGTTATAATGAGGTGATTAATTCAAAAAATCACAAAGAATGGAAACAAGTTATGTTATCCAAATTGAAAGCTTTATCTGAAAATAACACATACAAAATAATGGCAAAACCCACAGATAAAAATATAATTTCTTCACGCTGGGTTTTTTCCAAAAAAATCACAGCTTCTGGCAGTGAAACTTTTAAAGCAAGATTTGTTGCAAAAAGTTTTTCGCAAATTTCTGGAGTGGAATATTTTGCAACATTTTCACCAACGATAAATTTAACAACAATTAGAATTTTATTACAACTTGCCGCTCAATACAATTTAAAATACATCAAATGGATGTAAAAAAATGTCTATTTAAATGCTCTGATTGACTGTGAAATCTATATTTACCCTCCAGAGGGATTTAAAATGAAAAATAAAAATTGCATGTGGAAACTGAACAAATCGTTATATGGACTAAGACAAAGTGCTCACAATTGGAATCTAACACTCCATAATTATTTAATAGAACAGGAATTCAAACTATACCCCGTTATACTTTTTCTATTCTCAGAGTTACCCCAATTTGATTCTGAAAATCTTTCTAAATTTAGAGGATATGTAGATTTTTAAATATTAAAGATTGTTCTTTGGTTCCTTTTAGATAATGAAGGATTTGTTTTGCACGAGTAAGGTCCTTAATTGTCGGTCTCGATAAGTTTTGAGATAGCTTTGTTACAGTGTAACATATGTCAGACCTTGTTGCGGTCATCAAATAGATGAGGCTTCCAACTATTTCTCTGTATAATCAATTATCTATGGATTTTGTTACGGTCTCTATATTTTTATTTATGTCAATTTCGACGGGAGTTATACGCGGTTTGCAACCTTGCATTCCGAACTTGAGAATGATTTTTTTCAATATATCGTGATTGGTCCATAGTTATAGTTTCGTTTTCACAGGTAAATTTTATACCCAAAGAACCATGACAGTCGTCCAAGACCGGCCATTTTAAATGTTTTATTTAATTTATTTTTAACATCTTTTAAAGTGTTGTCACAGTTTGAGGCGAGTAATATATCGTCAACCCAAAAAACCAAAATCAACAATTTATTACGTACATTTTTGGTATACATGCACGTGTCTACGGGACATTGCATTAAAAATAATATATATAACAACATCAATTTCATGCAGTAGCCTGACGAATCCTCACGAAGATACAAACACATATGATATTTTTATTTATTTTTTTTTTACACAATGATCACCACTTATCAAGGCCCGGAAGCCACTCAGGGATAAGGGTTATTGCAAGTACATTACGTTAGTGTGGAGATTTGAAGAAGTGTTTAATTAAGGGGGCGGTTCATAAGGAATTTGTTAACATTGGACTTGAAGACATCCAAGTTGTAGTCCGGAGGGAAGCAGGCAGACGGAACAGAGTTTCACAGGCGTGCAGTTCTAAGAAAGAACTTTGTTCATGAAATCCGCGTTTTGATTTAGGCACAGATATAGAGTGGGGGAAATTTTTCACAGTGGATTCGGCTAGACGGGTGTTTTTCGTGAAAGATTGGCGAGGGGGGACCAGAGATTGGAGTTCAGACGAGCACCTGCCATGGAAATAACGATAAAACAAGGATAGGCTCGCAACGTCTCTTCTGTGGGAGAGAGGTTGCAGGGTAGAGAAAAAGGCATCCCCCACTAAGCCACGAAGTCTATAAACTACATAAATAAAAGGAGAGGAGGTAAAATGGCAAGAAATAGGATATTATTGAGTCATAAAAAAAAAATATATATATATATATATAACATATAATAAGGAAGATATTTGTGTTTTCAAACATATTATAACTAAATTTATATTTGTTAGTTATTCAATATGTACTGAGCTAAACAATTATCTATAAGATGTTTGTATAATAGTACTTTATGAATTTCTACTGGGTGCTTAAAGACAAGGGGGACCTATATCCTTCCTCCTATATTTTATGACTCAATAATATCCTATTTCTTGCCATTTTACCTCCTCTCCTTTTATTTATGTAGTTTATTTATTTATTTACTGTGCTTTCCAAAAACTATTAAATACTGATTATTATTTAATTTTGATTAACCTAGTCAGGTTTTAGGCAGGATAGTAAATACTTATTTCTATACAAACAGCATTGTATCAGTTCTTACCGTTTATTTAATAAATTTTCCATAGATACTACTATATGATAAGATTCGAGCGTGCAAAGGTTGCAGTGCCTAGATTCATTAAGTGTATACTTTCTTGCATTTCCTAATATTGGTCATTTTAATTTGTATTCTATGTTATCTATACATAGTTCTCTTAACTATATAACTAAAAGATGTTGATTTCTTTTAGTACCTTCATTTTTTATTGTAAAATATGCTATATGGTTGCTAAATTTGCCCTTACACTGAAAGTCTATCGACCCTATATATGTTTTACTCCTACTATTTTCAATGACTTCACAATTATATACAATGTCAGAAACAAGGCGTTTACCATCCAAGGAACATTCATTTTTGTTTCTATGGTTACAGAGAGGTTAATTTTCAGTGTTTTGCTACCTTATTTACTTTCCTTAATTTTCTTATCTATTTTGGAACTTATATTTTTCGGTAGGTTAACGGAATTTGAGAATGATAATTTTACTGTATGTTTATGAGCTTACTTAAGTTAACATCTTTAGGGAAGTTCCATATCAATAATCTGGTAAAATTTCTTTGGCAAATTGCTTTGGACGTGTGCACTGGAAGGCGGATTAAACCATATAAAATCTCTACGCCTGTTTTTCTTATTATTCTTATTTCCATGATATTTGTTTATGCTACTTATTCTTAGTGGATCAGAGCTATTAGTGTCTATTCTAATGTTTTTTTAGAATTTTTATGTCTACAATTACCTGAAGTCCTTTCTCCATCCTCGCCACACTTAGTTGAATTAGGTTTGTGATTAATGTATATAATTTCACTATTAAAATCTCATCTAACTAATGCTTTGTTATAAGATTTTTCTTACTATTAAAAATTTGTTCCTTATAAGATAACCTAGGTATTTTTTTATGAGATGCCGGGACTACATAAGTTTATCCAATAATTCACTGATTAGATTTAAAGTCGATATAATATAATAATATAGTAGTTTGATAATTAAGTTGAAGGTAATATCTAAAAGGTTTACTACTTTATGGATGTTATCAATAATGGTTATTTTTAGGTCAATAAAAACTTTATGTAGCAATTGTCTAGCTCTTTCTAAATTTCTACCACCAGAGTTAATAAAATAATAGCTTCCTTCATTGTGTTTAAAGTCGATATAATATAATGTTTGATAATAAAGTTGAGAGAAATATCTCGAAAGTTTACGCCTTTATGGTTAATATCAATAGTTATTTTGAAGTCAATATCCTTAAGCAGGTTATGAACCATTTGTTTAGTTCTTTCTAAATTCCTATGACCTGTATTTATAATCAGCATCTCTATAAAGACGCCTATTGATTTCCTTAAAAATGTAAAACAGCAACAAAAAAGAAGCTTTTTTCTTAGAACTGCACACCTGTAGCATTCTCTTCCGTTTGCCTGCTTTCCAGCTGACTACAATATAGTCGTCTTCAAGTCCAATGTCAACAAGTTCTGTATGAGCCATTCCCCTTAAGTAATCCGATCAACCAAATTTCCATTAGTAACGATTACTATGATATTATCCAATTGACTACTGTACACTCTTTAACCCTTATCCACGAGTGACCTTTGAGCCTTGATGAGTGGTGACTCCTTTGTAAAAAAAAAAAAAGACCTACAAAGTTTTTTAGCTGAGCCAAATTGGTGTACTACATATTAATATAAAATTTTCCCCCATTTTTCTGGTCTAAAATATATTGTTGTATTTAATTATAAATCTATAATATAAAGCTGTACGTCTGTGTGTGTGTCTGGTAACGAATAGGCTCCTATATAGTTGACTATTATAGAAAACTGATCACATATAATGATAGAAGATGTATCGAGACACAGGAATGGGTATGTTTGATCTGGCATAATGATGATTCATTAAAATTGTCGGGTCTGCGTATGTGCTTGGTCCACAAAGTATGGTAATAAAGAATTTAAAAATAAAAAAAAAAAGTTTACAAGTGTTTTTGATATAGATGTACATAATAATACTTTGATAAGTATGTTTTAACTTAAATAGGGATGGTATAATGAATTCGTGGGGTCTGCGTTCGCGCCTGGCCCCCAAAGAATGGAAATAGGCACAACTTTTAATAAAGACTTTTTCATATCTATCTGCGTAAGTATACTTTGATAATTATGTTTCAGTTTGAAGAAATATGGTATAATAAAATTATGGAGTGTTCGCTCGTGTCTGACCTCCATAGAATGGAAATATGTCACAAAGTTTAACAAGGTTTTTTAATATAGATCCACAGAATATTGTGATAAGTGTTTCAGTGTGAACAGGTATGGTATAATAAATTATGGGGTTTATCTATTTTATTTTTACTTTCATCATATTTTGCTTTGGTTTTGATACCCCCAAATTCGAAGCTATCTCTTTACAACCCTTCCTTTTCATAACCTATCATACTTTCATAAATCAGAGTCCATTTTCTGTAGGCTGTTTTTGAACCCAGTCAACCACGGGTACTTTTGCTAGTATATATATATATATATATATATATATATATATATATATATATATATATATAATTTGAGAAGAACGTTTTTGCAAAATTCTTAATTTTGATTTCATATGATGTATTTAAAAAAGTTTTTGTTAAGATACCTTTACTTTATATATATGTTTAAAGAACGTTTTTCGCTCTATCTTTTTTTTTCTTTTTTTTCTTCAATTTTCACCCCAAACAAGGCACAGTGCCACTTTGAAGTATGGGGCTACTATCGGGGACATAAGCGGCAATGGTATTATGAAGGGAGATGAGTAGCAACATGTCTGTTCACATTACACTTGAACTTCTGCATGTCAGTACAGTTGGGAAAGCAGAATCCCGGAAGGCAGTTCCAAAGTTTAGCAGTTCTGGGGAATAAACTATTGGAGTAGAAGACATTCTTACACCTAGGAATCTCTACTATGAAGGGGTGGGATTTAGCTGCTTGCTTGGTTTGTTGGGGGTACTAACGTCTAGGGGGCACAAGTGCTTGTAGCTCATCAGAGCATTGACCATTAAAGTACTTGCAGAACAGGCAGAGAGATGCAACATTTCATCGATGGGACAGAGGCTGAAGTCTAGATGATAGTTCAGGACCTATGAGGTTGGCGACTCTCTTTTGAACCCTGTCCAGATTCACCAGCCCAAATGTTACAATAGTACTCCATATATGGGCGAATGATGACCTTATAGAGGTACAGGATACTTTCAGGCGTAAGTAGTTTTCTAGCATGGTAGAGAGAGCCCAACTTCTTCACAGCAGCCTTGGCAATGATCTCAATGTATCTATGTTGGAGGTCAACTGTTCCCTGTAAATGTTAGACCGAGGAGTTTAAAGGAAGTACTTTTGGGTAATGTGTTCTTGGCCATTGCTATTGGTGGTAGAGAAGGTTTCTTGTAGTTATTGAAGGAAACAAGCTTAGTCTTGGCAGCATTGAATGTGACCATCCGTTTTTGTCCCCATTCCAATACAGATTGGAGGTTATCCTCTAGTGTTTCTGCCCATTTCCTTAGATATGTGCTCATTTGTTTTCCTGTTGTGCCTGTTATAGAGAGTGGTGTCATCATCAAATATACCCATCTCTGAAACAATTTTATCATGGAGATCATTTATGAATATCAGGAAGAATAAAGGTCCATGAATAGACCCCTGAGGTACTCCTGCATTTATATCATATTGTTTAGATGTACGACTGTCGAGGACAACATGGATTTTTCTCTTACTTAAGAAGGATTTAATTACATTATGTATTCTTCCAGTGATATCATATGATCTAATTTTCCTTAGAAGACCATTGTGCCATACCCTGTCAAAAGCCTTAGATATATTAAGGCCTACCGCTTTACCCTCCTCTGTTTTGTCTAGTGAATAGTAATACCTTCAGAGATTACAGTTAGGATATACGCTGTGAAACGGGCTTGCCTAAATCCATATTGTTTGTTATCAGGAGTTTAGCAGCTGTAAGGTGATGGACTAGAGCTTGATTAATTAAGGACTCAAATAATTTTGCGAAAGCGGGAGAAGGCAAATGGGGCGATAATTTAATGGATCAGTTCTTTCACCAGAATTCTTGAAAACTGGTATCACAGAAGCGGTTTTCCAGCAGTCGGGAAAGCAAGATTTGTTAAGGCATTTGTTGAAAAGTTTGGAGAGAACTGGAGCAACCTCAGCGAACCATTTTTTGAATGGCACAGCCGGGATGAGATCGAGTCTACATGCTTTTGAGGTGTCTAGGTTTTTTATAATACCATGTACCTGAGAAGGGGTGATTTTCAAATCATCTAGTGTGGCGTCTGTCAGCAAAGGAAAGTCAGAGAAGGAATGGTGTGCCGAGTCCAATGTACCGTTTGAGGCAAACCGACTGGCAAGTAGGTTAGCCTTCTCGGTTGCCGTGCAAGCAACCTCATGATTGTTTGATAGTGGAGGAATCGTTAACTGCCCATTATCTGCTACGCTGTTGTAGATTTTCCCAAAATCACGGGTTCCTAATTTCTGTGCTCCGAAGCGTTTTCTGGTGGTTTCAGTGTATTCTGTCTTAGCTGTCACCATTTCTCTCTTACAATTACTTCTAGCTTCTATATACTTCTGTCTGTTTGAACTGGACTTATGTTGGTTGAATCTGTGGTACGCATGCTGCATTTGAGCAATGGCAGCTGCACAAGTAGAAGAAAACCATTGGGGAGAGTGGGACTTGCTATAGAATTTCCGTATGGGAACATGTGCTTCAATTGCAGTTTTGAACCATTCAGTGGTTTCATTTGCGCACTGTTCAGTTGGAAGAGAAAAGATATTACCCAATGAGGCATCTCTGATGAGATCCTTGATGGCTTCCCAGTCAGCTTTTTTGTAATACCTCGTTGTTTTGAGCAGTGGCTCTTCAGTTCTGGATCGAGAATTTAGGGGGATTTCTACCATTAACACAGTGTGATCAACATTCCCGAGTGGGCTGTGGGTATTCGTTATACAGTCATCAGAAACTGTGGTTGGAAATAAATCTGGCATGTTAATCTTGCTGGTCTGGCAAACGTGTCGGAAATGTAACCCTCTGTGATAGGGAATGAGATATAAAGAAGCTATGTGTTGTGCTACCAGCTACGTCTGTGTAAGTAGAGAATCGAAGCCGGATATCTAATCGTTTAAAATACATCTTACCTATTAACTACCAATTTTTCAAGCATCACAACATTTTTCTGTGTGAGAAATGCTTTAAAAACCTAAGCGATATCAAAAACGCTTTCAGCGACTTCATCGCACCAGAACGCAAGATTTTTACGTTACTGACATAAATACAGTTGTTATTGCATTGGCTTAAGTGTGTTAATTCACATGGTGTTTATTTCGATCAATAAATTTATGTTTGAGCTATGTTGAGCTGGATATAATAGTTTAAAACCGAAAGCACTTTCTTGTCAAATATATATATATAACCACAAGCACTTTCTTGTCATATATATATATATATATATATATATATATATATATATATATATATATATATATATATATATATATACCATACTTTGGGGTAATTGTGATAAGTCCGGGGTAATCACGCCAACTAGCTAAAAGTGTTTTTTTCGCAACCACACATATAAAGAGAACTTTTTTTTAGTTACCGCAATTACTCCCAGATTTGGTGCAATTACCCCAAAGTACGGTATATATATATATATATATATATATATATATATATATATATATATATATATATATAATTAGTTAGTTAGTTAGGTATGTACATACGTTTATATATTTGTATCAACAGGATTAACTTATTAACCAATATTATGAATTTTAGAATACAGCTATTAGGCCTAAGAAATAATAATGTGGTCTATATTTAGTTTAATCTAATCTTATGCAAAGTAGGTAAAAAGAGGCATGAAGCCCTTTATGAAAATTTAGATACCTTTGATTTGGGTGAAATTTTATCCATAGACATTCGACAGCAATTAATAACTATTGCAAAAATTTTAGTTTTATTGAAGTAATTTAAATGTAAATATTGTGGACAGAATACTCCATTTAAAAATTCAAATATTTTATGTGGACAAAATTTGAATTTGAACACATAGACACCAATAAAGACAAATTTGAATTTGAACACATAGACACCAATAAAGATAAATTCGAATTTGAACACATAGACACCAATAAAGACGAATTTGAATTTGAACACATAGACACCAATAAAGACGAATTTGAATTTGAACACATAGACACCAATAAAGACAAATTTGAATTTGAACACATAGACACCAATAAAGACAAATTTGAATTTGAACACATAGACACCAATAAAGACAAATATGAATTTTAACACATAGACACCAATAAAGACAAATTTGAATTTGAACACATAGACACCAATAAAGACAAATTTGAATTTGAACACATAGACACGAATAAATTAAGATTCTATGAATTTCAATTTCGTCTTAAGACTGAATATTTAAATTTTAGACATCTTTTTGAAGTCCAATCATGTAATGAGTTTGATCAAAATTGGAATAAGGATTCTACGGATAAGATTTAATAGCATCTTCTTTTAACCCCATTTGTATAAAACGAAATTAAACTAAATATGTCTTATATGTTACGGCCATTTCCGCAGAGCAACTTTATTCCAAAATTTATCTGATAGATTAATTTAGGAGCACATCCTGTACATTTAGATTTATAAATATATACACATATTTAACTTTATATAAACAGAGATATCCAACAGGGCATTCTCAGTAGCTCGACTGAAAACTACCCAAGATGTTACATTTTTGGCTAGCAAATAAAAAGGAGCAATAAATACTAAAATAACTAGTGATAAAACTCTTCCTTGTGCCATATCTTATACCTTACAGGAGCTTTTTGGGTAAATGCCAATAAATTTATCAAGAAATATTATTTAACGCCATGTTGCTTTTAAATAATATTATTAGCTTTGGTTACAGACAGGGAGGCGCCAATTTTCCATTATGATATGATAAGCAAATTCCGTTGCATTTGGGAAAGTAAAGCAATACATGCACGGATAAAAGCTGTTGGAGATTCACTGTTAGGCTAGATTTAGCAGATTAGATTGGCAGACGCGGTTTTGTTCACTTTTTAAAAATTTCCTAATATAAAACTAGCTGTCCCTATCCGGCGTTACCCAACGCAGTGGGAAGACTAATTTTAATCATTTTAATTTTTGGGGGAGCACAGTTTTAGAAGAAAGAGATAAAATTTTTACTAGATTAGATCCTGCAATTTGAAACGAGTTGACCTCCAACGTTGATTTTTATTTTTTGTGCTTATTTAAAAAGGATTATACCCTTTCAGTAAAAATAATAAAAAAATATGCATCGCTAATGTTCACACTAATATATATACTCACATAAACTATCATCTATAATGTAAATCTCACCTGTCCGTTTAAATGTATGTATGTATGTATGTATGTATGCATGTATGTATGTATGTATGTATGTATGTATGTATGTATGTATGCCTAAAGCTTTCAACAGAGACGACGGATTTTCACGAAATTGGTATCATTTTGAAACTCGACGTCTTGGACAACAAATATCGAAGAATTGGCCCAAAACATTAATTCCTTCCCCCACAACTGTGTAGTTTTTTTACAGGGAGGAGTCGATTATTTGCAAGCCATTTTTGCAAGTCATCGTATCGGTTAGATTGACTTTGCCTAATTTTAAAGTTCCGAATTTCTGGTCGCATCATGGAATAGCAGTAAGACATCAGATTTTCTTTCACTTTCTTTTCCTCCTTCGCGGTATGGGTTCGAGCCTGCCTGCCTACAACCACTTCTTTTTTTTTTTTTTTGCTCTACACACACCTCACCTCCAAACACTCGGGCAACGCCAGGCATCAAGGTTAGTCTATAATATAAATCTCACCTGTCTGTTTAAATGTATGTATGTATGTATGTATGTATGTATGTATGGTCGGGTCACCGGCGACTAAACTGGTTCCCCCACCAGACTTGTTTGGTGAGGAGGGCGGCTAGTCTCCCTGAAGGATTAAAAACAAGACCTTCCAAAGGGCGAATGAACTCTTTTTCTGGGTCAACAGTCAACTAGCACCGTGTATATTTGTGTG
Organism: Euprymna scolopes; assembly: GCF_053919585.1. Lineage (NCBI taxonomy): Eukaryota > Metazoa > Mollusca > Cephalopoda > Sepiida > Sepiolidae > Euprymna > Euprymna scolopes. The sequence goes on from NC_136489.1 coordinate 126,230,202, forward strand.
TGTGTATATGTGTATTGGGGTAGAGAGGGCTCCCGTAAGCCACGGTGAAGGCAACCTTTCTAGGAGAAGCAAATCTCTGATTTAAAAAACCATAAAGCGGAAGACCAGTACCCGCATTAAGCTGGTCTGCAGTTTAATTTGTTGCTGGCTATCTTGCTCTTGCTTGTTGCTGGATCTCAACATTTTGAACTGAGAGAGAGACTTAGCTGCCGTACAAAGCTAAGACTCTGTAACATCATATTTGTATAGATACTCCCTCAGACATTTGGGCTCATGGATTTTAAATGTCTGAGGGAGTGGCACTCGTCTGACAAGACGTTGCAATCATCATCATGTATGTATGTATGCATGCATGTACGTATGTATGTATGTTTTTATCTCTGCCTAAAACTTTTGACAAAGGCGATGGATTTTCAGAAGGTCAGTATCGTTTTAAAGCTCAACCCTTTGGATGACAAATATCGAAAAATTGGCTAAATCATTAACTCCATCACTCTCAGTTGGGCACTTTTCTACAAGGAGGGGTAGCTTTTTGTGATATTTTCAAAAGTCATCCTCCCTTTTCGATTGACTAGCCTTAATTTAAATCTTCGCTACTTCCGGTTTGGTGATGGATGCAATGGCAAAGACATCACGCTTTTTTTTTCACGTTCTTTTCCTCCTTCGCAGCACGGGTTCGAACCTATCTGCCTACCTACTACCACTTTTTTTTTTTTTTTTTTTGCTCAACACACACCTCGAAAGAAGTTTGACATAAACTGCAGTATAGTTATCAAAGATTAAATGAGGATCATCAATGTTTTTTTTTGTTTTTTTTTACGTGGGGGTCACAACTTATCAAGGCCTGAAGGCCACTCAGGGTTAAGGGTCATTGCGTGTACAGTAATAAATGAGATAGTATTGTAGTAATCATTAGTATTGGGGGTTTTGATAGAATGTCTTACTTAAGGGGGCGGTTTGTCAGGAGTTTGTTTATGTTGGACTTGAAGATGTCCAAGTTGTAGTCAGGTGGGAAGCAGGCAAGCGGCAGAGAGTTCCACTGGCGTGCAGTTCTAACAAAGAAGCTTTGCTCATGGAATCTATGTTTGGATTTAGGCACAGATAAAGAGGGGGGAAAATTATTGACAGTAGTTTCAGCCAGACGGGTGTTTCTCGTGAAAGATTGGCGAGGGGGGGAAGAGGGATTGGAGTTCAGACAAGCACCTGCCATGGAAATAACGATAAAACAAAGACAGACTCGCAACGTCTCTTCTGCAGGAGAGAGGTTGCAGGAAAGAGAAAAGAGCATCCCCATTAAACCACAAAGTCTATTTTGTACTCTGTCAAAGCAGGATAGGCTGTTTTTAGCAGCTCCTGCCCAGATGTGGCAGCAGTACTCCATCCTTGGACGTACTTGGCTTTTATACAGATAGAGAATTGCATCAGTAGTGAGATATCTTCTGGAGCAGTAGAAGGATCCTACCATTTTTCCAGCGTCCCTGGCAACAGATTTGATGTACGTGTTCCATTTCAGATCAGGAGTAAAGGTCAAACCCAGAAGCTTGTCAAAACATGGGGCTTCTCCTAGACGAGAGCCATCCATTTCAATTGATGCCAGATGGGGATCAGAGCGTTGATGATGTAAAGATAGAAGCTTAGTTTTGGATGAATTAAAAGTGACCAACCACCGCTTCCCCCATTGTACCACATGCTCAAAATCAGAGGAGAGAGAATCAGACAGAACTTTGTCATTTACAGCCTTTGAAGTGTTGCAATAGATGGTCGTGTCATCAGCATAGATGTCAACGAATGATTTAAGTATATGTTTTGGGAGATCATTGATGTAGATCAGGAAGAGAGTTGGGCCCAGGATGGACCCCTGGGGAACTCCAGCATTAATAATGTGGGCCTCTGATTTCTTCCCATTAACCACTACTCTTATGAACCTATCAGAGAGAAATGATTTAATGATTGAGAAAACATTTCCAGTAATACCGTAGCTGGAAATCTTGTGAAGTAGGCCCTTATGCCATACTTTATCGAAGGCCTTTTTTAATCAAATTGATTAATTGCCTGCAGTAGTCAGGGATACATCGCGGTGCACATACCTCCCCGCAATGACTTAGTCCGCAACATATTGTAGAGAACCTACTGTTGTGTTTATAACATTATTTTTATATAATGCTTTGAATTAAAGCTTAAAATGCAAAAGTTATGTGTCACTGTTCAATTGTGCTCTAAACAAAAACATTTATTTTGAACGCCGCACTATCTTTACCAAAGATTTTATATGCTTAAATTTCCTCAAATGCAAAAATGTTTTAGTCAAAATGGAACTGTTCTTTCTTTAATCAGATATTTTCGATTATCGATTTCAATACTTGTCAGAAGCATTCCGATATATAACCTATCTAAGAACACTCCCAAACACATGAAGTACATTTGTATGAAAATTAAAATGAAACCAGCCTGGCCGTTTTGGAGTCGATATTGAACTCTGTCTCTCCTCGCTCTCTTTCTCACACACACACACACACACACACACACACACACACACACACACACACACACACACACACACACACACACACATAAAGTGCCTTTTATGTATTAGTAGAGATAGCATGGTATAACAATATCAAATAAATACTGAATAGCTAAAAGCACAGTCTGATTTGTTAGCTAAAATGTTATTGGGGTAAGACTGATAATCCAGCAATATAATTTTATATGTTAGATATATACGTTGATTTCGATTGCACATCTTTTCTCCTCTTTTTGATCGCCTCTGATACACGTGTTCCTATTTACAGAGTTAGACACAAGGTCGGTTTTTAATGTGGGGGGAAATCCAGCTCCCTGGATAGGAACAAAAAAATAAAAATTGGAAAAATCCAGCTCCCTGGATAGGAACAAAAAATAAAGGAAGAAAAGGGAAAATCCCGGCCCCTGGATAGGAACAAAAATAAAAATTGTCTCGGTCATAAATGATTTCTCCCCCACTGATCGAGGAGAGAAAAGGTGAAGTGTAACATAAGAACAGATACTACACTGTGATCTTGGCCTGACCCGTGTTTCACCTGAACTCCTTAGTCTAAATACTCTACCAATGTTGTTCATTTCAAAAAATTCCTTTATCACCGTACTCATCACAATCTGGCCACAAGGTTTTATAATAAAACTGAACAAACATTACCCGCATAAGCATTTTCCTTTGTTCCGTACACTCTCAGAAAAAGCCAAAATGTGTCAACGCCAAAGATGGTCTCTAGAGAACCACGCTGAAACGAGATCGTTTTTCTTTAAATTCTTGCTTCGAAAGCAGCCATATTTTTTTTTCTTTGGTTTTTCTTTCAAGAATATTTACATGCGAAACACGTATGCGCTCATTTCACTTCAAATAAGTTTGTCATCTTTTTTATTACATGTTCATCAAGTTTTTTCCTATGTTTACAGAACATTGCAACTCTAGAAATCGTTACAATGTTCTTTAAGCATAAGGAAAAAAATTGATGAATACAAACCTCTTCAAGAAACGAAAAGGAGACAATTGCCTTTGCTTCTTTTTTAAATTACAACAATTACATAATTAAAAACTATTATATAATATTTTTTTTATAAAGGAGTCACCAATTATCAAGGCTTGGAGGCAACTCGAGGCTAAGAGTTAAAAAGCGTATAATGGTCAATGGGACAATGTCGTAATAATTGTCAGTAGTGGAAATTTAGTAAATTGGATTACTAAAGGGAAACGGCTCATCAAGAAGTTGTTTACGTTGGACTTGAAGACGGCCATATTATAGACAGTTGGAAAGCAGGCAAAAGCACGTGTGTAGTTCTAAAAAAGAAACTTTGTTCATAGAATCTACGATCTAATAAGGGTGCTGGAGGTAAACATTTCATCTGGGCTGACGTCATCCGCCTGATAGTCAGGGACCCGAACCTTGGATTAACCACTAAGGAGGCTGTCCTATCAGCAGGTGCAAAGTACTGGTGCTGCTGTATTGCCATTTGGTGAATGGATTCTGGACCATGCAGTAGTTTCTGGTGGGGCCTCTCGATGCCATACTAGTGCGTAATTGTTACGGTTTTACCTTATCATGTTCTACAAAAAAAAAAAAAAATTCCTATCTTTTTCTTTCATGCTTTCTCTTTCTGTCCTGCTCTAACCAAGTCTGTCGACCTGTTCCACAAACCCCAAGTCCTCAACATGAAATATCTCCAGAAAAAAATCACGAATAAACCTAGAACCCCATTCTCCAACGTAGATCCCTACTACCATGTCTCCTTCTCCAACATCAGGTTTTTTCAAACAAAAACCTAACAGACAGTCATGGTTCTTCCCAGAATGTGCTGCTCCCATCGTGCAGAGAAATCACTTTTTCCATACCTACCAACGTAATAGATGCACTGTGACCAGAGATGCTTTCATGGCTGCCAGCAACCACTGTAAAAGAGTAATAAAATATACAAGAGAGCTATATGCTCAGTCCGTTAAATCCAAAGTTGCTGAGCAGCGCTTGGTTCCCACCAGTTTGGGCAAATAGCAAACAGGATCTTGAACAGAAGCGTGTGTTCTATCCCAGCCATCATCAATGGGCCTGAGGTTATCTCGTCAGCATCAAACAAGGCGAAACTATTTGCTAAAAACTTTGCAGCTAATTCTACCCTACACGACGAAGGTCATCAACTCCCAGTATTTCTTCCTATAACAGACAATACACTATGCAACATACAAATATCTGTGCGTGAGGTCACCAAGCTAATCAAGAATCTTGATTCCAGTAAAGCAACTGGCCCTGACAGGATTCCAATTATAGTGCTGAAAAAGCTTCAACCAGAACTTGCCCCCATACTTACAAAACTGTTTAAGCGTTGCCTTAAAGAGAAGTGCTTTTCAACACCCTGGAAAACCTCATCAGTATGCTCTGTATTTAAAAATTCAGATGATAAGTCGTCCCCCTCTCAGTATAGACCAATAAGTCTCCTGTGTGTCACCTCAGCAGAAATAACCTTCTTAGTGACATACAATATGGTTTCCGTTCTGCTAGATCTACAGCAGATGTTCTAACGGTTATATCTCGTAGGATTATTGAATCTCTTGACAAAGGCTTCCTTTCTAGGGCAATTGCTCTTGATATATCAAAAGCTTTCGATAAAGTATGGCATAAGGGCCTACTTCACAAGATTTCCAGCTACGGTATAACTGGACATGTTTTCTCGATCATTAAATCATTTCTCTCTGATAGGTTCATAAGAGTAGTGGTTGATGGAAAGAAATCAGAGGCCCACATTATTAATACTGGTGTCCCCCAGGGGTCCATCCTGGGCCCAACTCTCTTCCTAATCTACATCAATCATCTCCCAAAACAAATACTTAAATCATTTGTTGACATTTATGCTGATGGCACAACCATCTATGGCAACACATCAAAGGCAAATGACAAAGTTCTGTCTGATTCTCTCTCCTCTGGTCTTGAACACGTGGTGCAGTGGGGGGAGAGGTGGCTGGTTACTTTTAATGTATCTATCTTTACATCATCAACGCTCTGATCCCCATCTGGCATCAATTGAAATGGATGGCTTTCGACTAGGGGAAGCTCCATGCTTTGACAAGCTTCTGGGCTTGACCTTTACCCCTGACCTTAAATGGAACACGTACATCAAGTCTATTGCCAAGGTCTATTGCCAAGGTCTATTGCCAAGGTCGCTGGAAAAATGGTAGGATCCTTTTACCGCTCCAGAAGATATCTCACTGCTGATGCAATTCTCTACTTATATAAAAGCCAAGTACGTCCAAGGATGGAGTACTGTTGCCACATCTGGGCAGGAGCTGCTAAAAACACTCTATCCTGCCTTGACAGAGTACAAAATAGGCTTCGTGGCTTTTCTCTTCCCTGTAACCTCTTTCCCACAGGAGAGACGTTGCGAACCTATCTTTGTTTTGTTGTTACTTCCATGGCAGGTGCTCGTCTTAGCTTCAATCCCTGGTCCCCCATTGCCGATCTTATCAAAAAACACCCGTTTAGCTGAAACCACTGTCAGTAATTTTCCCCACTCTTTATCTGTGCCAAAACCAAAACGTAGATTCCATCCGCGGAACTCTCTTCCGTTTGCCTGTTTGCCACCTGACTACAACTTAGATGTCTTCAAGTCCAACGTAAAAAAATTCCTGATGAACCGCCCCCTTAAGTAAGACACTTTATCAAATCTCAACATTAACGCACTGTACACGCAATAACCCTTATCCCTGAGTGGCTTCCGGGCCTTGATATATGGTGACCACTTTATGAAAAAAAAAAAAAAAAGGTTTAGGCATAGATAAAGAGTGTGGGAAATTATTGATAGTATTTTCAGCTAGACAAGTGTTTCTCGTGAAAGTTTGACGAGTGGGGACGATGGACTGAAGCACAGATGAGCACTTGCCATGAAAATAAGGATAAAGCAGAAATAGACTCGCAACGTCTCTTCTGTGGGCAAGAGGTTATAGGGAAGAGAAAAGGGATTCCCCCCACTAGGCTACAGACATTTTCGTTTAGAAATGAAATTATACAGACTCTAATAATTCGATTCATAGCTTTAATGAAGAAAATTAATTTTCTTCATCTTAGGAACTCTGTTCCGCTGGTCTGCTTTCCAACTGACTACAAGATTGTCATCTTCAAGTCCAACATAAACAAGTTCTTATTGAACCGTCCTCGTAAATGATCTTATTATAGAAAATTTCCACCACAAACGATTACTACACCACTGTCCCGATGACTACAATACACATATTAACCCTTATCCTCGAGTGGCCCCTGGGCCTAGATATGTAGTAATCCATTTGTGAAAAAAAATAAAAATAAAAAAATAATCTGTATATGATTAGGATTGATAATTTGTATTATTCAAATCTTTCGGGCTAATATTCTCATCTTATTAATACATAAATACTATTATTTTATGTAAGGCATGAAACCACTGGATGTAAGAAGCTAAAATGAACAAAAGATGATTAACGCAAAGACAGGAGATGCCTATTTATTTTATTCTTGCAAAGATCAAAGCTATAGGTAAGAATAACAGTCCGTGGGAAGGAAGTTCTAAAAGCTAGCAGTGTTTTTTTTTTCATTGGAGTCACCACTCATCAAGGCCCGAAAGCAACTCGAGGCAAAGGGTTAATGAGTGTACAGTAGTCACTGAGACAACAGCGTATTAATATTTAGTGATGGAAGTGATGGAAAATGGGTTAGAAATGGATTATTTTGGAAGGCAAGAACTTGTTTAGATTGGACTTGAAGACGACCATATTGTAGTCAGTTGGAAAGCAAATAAGCGGAACAGAGTTCCACAGGTGGGCAGTTATAAGAAAGAAGCTTTGTTCATGGAATTTACGTGTAGATTTAGGCACAAATAAAGAGTCGGGAAAATTGTTGAGAGCTAGACGAGTGAAAATTGTCAGAGCTAGACGAGTGACTTTTGTAAAGGTTTCGCAAGTTGTTGGAAAGAAACTATTGGAATAGGAAGATGTATTACAAAAAGGTATCTGAATAGATTATTAAGTATTAAGTATTGTCACTGTGAGTTTTTCATGCGCCTTTCTAATTGGGTGGGTCTTTATTACTATTATAGAGCTGAGATAGAAACCAAACCTTAAAGACAGTGAGTCATGTACGATAACCATTATGCCAACTAGACATGATCTTCAAAATGTGTTTTCAAACCTACTTATTCTTAACATAAGCAATCTGGTATGTGAACCATTCATGCATGCGCATTCCTGAAGCAGTTGACAAACAGATAAAAAACCGCCGACTCCCACGTACCAATTTTTCAATTTTCACTTCTTAGCAGCCTTTTTCCGGATGAAAACCGATTAAGAAGTTTTCCACGTGTTTGGGTACCCTATATACCAAATTTCAAGTTTTTAGATAAAAAATTCGTTGAGTATATAGGTTGAGAAGTTTCCTCATACATACACACACACGTTCTCATTTTTATAGATATACTAGACTGCCCGTAACCCGTTCGGTCAGTATGTTATATTAGCTATGGAATTTATGTATGAGCGTGACACTTGTGACGTAAAGAAAATAGTTTTTTTGTAACATAACAGGAACATTTCTATGAAAGTATATCAAAATGAAAAAAGAGTATATATAGATTTATATGAGTCGTTCTGTTTATAATTGTTTATTTTTGAAAAAACAAACAAACTTACAACCATTGAATTATGAGTGGTTTGACATACTTATAGGTAAATGTGCACTCAACAGATACTATAATACTTAAAGTTAAATTCAAATTTTGATATATCTTTTAATTTAAACGCGAAAAAGAAAAAAACCCAATTTGGACGCTGAAAAAGTACACAGTAAAACAATACATTTTATTGTCGCGTTGATTATTTATTTTTAACGCAATTAAAAAAAACATATGTTCGGGGTTATTTATTTATGTTGGTAGCGCAGAAGAAAATGTTTAAATGTTTTTAAGAAAGGTGTATTAAAGAATGGACAATAAATTAAGAAAAAGGAAGGCAGTGGATAAATCGCCGTTGTAAAATGCTTTTATGGTTGTCAACGGGTTAAAGTAGATTTATTGGTAAGAAAATTGCGTGAAAATAACTTAAACCTAATACGGAAATGAACGATGTAAAAAAACCCAGAAAATATTAATAATTGTTTATTTGGATAATTTAAACGCGAAAAAAAAATTGGGACACTGAAAATGTACACAGTAAAACAATACGTTTTATTGTCGCGTTTATTATTTAGTATAATACATATCGTATATATGAAACAGGTCGATGATTATACGTATTATTTGTAATCACGTTTTGCGTTTGCTTCCCATATTTTGAAGTTTTTTATTCAATAAATTTAAGATATTCGCTTTTCTAAGGACGTCCGTTTGTTCGAACAAAATCGGTCCAGCGATTTGTGTTTATTTGTTTACGCTGATATGGGTTTATGTTTATGTACGCATGCGCAACCGGAAGTCGTAAACCGGATGTTGGGCCACAACACCGCTACAAGGTCATTTGAGTTTTATGATTATATAGATAGACTAGGAGAACCGACACTCTTGCCGAATAGTATTTTTCACTTCCAATATGGTTGAAGCTGTTATTTTTAATTCCTAAGCATATAAATAATTAGATATTAATAGCCATCGTTTCATTGGATCTTTTTTATATACAAAGAATTTGTGTAAACATTTGCGTAAAAACTGGTAGTATTTTATAAATACTAAATGGCAAAAAATGGGTTTACATTTTTTCTTTTAAAAAAAGGGGGGTTGTGTGTTATGTTTTGTGAAAGAAATATGAAAAAGTGTTGTATTTTCCGTAAATTACATTAAAAATAATATAAAAAAAGAAAAGTAAAATCACGGAAATCGCTTGATATATCATTTTCAGCCGATAAAGTTAAAGTGCTCACAAAATCCGAAATAAAATAATTCGATTGTTGCAGAGGGGGACGAAAGATGATTAAACCAATTGAACGTACAACTAAGAATATTAGACACACAGACAAAAAGAGAACTGTAATTGCAGAAAGAAAGAATGACAAAAGTTGAAGTACATAAAGTACGCCTTTTATTTTCGAAAAAAAAAATGTGTGATAATTGTAGGAAATCAGGCCCAACCTGACTTCGGTTGGTATTTATTTGCTTCCTCGCGAAAGGACATTTTACACAAAGTCGTTTTTTTTTTTTTACTCTAGCAGTGTCCAAATAAATAGCAATTTTCTTGATATGAAGAATCCCACATTGACCAAAACCTAATTACATTGATGTGATAGTATTATTACAACAGGAGCCGCTTTCAGTAAGAAAACAAATGAATAGAATTAATTCCCGACTAAACCAATCACAATAAATAGAGTTTCAGATGTAAATTTATAGTGTTTATGTTTGATTCAGCTTAAAATCAAACCCTCTTCCATTTTGTTCCGTGGAGAAAGGGTTGAATTTATGTTTTTTTTCTTTTCCAGCTCGAAACGAGCAAAAAGGGTTGTTCCCTGCCAGGCGGTGTATATGAGATTGTTTACAAAAAAATAAAAAATGAAATAAAATAATCGGCTTGACCAAAAACGAACCACGACGTAAGCGCACCGGGACACGATATTGGTCGTAATTTAAACTGATAATCCCGACCTCTAATTGCTTCAATCTTAAATGTAAAACGACTGTGGCAGGTATAGGAGTAACTAACCGATTTAACCAAGAAATGAAATATGTTTATTGCTTTCCTCCTCTTTGGTATACGTGTAAATAATATATGGTCGAGGGAGGAAAAGCCGACGTATGAACGATTTTGAAACTCGTTTTGTTTAGGAAATGTATAACGTTTACATTGTTTTCCTTCTTGTTGGACAAGTGAAGAAAAGAATTCAATTTCCTGAAAATCGCAATTTCAATGTACATTAAAAACGGAATAATCTAGAATGCATATTGTACAAAAGAAGACAATATGCACCGCTAACAAATATTGTTGCTTGGCTCGTTACAGAAAAATATCAAGTTAAATAGATGCTGTCAACGAAAATGTGTTGCTTAATGCCATGATAGCAAACAAATTATATAAAGAATTGGCTATTATATATAATTTTTATTTTTGAAATCTTTTCGCGATGAGGCTTCATAAGTTAGGCATTTTTTTTGCATAAAAAATTGCATATATTGTGCATCTTTTTGCAGTCTGTTATTCATAGTTGATGGTGTTTCACCATATTTCGGCAAACTCATCACAAAAACAACAACTATCAAGATGAGGATAATAGTCTGCAAAAAATACAACAAAAAATACACAAATTATGAAGTTTCACTTCAAAAGGATTAAAAAAATAAAAATAATATATAATACCATTCAGTACGGACCCGACAATAGAAGACCAGATAAGAACACAAAATTAGATTTATAAGACCATAAAATCCAACCTTTATCGCCCTTCAAGGCCCATGGCACAGTGAATAGAGGTATTGAGTCTCTACGACTCCAGGTGAGCATTGTCTGAAGTTAGCGGTTTCAATCCTACCCAAAGCAGGCAAAAGAATTAGTTGGCCAAAACATGGTGAGATAACAACAACTATGGAAGACAGTAATTACTGGTGATGCAGTTACAAGAGTTAACATTTCTACATCGTCAAGGTTAATCACCTGAAGAAGGACAAAGGATGAGTTAGCCGAAACGTGTTGAAACAACAACAACTATGAAGATGCGCACAAGAAATATATACACAAAGATTTGGCTGTAATGTAGTTGAGAAAATAAAAAGTTATCAGCTTATTAAGACAGATAGGTTACTGACCAATCTTATGTTTTTATTAATGAAGTAAGTGGATTATAGAGTTTTTGATAATAATTGAAAAATGTTTCCATAATATGAATTGTCTGAGCAGGGCTACATAATGCTAAAAATAAACTACTAATAACATAGTACGACAATAACAAATGAAAATTGGCCAATCAGAATCAAGGTTTTCTATGTTAGCTTTAATACTGTTTGGTTCTAACTTCTTAAATCTCACGAGACAAATTTATATGTTAAATATGGGTAATTGGAGTTTATTTAGAATTCAATATGGGCGCCAACATTCATCACTAGGTTATCAAGTCTCCTGGGAAACTCATTAACTTATTTACCTTGGGTGTCCGAATTTAACTTAGTAACAGCCAAATTAGACGTATTTAAATAAATAACAAACAATTACATATAACCATTTACAAGTAAGACAAGGAGAAAGAAGAGCAAGTAAAACCCACTTGAAATAATTATAAACTTTTATTTAAAGAAGGAAAAATAAATTGAAAGGGGAGAAAATAATAATATAGTCCGAAGTTCATCGTATAAGAGACTGTATTTTGACTGCCAAAAAATGTTCCCTTTTGGAGAACCTTAAAGGTTCTAGTAATAACAGTTCATGAGAGAGAAAGAATAGAATTGAAAGATAAGAAAACATCAAGGAAGAGGCAAAACTTACAAAAGACGTAAGAATAGTTTTTTTAGAAGCCAGCATATACATATTTTTTTTTAGGGAGAATAATTGTTATTCCTGCTGGAAATAGCGTAAAAGTAAAAAAAATGTCTCGTTGGATTGTCTTCTTTATTTATGGCATAAATCTGTATCTTTCTTTTACTCATATTTGCCGGCTCTTACTTGGGAATAACATTACTTGACCTGATGTAGCTTCGACAGCTTAGTCGAACGAAAACTTTTTTCTTATTAGAGAATGCTCTTTCTTCTTGCTGCAGCATTGAAGATTTTACACTTTTCCTTTCGCTTCGAATATTTCCCGAGAAACAAGCAAATTATTGTTGTTTGCACCGTCACTTATTCAATTGTCTGAGGTTTAACATTTGCACCAATTTCTTTTCCTCTTGACTTGATTTTTAAAGACTTTTCTGTTTGAAGTCAGCCGACATTTTTCTCCTAATTTTTGTCACCTAGACGAAAATTTAACTGACGAAATAGGACCTTCGTCTAGAGCCTCCTGGTGTCTCGCCACGATGGGTTACTACATTCAGGTCCGACATTTTAAAACAAGGACATTTCACTCCTAAAGGCCAAGGTAGCAACTGCCTTTTTTCACTTCCATTTTTGATTAAATCAGTGAGCAAAAAATCACTCGATCAATTGTCAGCAAATAAACAGACACGTGCTATCAGTAGCAGTCTACAACTACTTGCATGGGGGGGGGTAAAGAAAGAAGAAAAGAGAGAAAGAAGTGTAGATGGAAGACTTAAATTCTGACAATAAACAAGTCATAGCAAGTTAAAACGATGAACTGAAAACTGTTGAATAAACATAATCTCCAGCTTTATGAGCGTGAGCTATAGTTTTTGTTGTTTTTTGTTTTTATAGCCAGCACCTATTTGCTTATAAAGATGATTACTTTATTTTTCCGGCATGGCTTTCATGCACATACATACGTATATATTTTATTTTATACATACATAAACGAGAAAAAATGTATTTTTTCACGAAAACATTGTTTGAATATATAGCCAAGAAACGTTAATACTTAATACAGTTAAACGAAAAAAAATCACTATGATAATTAAAAAAAAAACTCATTTAAAGATTTACGTGAAAAATAAATAAATAAATATTTATCTTTGAAGGTAAATAAATGCTTCTTTCAAAGTAAAAAAAATTAAAAAAACTTACTTTGAGGTAAGAATAGTTTTTTTTTTTTTTAGAAGCAGGGATAATTTATACGGAATTTGTTTTCAGAGAGAGGAATTGTCATTCCTGCTGGAGATAGCATAAACATAAAAAATGTCTCGTTGGATTTTCTTCTTTCTTATCAAATATCTTCAAACTTTTTTTTTTACTCATATTTGTCGGCTTTTTTTGGGGGGGGGGGAACATTACTTGATCTGATGTAGCTTCTACAGCTTAGTCAAACGTAAAAATTTTTCTCATTAGAGAAGGCTCTTTCTTCTTGCTGCACCATTGAATATTATACACTTTTCTTTTCACTTCGAATATTTCCCGAGGAACAAGCATATTATTGTTTTTTGAAACGTCACTTTTTCACTCGTCTAAGGTTTGATTTTTGCACTTATTTCTTTTTCCACTAGACAAGACTTTTGACTTGATTTTTTAATACTTTTCTGTCTGAACTCATCCGGCATTTTTCTCTTCAGTTTCTTAGCCTAGACGAAAATTTAACTGACGAAATAGGACCTTCAACTAGAGCCTCCTGATGTCTCACCACGATGGGTTACTACATCCAGGTCCGATATTTTCAAACAAGGACCTTTCACTCCCAAAAGCCAAGGCAGCAACTGCCTTTTTTTTTTCACTTCCATTTTGGCTTAAATCGGCGAGCAAAAATCACTCGACCAATCATCAACAAATAAACAGTCATGTGCTATCAGTAACAGTCTACAACTACTTGCATAGAGGAGTGAGTTAAAGAATGGAGGAAAGAAAGAGCAAAAGAGGGGCAGATGGAAGAATTAAGTCCTTACAGGGACCTCTTATTTTTAATAATAATGAGTGTTTGCATAAAAGCCACTTAAGGATTAATTGAGAGTATTTTGGGTTTTTTCTTGTATAGGAAAAAAAACAACAACAAAAAATCCTCGATTCGGCTTTGAAAAGTGAGGGTGAAACCCGGTCGGGTGATTCTACCTCCTTATCTATTTTCTTTTTTAACCTCCATTAAATGTTTTCTCTCCTTCTTTTTACCATGCATACAAAAGAAAACTTAGTCTGCCTTTTTTAACAGCTATAATATATATATATATATATATATATATATATATATATATATATATATATATATATATATATATATATAAAGGTTGGGGGCGATTAATCGGAATCGGGAATCGGAAAAATCCGAACTTTTTGAGGTATCGGAAAAATTATAACTAAATTTTCGATTCCAAACCGATTCTTTTAGTTTTTCTTTACAATAACAAGTGAAACAAGCACATATTGCTTTTTTTTTTATTAGAAGTTGTTCCTTTACAACATAAGACTGAAAAGAGCCACGGAATGGGTTATAAATCTCATTTACAGATTTAACATTGATTCACAGAGTTTAATTTATTTTATTTATTGGTCATTCATCGAGGGATAACTTGCCTAATTCCTTTGTAAATATTTCACATCTATACTCTAAATCCTTAAATGCCCCATCCGACGGAGTTCACTTGATTATTAAAAAGGTTGGAAATGCTTTGAACGTGGGGTTTATATTTAATTGGTGCTAGCTCTACATCGACGGTGTCTGTCATCGGCTTCTTCTGACATAATTAAAGTTTTATGGCAGAACGCCAGGACGCCAGATTTCAATCAACTCACGCATTGGCCAAAAAGTACGCCAAATAGTACATCAGTGTGCCAAATATCGTTCCACCATAAAACAAATTTCTACAAAACAAAAAAAACAAAAACAAACTCCTCGTTTTTACATTTTTATCTAGCGATTAAACATATACGTACATATGAAAAAAAAAACACGTTTATTATATTAAGAAATTTAACAACGGAACTGAAGTCGATGTTTTGCTTCTAACACAAAATTAACTTTTTTGATAAAAATATATATTATGATATGATGGTTACACGTCCTTAACAAGGTGTGATCATTTGCGCTATATTCATAAAGGAAACTTATTGTTTGTGAGTTATTGTATTTTTACCACTAAATTTTTAAGCTGTTTACATGTAATGGCCTAAAAATGGAGAATCGTGTCTTTCTTTTTTAGATGTATTAGAATATAAGTTGGGTTGTTAAAAATAAAAAAGTAGGTTTTCATACGTAATTTTATGCTTATTGACTAGAAAAATGTATAAATGTTCTCGTAAAAATAAACTTTATTCGTTTTTATTCTATTAGAAAAATATTTTCCCGGTACGCCACAGAGAGATTTATCAAAAGAGTTAATTATGTTTTAGAAACAATACATCGACTTCAATTCCGTTGTTGGTTTTAATAAATAATGAACATATGTTTTAATATGTAATTTTATGTTTATTCGCTAGGTAAAAATGTATAAATAATTTTTTTCTGCAGAAATTTGTTTTTACAACGGAATGAGATTTGGCGCACTGGCGTACTTTTTGACGAACCAAAATGGCGGATTAAAATCTGTCTTGCTGGCGTCCCAAAGATGAATTACCTATTATTTTATGTTAAATCAATATGTTCGAAATTTTATGTTAAATCAATATGTTCGAAATTGATCTTCCACTCTAAATACTAGAATAATTGTTTTTCTTTCCGTCAAGTTTTTTAAGGGTTTCAAGGGTTTCACATGTAATCACCTATAAAAGTAATATTTCATTTTGAAATCTACAAATTTATATTTATTATTATTATTATTATTATTATTATTATTATTATTATTATTATTATTATTATTATTATTATTATTATTTGCATCTCGTTTTTGTTTTTGTTTTTTACAGCAAAGCAAATCAATTTATAATAACCCACCAAATTTTTACAATTAAAATAAAATTTAAGCTTCATTCATAGAAGGAAGGCGCACAATCGTTAACAAAATCTACGCCCTCCCCACGTTAAAAATAGTATTCTAAATAGAAACATTATTATTTAGAAATTTGTTCGTAACAATGAGAGGGGTCCGTTTAGTTCTTACATCGTTTTTTTCATTTTGTCTACCAATCGTCGACTATTTTCAACTGTTTATGAAAACTTTCAAGTAGCATGTTATACACTAACGACGAACTTATACAGTGTGGCTTGGCTTTAAAATCAAAATAGATCTTTTGTTGTCTTACAATTTTCAATCAATTACAAGGAACATATTTGAGAAAAAATATACGCGGAAATTACCCGAGGGTATATGTAATAATTTTAAAATGTACAAGAAAACAAAAAATCTCTAATAAAATATTTATAAAATTTTAAAGAATTGGAATCGGGATCGGAAATCGTATTGGAATCGGAAATTTAGAACGGAATCGGTAATTGGATCGGAATCGGGAAAAATCTTGGAATCGTCCTATGACTAATATATATATATATATATATATATATATATATATATATATATATATATATATATATATATATATATATATATATAGGTTAATCATTTACTTGAAATGTTCTCGGTTTATACATACCAATCGTAACGGGTTAAAAGTCTTTCTCGTGAATAAAGTTTTTTTTATAATGAAAAAGATTTTTTTATATAAGTTTGTAAATTTAGAAAAAAGCCTAAGGCCAATGAATGCCTTTTTAATGGGTTTCATATATATATATATATATATATATATATATATATATATATATATATATAGAGAGAGAGAGAGAGAGAGAGAGAGAGAGAGAGAGAGAGAGAGAAAGGAGACAGATAAATACAGATATTCTTATTTGTAAACAGCAGTAACCATGGATTGACTGTTTCATTTGAAAGTGACGTTTGGCCATTGTAAGTATCACTAAAACGTTTCCTTAATTAATTCGATATAATTGGAAGAAAAATTGATATCCCGAACTACCGATATTATCATTGAATTAAGCATTGTTTGTTTAATGTGTTCACACAAAAAATTATGATTGCAAAAAATATTTCTGCCTTGTTTTTTTTTGGATAACAAGTTTCGCATAATTTTCATATGTAAGATTCTAATATTTTCCTTGCTTTAATGAACGTGACACTTTCAGGCGAAACATAATTTTTATATAATCTTAAAATTTTTTCTTTTTTTGTAAATGCAAAAGCAGGAATACAGAAAAATAATTAAATTAAAAAAATGGTGAAAATGATACAAACGTTCACATTAGGAATGTACGGATGCACGGCTGGGGAAATAAAAAGAAAACTAGTACTTCCTATCTCCCACCAACTACCCGACGCCATTTTCAGACAGCCTTTTGACTTTCTGATATTTTGACGTAGAATTCATTTATAGGGCACTTCGTTTAGTTTTTATTTGTGCGAAGGCAGAATCTCTCGCACTGGGGGGGGGGGCTAATTAAGCTATTTTTTGTACAAACAAGGTGTTTATTTTTTATCTAATTCAATATCTTAGGATTTTACTTTATTAATTATCTTTGAAATAGACCCAGAAAACTAATATTTATATTTCAGAGAATTTTTATAATGAATTTATTTAACTTCAAAATTTAACTGAATTTGTCAGCTTCTGAATGACACTATGGAAACATTTTTCATTATAAATTCTTTTGTTTTCATCTGTACAAATATTTTTTTCTTTTTGAAAATTAACTTTAGGCTTTAATGTTTCAAATACAATAAAAAAAAAAGTAGTTGGAAACCTACAAAAAATTATGATATACGTACTTTCAAAACTATGTCCCCCTATTTTTTCCGCCATTATTGCTCGTACCTAATATATATATATATATATATATATATATATATATATATATATATATATATATATATATGTATATATATATGTATATATATATGCGCGCGTGTGTGTGTGTGTGTGTGTGTGTGTGTGTGTGTGTGTATTTTAAATCTGTGGATATGTTATGTTGTTTTATGTTAATACACCAGTAAAGATCTATGTTACCATTTTATATGTTTATATTTAATAATTCTTCTGACGTAAGTTTCTAATGATATTTAATAACCGTTAGGAAATAATTGGGACGCACAAATAAACAAATGTCTAGTGTTTAATTCTAACCCTGAAGGATGGCATAATATACTGGAATTAGAGTCTACGATCAAACGCAAACGTTTTGTCTTTTTTAACCTATATTAAGAGTTTATAATGTCGTACACCGTTTTATCTATCCGCATAGATCTAAGGTAGTTCGATTTTCTTAAATAGAAAAGCAATATAATAAACAGTTTCATATATTATATAAATCTCACCTGTCTATTTAAATGTATGTATGTATGTATGTATGTATGTATGCCTAAAACTTTCAACATAGAAGACGGATTTTCACGAGATCGGTATCGTTTTAAAGCTTCGGACGATAAATATCGAAAAATTGGCTAAAAACATTAATTCTTTCACCCCCCCCCCCAACTGGCAACTTTTCTACAAGGTGGGGTCGCTTTTATCCCTGATATTTTCGAAAGTCGTCTCCTCTTTTCAATTGACTAGCCTTAATGGTTTGGCGATGGACGAAACGGCAAAGTGGTCACGTTTTGTTTGTTTTTTTTTTTCACATTCTTTTTCTCCTTCGCAATATGGGTTCGAGCCTACCTGCCTAGTACCACTTTTTTTTTCTTTTTGTTCAACACACACCTCCAAAAATCCGGGCAACGCCGGGCATCCAGGCTAGTTTTTAATTAAAAAAAATGATGTCAAATACTTGTGATGATTCGACTAATTTTATGTTTATTTATATATTTTTTTACTTGTAGTGAAAAGTAGATTATTAGAGGTATGTTGTGTGGTTGGCTGAAAAGTGAACTTTAAAAAAGACGGAACATTTGTTTCTAATGTCATTTTTACATACATTTAATTTTTAACAATGAGTTGTTTTTTTTTTTTTTTTTAATCTGAAGAACTTCTAAACATCGATAAGGATATCGTAACGTAGGTGTTGATTCTAAATCTGGAATTAGTTTGGTTCTTAAATGAACTGTTTTACTGTGATTCCACGACATTTATACACACGTTACCGCTGTGACGTCTCTCACGTGATCGTCTTCTTAAACGTCATCCACACCTCTAACATGATCGTTTTCTCGAAGTGCACTGTCCTTTTTATAGTCTTCTTTTCCCTTACCATGACGTCATTGAAATGAACCTGCTACTTCAACTGTTCTACATCTACTAATTGAAGAATTATCATTCAGATTTTTTACAACTTGGCAATGCCATCGAAGTGTCCTGGTCTGCACACATCTCTTCATGCTCTCCAGATTTAATTTTCATATGAGGTTAGCAGATCTAAGCATGTCTTTAAGAATCAGATTGCACATCCATTATATCATTCTCATATTATTTCTCTACATGCAACACATATCCTCAACCCTTATAGACGAGTAACAAACATTTAACTTTATGAATGAGTAAATTTTAAAAAAACTTAATAAGCATGCTAAGAGTATATGAGATAGGGGAGGGATAGGGAGACAGGCAGATGGATAGATAGATAGAACAGAATTTTGTTGTTATAAGTAACTTAAAGAGGTACCATTTGAATTTGATTGTTACACACAGATTTATATCTTAGTAAATCGTTATAGTGTTGTGATAACTGAAGTACTGGTTGATTTCATGATGATCTATACGGTCAATATTCACACACAATTTGAACATAAAATCGATATTCTGAATAATGATTTTCTAAAGCATTCCACACTCAAGAAGGCTGTGGCAAGTCAATCCACCTCACATTGTAATCGTTTTATTGAGTATTTGCTTGTATGTCCTATTAAATGAGGCAGGATGAGTATCCATTGTAGATCGACAAGAAGCTGAATGGACAGCCAATGTCGTCTCTTTCGAGAGGAAGACACTACTTTCTGACAACGTTTGTACCACTTGAACATTTACAATCAAAATTGAAACACATTGGCAGCTTTCGCTTTTATTTTCAAACTAGCGGGAGTACCCAGCGTTGCCTGGGTATGAAGAGGTGGTGTAGTAAGGATATTGAGCAAGGGCGAGGGATAAAAAAGAGCATGGAAAAATAAAAGAAGAGATAAAAACAGGAAAATAAAGAAGAAGCGAACGAAAAAATCACATAAATAACTCTGTTTAAATGTTAAAACTTAAAAAAAAAAACAATCTGTTACGTAGGCGCGAACCTGAAACGTGGATGCTACGACGTGGCCCCAATATCCACTGCACCACAACGACGTCATCGAAATAACGTCATATTTTCTTTTTCTATTTAGAACAATTCAAGAAAGAACGCTAAACGTGCATGCATGGTTGTCGAAGTCGGTTAAAAAGGAACGATTTTTTGTGAACTCTCCCTTCTTTTAAACGATGATCTCTATGCAAAATGATTTACAGTTTTTTCTAGTTTTCACATATTATTCGACCTAGACATCGCTCTTTCAGATGGTATCGATTTCCGATGCTACTGAGAAACGTTTTTGGCAGATATACAAACACACACACACAAACACACATTTTGCCTTTTATATATTAGATGGACCAAAATTAGAACTTTGTTCAACATGATCAAAACATCATAAAGCCAAAAAAACATCTTGTTAAACATTAATTAGTTAATATTTTAGTTAAAGCTGTGTTAACAAGTGCTTCAAGAATAACAGAAAGCAGTACAGGTTAGAAATCAATAGTAGTAGACTTACTGACCCGTATGAAGTAAACTAGACTATGGGAATATATTATCTAGAAAATTCCTCTGAGAAAGAAGGTGATCGCAAAAAATAGTTTAGCCTGAGAAAGCAGCTGGCGTGTTCAGCCATGTAAACGAAATGAACTAACAGCATATAATCAAACAGTGATTGTAAACTTTTCTGTTTTCTACAATGGTACTGATTTCGAACAAAGATCAAGCTGAATATATCTTTCTATCCGCCATTAGTTTTGTCTCGGGATAGTACATTTGAATGTATAAATAATGAGCGTTGATTTCAGAATTGAAATCTCTATGTCTGGAAGGATCATGCAAAAACACGTATAAGGAGAACAATGAACAATAAGGTATAACACAGGCTTGAGAAAAGACAGTATTATAGCCCAACCATTATACAATAATTATAAATCTTGATTAGTGAAAATAAGTAATCTGTATTATATTTCTCTTTGTCTTTCTGCTTATTTATCTATCTTTCTATTCTTGGTAAATGTTGGACCAATCCAGCAGAAATTTTGTATGGACCTTTATGAAGATAAGGTGCAGCGAATTAATAATTATGGTATCCGTTTCATACATATTTAGGGATTAATAGAGATTAATTACTGAAAGATAACACTTACTCTCACTTTTCCTAGGAAACTACTGGGCTGATCTGGCTTGGATTTTGTACAGACGTTTGCTATGATAAGGCATAGCTAACTAAGTATTATGGTATCCGGTCAATTAGGGATTAATAGGGATTAGTATTTAATGCAAAAATGAGCGCAAATTTATCCATAGTCAACCATTAATTTTGTATAAAGCACTTCTCCTGTGTCAATGAGGTATAACTTTTGCCCGTTTTTAACGGGTTAAAAAGTCTAGTAAAATAATAATAACTAGCGGGACCTGTGAAATTTCCACAGGGGACTCATTCATATGTAATATATTGATGTTGGCATTCTGTGGATGTTCAGTGTAAATGGAGATGCTCTGATATTATTGTAGCTCTTTTGTTAAAACTGCAAAAGTATTTATCTAAGCTGCATTAAATATATTTAAGCATATTTTCAACCGGGCCATATTGACTAATATTTAATAAAAAACGTTCTGTTTTCTTGTTCCATTCTTACGCTGGTCCTGGATATGACCTTAAACTACATCCAGTGGTGAGGTCTCAGCTTGTGGGCTTTGGGGAGTGTGGAGCCACCCTTTAATTACCATTGCTCCCAGGTCCACTCTGACCCGGAGTGGTAGTACCTGTTAGGATCCCAACTATGGGTTAAATAGAAACCGACTTGAAAACAACAAATATATTCTATGAAAAAAATTTCTTCAAAATCTTTAGATTCGGCATTAAATAACCCGGAAAGGGGTGATATGCCGTAAAACAAAACCAACCAACCAATCATTCTTACGCCATTCTTTTTTCCCTTTTCATAGCATTCTTTTGGAAAAAAGAGAATTTATTCTCGAAATTATCCAAGAAATTTAACATTCCGATTATATTAAACATTAAGTCCATGTTTACTGATTTAGACATGTGAATGATTTTGAAAGATAAATAGATATACAAAGATTTACAATTTTAATATGACCCTCGTTTGTTTGTCTGTTTTTGTTGATATGTCACGTCAGTTAAATATCCCAGTGTTTTACATTGCCGAAGCCTTCTTAAACATATGTAATAAAACATTTTAATGCGTTTAACATTCTAAAGAGACCAAAGAAGTTAATTTTACAAATGCTCGTACAGGATTAAATGCCGCACTGTCTGAAGATAGAACAAGTAACCAAGGCAGACTGTGATTTGTAAAAGGATTTAAATCACAAATGTAATGGTTTTTATTATTTTTATTATTATTATTATCATTATTATTATTATTATTATTATTATTATTATTATTATTTTGTTACTTTTTATGCTGGTTTCAACTCAATCTCTCTATTAATTAATGATTGCATGATTAGAGACATTTGAAACCTCGAAAAAGAAAACCACATTTGAAGATTAATACTTGATTCTTCTAGTAGTTTGAAAGAATTTAGACAAATAACAAAGACTCGGGTCTGCCTTACCTCGTGGAAGAAACTGTTGTGCCACAAATAGTCTATTTTATGGCAAATGTATTAAGACAAGTAGAAGTGGTTTGTAGAAGTGATGAATTACGGGAAGGAAGAGAGAATGTATAAAACCCACATAAATAGGTGAGTGAGGACGATCGTGATTTTGTTTTTGTTTCGCTTTTACTGAACTAAAAAAAATGGATATAGTAAAGAGAAAGAAGATGCTGTATGGTGGAACACTTCATAACAGTCATTTGTCCACAAAACATGTTCACAAATATACAATGACATTTATTTTGCACTGAACAATTTTTATTAATCAAAAATAACAGTTTCGTTGCTTAGGGTTGGCCAGTGCAATACAAACATGTGTAACTATGAACTGCCACCATCAGTTGCCAATCTAGGTGAACCAGAACGTTAATGCCTTAAGACAAGAGATGACGGTTTCTCGTGGTTAACGACGTGGACAGACGATCAGGATGTTCAACGTTCGAATCGTTCGTTCCACAAAAATCACTTTCACCTAGGATGTTAGCAACCTTCTCATATAAGTATCTGATGTCTTTCTAGAAATAATTCTGACTAGAAAATTATCAGGGAAACCAATGCCAACAATAGAATGTTCTGATTCAATGATGATTTTATGACGACTTTAGCGCTTTGAATACTTTGCCTAACTTCACCTGGTGCTTTATAAGCAGATGTGTCAATTTAATGGTATATCAACTTGCGGTTGGCAGGTGAAAAGGTCAGATCAATGTCGCTAAAAAGGTTAAAATTCAGTACAAGCAATTGAAATTTAATAACAAAATATATATTTATTTCTCTCTCTTTCTCTTTCTTTCTCTCTCTCTCTCTCTCTCTCTCTCTGTATATTTATCTACTATACAATGTTCTGATTCATAGGATATGATCATAATGATGATTTTATGACGACTTTAGCGCTTTGAATACTTTGCTAACATCACCTGGTGCTTTATAAGCAGATGAAGAGACGTTGCGAGCCTATCCTTGTTTTATCGTTATTTTCATGGCAGGTGCTCGTCTAAACTCCAATCTCTGGTCCCCCCTCGCCAATCTTTCACGAAAAACACCCGTCTAGCTGAATCCACTGTGAAAAATTTCTCCCATTCTATATCTGTGCCTAAATCAAAACGCAGATTCCATGAACAAAGCTTCTTTCTTAGGACTGCACGCCTGTGGAACTCTGTTCCGTCTGCCTGCTTCCCTCCGGACTACAACTTGGATGTCTTCAAGTGTTAACAAATTCCTAATGAACCGCCCCCTTAAGTAAACACTTCATCAAATCTCCACACTAACGTAATGTACTTGCAATAACCCTTATCCCTGAGTGGCTTCCGGGCCTTGATAAGTGGTGATCACTGTGTAAAAAAAAAAAAAAAAATGTGTCAGTTTAATGGTATATCAACTCCTTCCGGAATATTTAATTCCGAATACATTTTGGTAAAAGTTTAATGTTTCAAGTTCTTAATATTTTCCAATGTTTATTTGTAGTGTTCGTTTTAGTGAGTTATTCATGATGTGCATGTATTTGTATACTGCAGTTTCATGCCAAATTCATGGAAAATTCTACCTCAAGCATAGATGGTACTCTGACAGGTACTATCTCCTCAGTTCAAAGCGGACCTGTAAATACGTACGACTAGGAGATGACTCTATACACCGCAAAGTTCAAAATTGTGACATCACTTTCAAATGTTGATTCAACATCTTCTATTTCGCCATTTGATTACTACCACTCTCGATTAACATTGTTCTGGGAGTAACGGGAGCTAATGGGTGATTCCATACCTCCAAAGCCGCAAAGTCTGGCATCAGAGAAATAATTTTATTATCAATATGATATTGCGATCAATTTAAAAAAATCATCGTTATGACAATACGCAGATTCTTCTGGTGAAAACATGCTACATAAAAGGAAAGGAAACATTTTGTTTTTATTCCTGATGAGGATGCATAAACGTCGAATCTCAGTTGACTTTGTATAGTCATTCTTCTGCGATCTGTTATTCTCATCTTCGTTGTTGTTGTTGTTTCACCATTGTTGTTTTGGCCAACTCATCCTCTGTCCTTCTCCAAGTGATTAATCAGGACAGGATAAGAATGCTGAGCCTTGTAACTGTGTCCTCAATAATTACTGCCTTCTATAGTTGTCTCACCACGTTTCGGCCAACTTATCCTCTGGTCAGCTTGGTAGTGGAAGATGATTAAAAAACAAAAGCTATGAAGATGAGGAAAACAGTTTGCAAAAGAATGAATACATAAATTATGATGCCTCACCTCAAAGGTATATATATATATATATATATATATATATATATATATATATATATATATATATATATATATATATGGAATCCTTTGAGGTGAGGCATCATAATTTATGTATTCATTCTATATATATATATATATATATATATATATATATATATATATATATATTATGTAATGGATGGCTGGAACCATCCGATACATAACTGAAAAGAAAAACTTCTTTAAAAAAAAGATAATAAAAGATTTGAAAGGTGGGCATCGAATAATCGATTGTCCACCAGTCGAAACGAAAAAATAATTACGTCGTAAACAGAGAAATCGGACGACGATTTTTTTTTTACAAAACAAGGAAACGTGACATGCCTTGTAAGATTGGAATGTATATGAAGTTAGCATGAGAAATGGATTCACGTGTATAAATAAAGTCAATAGTCGGTCAGCTGAAGAGAAATGGGTCACGATGTCTCTAGGTCAGATGCGGTGAAAAAATTGTCAAAACGTGACCATCAGACGCGTGCTCCATTATCGATTGCAGTGTGATCGACAGGTAGCGTGGCGTGGAAAAAAACAAGCAAAAAACACATGCTAATATAAGAGGTGATTTTTGGAGTCCAACAGCAAAAGAGAGGAGAAACAGAAGAAGACGAGGTAGAGAAGGAGGGAGGTAGAGAAGAGAGAGACGCCGATAGGAGACGTGCGTTGTCGAGAGCATAACGTTTTCACCCCCCTCTCCATCACTGAAACGACAGTAAGCCCCACTGTTAAATTTTGAACTATTAAAAATCTCGATGTACAAGAACGAGAAAAATAATTTCAAAACAAAATATATTTTTATATAAAAAGCCAGCGTATCTTACGTCTTGATTTGGTATGCTGAGTTACATCTGATCTTTGTGTGCATGTTAATTCTCTTTCAGTCGGAATCGTTATTATGACAAGCAAATGACAGCTGAAGAACCCCGAGAGAGAAAAATGCACAGAGGGGGAAATAACTCTACCGCCTTGGCCGTTACCATAACAACCAGAAAACTAAACAAAATAGACGATCAATAAGAGACGGTTACTTGGTTTTGTTGCAGCGGGGAACTTACTAACTACGACTGTTCCCAACCTAGGGGTTCTGGCGCTATATAACACTAATATATATATATATTTATATATATATATATATATATATATATATATATATATATATATACATACATATATATATATTAGTGATGGGACGATTCCAAAATTGTTCCCGATTCCGATCCAACTACCGATTCCGTTCTAAATTTCCGATTCCAATACGATTTCCGATTCCGATTCTTTTAAAATTTATGAATATTTAATTAGAGATTTGTTGTTTTTTTTTGTACATTTAAAAATATTACATATACTCTTGGGTAATTTCCGCGTATATATATATATATATATATATATATATGTGTGTGTGTGTGTGTTTGTGTGTGTGTGTGTTTGTGTGTGTGTGTGTGTGTGTGTGTGTGTGTGTGTGTGTGTGTGTGTGTGTGTGTGTGTGTGTGTGTGTGTGTGTGTGTGTGTGTGAAGAGTGTGAGTTCCATTATAGAAGCGTTGATTTAATTTGAATAAATAAAATACTTGATGCGTATTTCATTTATTCAAATTAAATCAATGCTTCTATAATGGAACTTACACCCTTGACGTTAATTGCGCGTAGCCAATGCCACGTTCCAACATTTAAAAGTACAACCATTGAGAGACAACGCGTGGCTCTTTACAGACATACTTTTCTTTCTCCAACTTTACAACATGGCAAGAAAGAAGAAGAAAAACAAAGAAAACAAAATACTGAGGATTGAGTTTGACTTCGAAATATATTTAAATTATAAATTTCAAGCAAGTAAAATTTTTGTTTATTTTCCTTAATATTACGTTGTGATTTGGCTTTCAAGCGCACTTGATGCATAGTTTATTTACACACACACACACACACACACATATATGTAATTAGTTGACTCCAAATAAATTCATTTATTTAAACTAAAAATCTGCAATAGTTCTGAAGTATGACATTAAAAAAAGCAATCAGTGACATGCTGAGATATGGTGATGCCCAGTGATTCACGGGTATAATTGCTTGATTGTGTATTGCAAAATCTCAAGTATAAGTCGTAGTACTGAGTAATCTATAATACAAATCTCACCGTCTGTTTAAATTTATGCATGCATGTATGTATGTATGTATGTATGCATGTATGTATGTATGTATACATGTATGTATGTATGTATGTATGTATGTATGTATGTATGCCTAAAACTTTCGAAAGAGGCGAGGGATTTTCACGAGATCGGTATCATTTTGAAGCTCGACCCTTCAGACGATAAATATCGAAAAAGTCGGCACCTTTCTACAAGAAGGGGTCGCTTTTTTCGCCGATATTTTCGAAAGTCCTCCTCCTCTTTTCGCCACTTCCGGTTTGGCAATGGACGTAACGGAAAAGACGTCACTTTTTTTTCACATTCTTTTCCTCCCTCCCACTATGGGTTTGAGCCTGACTGCCTGCTACAACTTTTTTTTTGCTCAACACATACCTCCAAACATCCGGGTAATGCCGGGCACCCAGGCTAGTCTATAATATAAATCTCACCTGCCTATTTAAATGTATGTATGTATGTATGCCTAAAACTTTCGACAGAGGTGACGGATTTTCATGAGATCGGTATCGTTTTGAAGCACGACCCTTCGGACGACAAATATCGAAAAATTGCCCCCAAACATTAATTCCTTCACCCTGAACTGGAGGCTTTTCTACAGGGAGCAGTCGCTTTTGTCGCTGATATTTTCAAAAGTCATCTCCTCTTTACGATTGGCTAGCCTTAATTTAAACATTCGTTACTTCCGGTTTGGCGATGGGCGCAACAGGAAAGACGTCACGTTATTTTTCACATTCTTATCTTTCTTTGCTGTACGGGCTCGAGCCTGCCAGCCTACTACCACTTTTTTTAAAAAATCTCAACACACACCTCCAAACACCCGGGCAAAGTCGGCCACCCAGGTTAGTATTATGATAAAGGGCGATAGGTTGAAACCGAATGGATATCCCAGCCCAAATTTGGATGCCGGGAATCACTATCTTGTCATCGTCACTCTCCAAACCGTTAATGTTAATGCAAATTTATTCAAGTTGTAGCTATAAAAGTATCATTCGAAATCATTGTTTTCTTACCTTTCGTCGCTATAATTAAAAGAATATTGATTCAATGATAGGGCACATGTTTATAGGAGGCAAGCTAGGTGTTGAATGATGCAGCAAGATATTTGTTCACATTACATTTAAATTTTTGCAGAATGTAAACCTAGAATTCAAAAGGCAAGCGATTTGGGGAAAGAAGCTATCAGAGAAACTATTCCAACAAAGTAAGAATTTGAAAGAGGTTTCGTTAGCGTATCTTTGCTTTGAAAATGTAGAAGGTGGAGTAGGAGAGGTGGGTGTCTGTTTTAAGCTAAGATAATAGAACTATAAGTCCTTAGAAATGAAGGCTTGGAGGCAAGATCGGTACTTAGACATGTTGAGCATGAGATAAATGGAGGCAAAGTAATCTTATCGTTAAGAAGGCAAAACTAAATGCAGTCTGAATGAGAATCAGCACAAAGTATCTTAAAATGTCAAGAAACAAAAAAAAAAAACGAAAAAAAAAATAGTAAATAGCTCAGAGCTGCCAGATTCTAGCAAAAGCTGATCAAATCAGCAGACACGAACATCGAGGACTCATTAACTTGTCGTTTCAGCGAAATGCACTTCTCAACTTATTCACTGCATTCTCCATGATCCTGCTTCCTATATTTGACTAGTTGATATACCTGTCTAAGCTGGATGAGCAATTGGGTAGTTCTATTTTTCACTTTTTTAAAAAAATCAACTTGGCTAGTACCAGAAAAGTTGTGTATTAATTCGATCTCTAACTTACACCGTTATTGGAGGAAATGACTATAATATGAGCAGTTATATCTTGTTTCTTCTGTTCTACGGCATATCAACCCTTCTGGAATTATTTGATGATGAAACATAATATCTATTACAATTCTGAATTTTTGAGATAAGGTTTGGTTATTCATATTATTTATATTATTTAGTCTACTGTTCACATCTTCAGCGTTTTTTTTTTTTTTTTTTTTTTACAAAGTTTTGTTCGATGTAACTTCCGAGCTTCTTCAGGTATATCTTGTCGAATTTGGGAATCTTTCTGTCGCACCTGAGAATCTGCACACCATTTTGAACAGAGCCCTTTAGTTAATTCACCGGGGTAGCATGCTCTTGTTCTATCAGCCATGACTGGGTAGAAGTCCTAAATAATTCACAATTATATTTTGAGTGTCACCAGCATTGAGGATTGGACCTTCAACCTCCAGAAGAGTGTAATTTTACAACTGAATTTTACCAAGTACATAACCCACTACACCTGGCAAACTTGACTGCATAATCCCTGAGTTCGACAAGATACACCGGGAGAAGGTCGGAGGTTACATCAAGCGAAATGTTGTGAAAATAACATTCAAGATGAGAACAGTAGATCAAATAATCCCTATTGCCATATATTTAAACACATCAGTTCAAACTAGAGATATACCGTACATTACGACAATGTAATCCCTATAGCCACCTACCTTGAAAATGCTGCTGTGAAACCTGACATAGTTATCTATATATCTATAAAAGTGAACGTGTCTCTGTGTGTGCCTGTGTGTCTGTGTGTGTGTCTGTGTACATTTCCCTATGCAATAACTCTGTCATTTTTAAGTCTACAGACTCGAAATTTGACATACACGGTACTGAGATTTGGGAAAAATCTTTGTAATCGGTTTTCGGCCAGAAATTTGGCAGTTAAGGGGTCACAGTTCAATGATTTGACCTTTGAGAATTCTACCAAACTCTTCCGACAATTTTGGGTCTAAACACTTGAAATTTTAGATATAGGTTCCTTGGACATGGATCTAACTTACTAATTTAATTTGCCCAAAGCAATAAATGTTGAGGGGTCATAATAGGGGTCAAAGTTTACAAAATTGACCGCTTTTTTTTTTTTTTGCTTAACATACACCTCCAAACACACGGGCGACGCCAGGCTGAAATGCTAGTATGGAATAAGTCAGAGAGAGTGGCAACCTTGGTTGAAGTGAGTGTCCCTAATGATGGAGGTCTGAACAGTGCTGAAAGAGAGAAACAGACCAAATATCAAGGTCTCATGTATGATATGAAAAGAAACTGGAATATTAGGGAGATATCAATCATACCAGTTATTATAGGTGCCACATGGCTTGTGAAGAAGAACCTGAAGTTCTACTTAACTAATATTCCTGGTGAACCAAGTGCCAAAGTGATCCAGACAATTGCACTTAAGGGAACAACGAGGATACTAAAAAGAGCTCTCGGCTGGTTTCAATAAAAAGCAGCAATGTTGGCAGCTGGTTTGGCTGCCCCATACTCAACGTTACAATCTTCAAAGGAATAAAATCAAAAATAAATAAATAAATAAATATTGAAAGATTTTAAGAAATTGAAACAATATAAGGAGAATGAAATCGTCCGATTTTCTTATAAAAAGGACGAGAACTAACGAGATATAATGTGACTTACTAACTTAACCTAACACTTGCTAAATTATTTTATGGAAATCCCTCCAGACAAGGTGTGAAGCCACTTGATATAAAGAGCTAACAAGAATGAAAGATGATTATCAGAAGATAAGAGATACCTACTGAAACGACCAAGGAAATCAGCCAATAAAACAGAGTTCTACAAAACCTGCAGTTTTTGGAAAAAAAGCAACTGGAATAGGAAGCTGCATAACAATAAGGTATCAAAACAGTGAATTAATGGAAACCGCTAGACCACCAAATCAAACGAGCTGAAACAAAGGGAGCAGGGAATATATCAGACAATTCTGAAGAACATACGCCATAACTTCTGCATCTTATCAAACACCCTCAAATGGGACAGACTCCATACATGTTCTTACTCTTTTCATTTTGTATATTTTGTTCAGTAAACCTTTTCTATTTGTAATACTTCGACGACATAGCGAAAAATCTCAGCTCTAATGTTCTCTCTCAGCTGTCAAAATTTAACTGCTTGTCATTCTCAAGTGGTCCTTTTTAAAAGTAGTTGTTCTTTTTTTTCTTTTTTTTTTTTGCTCAACATACACCTCCAAACACCCGGGCAACGCCGACCTGAAATGCTACTATGGAATAAGTCAGAGAGAGTGAAGTTGAACTTGGTTGAAAAAAAAAGGGTAAATTGTTTTTAGCTTTGACCTTTATTATGACCCCTTAACATTTATTGTTTTAGGCTCAAATCAAGTTATCAATGCAAATGAAGGATATGTATTAAAAAATATAATTACAAGCACAAACTTCTTAGACTGAAAATCGAGTGGTCAACAGGCGAAACAGTTCACATGCTTCAAGGTTAGTAACCCTTTACGTGCTTCATTTTTACAGTAGATAACATGCAATTCTTTATATTTTAAACCATAGAAGTGTTTCATTTTCTGGCGAGGGACAGAGTTAGCAAATTGCAATAATTCGTAGATAATAAAAAGCAAAAGATTATTTTATCCGCTAGTTTGACACTTTATAATCATAATTAAAGTTGACATTTCTGACTATAACGTAGAATCTAAATTTGCTACTTGTTGAAAAAAAACATAAAATACGATTATCGTTTTTCCTGGTGTCAAATCTAAATTATCAACTTGTTCAAATCAAAATTTAGAAAGATGGCTGAGAGTATGTTCATTTGAGAAATATTATCTATTGTATAAAAGGCAGTTGTCTGTGTGTTTCTATGTGTGTATATTGATATAAACTTTAAAAAATACACAACAAATCCCTTCAAAGTTTTTTAAATATTTAAATCAGTGTAACACTGGATTAATATGTAAAATTTAGAAAAAAAGGAGATTCATTCTTTATAGGTCAAATGGTCATTTATATTATTTAATGTTATTAGAAAGATAACGCGATTTTTTTAATGTTATTATGCATTAATGCAACCTAGAGAATGAGTAAGCATTATCTTCTTTTTGTTTTTAATTGAAAAACACTATCTCCGGATTTATCACTTCTTAACTATTGTCATTTCTTTACAAATAAAGGGATGTATGACAGAAACTTAGTGTTAGTAGTGCTCTGAAGGTATCCTTAATCTTATTTGGTACTTTCAGTAGCATTTGTAGAGATCCCCTGAGTTTTATTTTTTCATTCCTGAGTAAATAAAAGGAATTATTTTCCTGGAGAGGGGGAACTTCACTCTATTTAACATTTTCTATTTACTTTTTTATGGTCCCGGGCAACGTCTTGTAGTACATGGAATTTCATATACAAATTACACATGTTTTGGTGCCCAAGGTTTCTGCGTTGATTTAGATTACTTTGTGGGTGCTGATTCCGAAAATCATGTTATTTTTTTCTCATCAGTTGTTGAGATATTTTATATTTATATACCTTTATATACTGTTGAGATATTTTATATTTTATACCTTTTTCACATTGACGGTAGCAAAGCCACTGTTTCAAATGTTGGTTTTCCTCCTTCTTCACTATGACAGCTTTTTTTTTTTCTCATGGAAAACTTAATGATCTGACTAGAGATCTCAACCTTCCCAAAGAATCTCTTGAACTTTTAGCTTCAAAACTCGAAGAAAAAAATTTGCTTCAGCCTAGAACGCTCATAACCTTCTATAGAAAACGCCATATTGAATTCTTGCCCTATTTCACCGAGGAAAACGACA
This sequence comes from Euprymna scolopes, assembly GCF_053919585.1. NCBI lineage: Eukaryota > Metazoa > Mollusca > Cephalopoda > Sepiida > Sepiolidae > Euprymna > Euprymna scolopes. The sequence goes on from NC_136489.1 coordinate 126,263,036, forward strand.
TAATATATTGCAGCAACGTTGCCGGCTTGCTGTGGCAGCTTGGTGTTAAACAGTATTGTTCTCAAGATTCGCACCTTTTTATAGACAGTTCCAAAAGAAGTTTAAAATGTGTTCTTCTTCACAATGGCAAATTATAGGGATCAGTTCCTCTAGGTCATTCAACGACCCTCAAAGAAATATATGATGAAATCAAATTTGTTCTGGAAAAGATTTTCATACAGACAGCACCAATGGATCATATGTATCGATTTGAAAATGGTTGGGTTTCTCCTCAGGCTACAAAGTGGCTACACAAAATTTCCTTTCTTCTTGAGTTTGTGGAATCGCAAGGCGAGAACAGAGTACTGGATCAAAAAATTAACCTCTGTGTGGTAAACTGATTCCTTGCTCTCTTAATGTTTTGGCTCCTCCTTTAGTGGCGCATTCCAAAATTGTGTTTCCTCCTCTTCACATAAAGCTTGGCATCATGAAACAGTTTGTGAAAGCTCTTGAGAAAGATGGTGACTTTCAAATATATTTGCATGAAATTTCTAGACCTAATCATTAAGAAATTAAAAGCGGGATTTTTTTGATGGACTCCACATTCCAAATTTAATGAATTATGCAAATTTCTGTAATTTTATGAATCCTGCAGAATTAAGTTCCTGGACAGCGTTTACGAATGTAGTAAAGTTCTTTTTAAGAAAAATAAAGCTGCCCAACTGCAATTGAAACATTAATCATACGTCTTCATCAACTGGGTGTAAATATGAGCATAAAGTTACATTTTTTTTGCACAGCCATCTTGCCTTCCATCTCATTCTAGAAAATCAGTAAAATGTAATTTTATGGGTGATGATGTTTATGCTTAGTATTTTTTACAACTTTAAGCTTTAATTGTGAATATTTTTGGTGTGATTTCATTAATATGTGTCTTAAAGTTACATGAAAATATTGTTTCTTCGATTTGATTGTTTATATTGTAGCTATCGGCTTCCTAAAGAGGTGGGCATACCATAGCAAAAAAAAAAAACTAGATATGATAGAAAACAAAAGTTACAGCATTTTTGGAATCAGCACCCTCAAATTAGATAAAAAAAAAACAAAAAGAAAAAACAGTTGAAACAACTTATGCACCATGACAAATTTTAATAATACATGAAATAATTTTTAAAACTATGAATTATTTTACATTAGACACATGCAGCTTAGTCGGTAATTTTTATGGCATTACCTTATTATGGTCTACAAAAAAAAAAAAAAATTATCCTCTGCTTTTTCTCCCTTATGGGAACCGTGTGCCACATACAAGCGGACACACGAACACAAATTTGTAACATTAGGGTAAACTTAATTATCGCCCTTGAATTCTGGCAATGCCATTCTTTGCCACAAAAAAAACTGGCATTGGACCAACTATTTCCCTAGATGAGTTCGTAATTAAAGGATATTTTATTTAACATCCAAATCTGACCTCCAAGATCACAATGGACATGGAATATGTGCCTATCTTAGAGATGGCTTTCCATATAGTAGGGACATCTCCAAAGAAGACCCTACATTGGCCTATATGTGCTTTCGGATTGCACTTGCTCACACCACTGCGTTTATATTTGCCCTCTATCACCCCCATGATAGTGGAGTTACTATCTTCAAGAGCATGAGACTTCAATGTTCACAATGTGCAATAGTTAGCCCACTCAAACAAGACCGATAATGAGGAGAGATTTTGTCACAATTTCGCCATTGCTCAGATTGTTCACGAACCCACCCGTGTGCCCAACACTGATGATCAGTATGCAAGTCTCTTAGACCATTTTCTCACGACTTGCCCTGAGCTTTGTTCATCCGTTTTGTCTCCACTGGGATTTTCCAACCACTCGGTTGTCTCAGTAAAGATAAAAACAAAATGTAATAAGTCCCCCATTGTACAGTATATCGGTACTCTATGGCTGACTGGGATAGCTTTCGTACATTTATACCAGATCTACCTCTGTGTTCCATGTTTAAAAAGAATGTGCCTTTATATTATCAGACCTGACAGAATGGTTAATTGCAGGTATAGACTGCTTCATACCCTCCAAAAATTCCAGCAAAAACCTCAGCCAGCCGTGGTTCTCTCAAGAATGTGCTGCTGCGCTAAGCCAACCCTTCTCCCATACCAAGAATATTAAACAACATGTGCGACATCACATCACAATTGTAATCGACGTACTGAGACTAAAGCCGCCTTAAGGACTCTCAGCAACCACTGTAAAAGGGTAATAAGGAATGCAAGAAAGTTGTATGCTCAGTCCGTCAAGTCAAAAGTAGCTGAGCAGCGGCTTGGTTTTCACCAATTTTGACAAATAACAAGCAAGGTCCTGAATAGAAGTGTGTGCTCTATCCCAACCATCATCAATGAACCTGAGTTAATCTCGTTAGTATCGGACAAAGCCAAACTCTTTGCAAAGAACTTTGCAGCTAATTCAACCCTATCTGATCAGGGTTGCCGACCCCCCCCCATATTTCCTCCTGTATCTGAAAACATGCTATGCAACATACAAATGTCTGTACGTGATGTTGCCAAGCTAATCAAAAATCTTGAATCCTGTAAAGCAACTGGCCCTGACACCATTCCAATTATAGTGCTCAAAAAGCTTCAACCCAAACTAGCTCCCATATTTACAAAGCTGTTTAAGCATTGTCTTAAGAAGACTTGGTTCCAAACACCCTGAAAAACCTCATCAGTATGTCCTGTATATCACAATTGAGGTGGTCGGTCATCTCCCTCTCATTACAGACCAATAAGTCTTCTATGCATCATGAATAAATTGCTGGAATCTGTGTTAAATACAGAAGTAGTCAATTACCTCGCATGACATGCAATATGGTTATCCTTCTGATAGATCTACAGTAGATGTGCTAACAGTTATATCTCATAGGATTAGCGAATCTCTCGATGGAGATTTCCTATTTAGGGCAATTGCTCTTGACATATCAAAGGTATGGCATAAAGGTCTCCTCCACATAACCTCTAGCTATGGTATAGCTGGAAATGTCTTTTCAATTATTAAATCATTCTCCTCTGATAGGTTCATAAGAGTAATGGTTGATGGGTAGAAATCAGAACCTCACAGTATTAATGCTGGAGTCCCTCAAGAGTCCATCCTGGGCTCAACTCTCTTCCTGATGCACATCAATGATCTCCCAAATCACATCATAAGATATAGACGTTTTTGCAGACGACACTACTATCAATGGCAACAATTTAAAGACCGTAAATGACCAAATTCTCTCTGATTCTTTCTTCTCTGATCTTGATCACTTAGTGCAATGGTAGCTGGTTAATTTTAATGCATCTAAAACCAAGTCTAATCACCAACGTTATGATCCCTGTCTGGCATCAATTGAAATAAATGACTCTTGGCGAGGCCCAGAAGCTTTGACAAGCTTCTAGGTCTGACATTTACTCCTGATCTAAGATGGAACATGTACATCAAATCCGTTGCCAAGGCTGCTGGAAAAATGGTTGGATTTTTCTACTGCTCCAGCAGATCTATCACTGCTGATGCAATTCTCTACCTGTATAAGGGCCAAGTACGTCCAAGGATGAAGTACTCTTGCCACATCTGGGCAGGAACTACTCGAAGCAGCTTATCCTGCCTTGACAAAGTTCAAAATAGACTTCGTAGCCACAGAAGAAACGTCATGAGCCTTTCTCTGCTTTATCGCTATTTGCATGGCAAGTGCACGCCCGAGCTCCAATCTACGGTTCCTCCTGGCCTAACTTTCATGAAAAACACTCGTCTAGCTGAAACCACTGTGAATAATTTCCCTGCTATTTATCTGTGCCTAAACCTAAACATATATTCCATGCACAAAGCTTCTTTCTTAGAACTGCACGCCTGAGGAACTCTGTTCCGTTTACCTGCTTTCCAGCTGACTACAATATCGTTGCCTTCAAGTCCAATGTAAACAAGTTCTTGATGAGTCATCCCCTTAAGTAATTCGATTGACCAAATTTCCACAACTAACGATTACTACATTTTCCCATTGACTACTCTACACTCATTAACCCTTATCCTCGAGTGGCTTCCGGGCCTTTATAAGTGGTGATTCCTTTGTAAAAAAAAAAAGGCCTGGTTTTCATATATTTACGACGCCATTGTTATATTCTCATTTGGTTTATGTTTTGTCGATTTTGTAACTTTCACATCCAATTTCTTCCATTTTATTCCGTGCAAAATAAAGAAAGTTTATATGCGATTTAAACTCTGGTCCTTCCTTTTTAATATAGAGTAAAAATGACGATGAATTAATTTCATTTTTCTAGTTTTTATTTGTATATTTTCTTATGGGTGTCGACAATTAGTGTTATACTTTTAAAATATATAAAAAAGGATAATATATATATTTATAATTATTATTTTTTTACTATAACAATTAAATACCTACAGACGCTAGTGTTTCATCCTTTCGGGAATCTTTAGTGCAGGGTGTCACGATTAACACCAGTCGAACGATTCGAGCTCGGCAACACGAGAAATTCTGGCTCGATTAGCAAAGACCGTATCCATTCGACTGCCATTAACCACGTGAAATAACGTTGGATTTAAACATTTTTTAATTTTAAATGTTCTTTACGTCAGTCAGACAGTGATCTAATCGTTATACGATGATCTATGCATAAGAGCTAAATCGACCGACTTTAATTCAACTGAAAGTGCTCAACGATAAGAAACGAATTTCTTAAAGGGGCTGTCATACACACACACACACACACACACACACACACACACATACATATACATATATATATATATATATATATATATTCCCATGTTTTTGGCGGACAAGATTCAAGCAAGGACGGACGATCCACAGAGTTTTTTAATTATAGAGATATATATGTTTTGCCTTTTAAAAGCCGTAATGAGTGCAGGCCATAAGGAACCATACTCTCTTGACTTGATAAACCAAGACTGAGTTGCACAAAATTCCCAAGACAACTTGCAACAACACATTATTTCGGAAGGTGTGATATTCCGAACACTAAATTGATTGCTTTCATTTCTTTCTTATTTCGTCAGCATAGCATAATCCTCATGATATTTAGAATACTATTTTGAACAGCATCCGGCAAAACGGAAATCAGTGTAATCATGTGACACCATGAGAAAGGTAATTGTGTCTTTCCTTGGAAACATTTCCAGCAGAGTAGACGTGTAAGTAAAGACGCCTCTCCACCCACCCACCCCGATGAGAGGGGGAAAGGGCCACCTAATTTAGTTAGGTGTAACAAGACAAGCTATCTATTTGTCTAGTAATAAATAAACCAGAGAGATAAACTGTTGTTTTCAAGTAGGAGATTATTTGTGTGCAAAGAGAGAGAGAGAGAGAGAGAGAGAAAGAGAGAGAGAGAGAGAGATAACATATTGTGGCCACAATACAACATGCCCACTATATACTGACGAACTTTAAAACAAATTTTCTAATGCAACTCAATAAGGACTATCCACCTCACTTACTACAAAAATGCTAGTTTTATTTTGGTGTCTTAAACTCCCCACCCCACCCCTTGTTGTGCTGATGAGGAGACTATATTTAAAAACACAATCTTTGTTAATTATTGTCAATGTTTATTTTCAATTTTAATAAAATGAATATCGTTTCCGAAACGATCGTACACCTAAATTGATTTTGTTTGTTCATCTTTTTAAAACTAATTTATAATTTACAATTAGTAGTCTTTATACTCAATTTATATATATATATATATATATATATATATATATATATATATATATATATATATATATATATATATTATCAATTAATAATGACTACGTGCATAAAAGAGAGAAACATTATATATATATATATATATATAATGTTTCTCTCTCTCTCTCTCTCTCTCTCTCTCTCTCTCTCTCTCTTTGTACACAAGTAATCCCCAATTTTAAAACAATAGAATAACAGTTTCCCTCTCTGGTTTCTTTATTACAATTCTTTTCTTAGTAGTTAAACTTTTAATAAACTGTTTAAAATTTTAAGGTATATAGTATATTCTGTATTTACGGTAGTATAATAAAGATCACATAATAATAATAATAATAATAATAATAATAATAATAATAATAATAATAATAATAACAACACAAAATACTAATTAATTAAAATATATTCATTTAATGTATTCTGTATTTACTGTTGTATAATAAAGACCACATAATAATAATAATAATAATAATAATAATAATAATAATAATAATAATAACAACAACACAAATTACTAATACATTAAAATAGATTCTATAGAACATGAAATATGAGTAGGAATACGTAATCATATTAGATTTATTAATAATGCATAAACTTAATGATTTACTTAAAATGTTATTGAATTATCTATCTTTAATCAATTCAAAATCATACTTTGTCTTCTCACCGGATTAGCGTTTTGTATGTGTGTTGCTATCCAATGATAATGTCAGTGTTACGTATCGAAATCCGTTATTTGAATAGAAATGTCTGAGTGACACCTAGGCGTCTGAGGTGACCCCAGAACGGAAGTCAATGAAATCATACTCTTCAGAACAGATTTTTCCTTTCCTTTTTTTTTTTTTTTTTTTTTGGACAAGATTTCAAGCAGAGAAGACTTGTAAAAGGCGCCACGCTCGACGGTGGGCATTGTAGCTAGCTTTAATAAGACAAGCTATTTATCCGTCTATCTGTCTGTCTGTCTATCTGTCTGTCTGTCTGTCTGTCTCTTCTCTCTCTTTCGTTCGCGCATGAAAGTAACCCCTCTCTCTGATTTGTTCTCTGTTTAATACACGTGTTCCTTTTTAATAAACGTTTTAATAAATGACCATTAGTGTTCGAACGATTTTGTCACAGACAATCCAAAATCTGAGCTCTTGACGACTGTTTTATAATCGTTTATACACGCTATAGAAAGTGAAAATACCACAGTTATTTTCATAGCATAAAATAATCCACATGATTTTCATCATCATGTAAGGTATTGATTCTAAAAGCATTCTCTATAAATAGTTGACACCCTTTCGGCTGAGGCTATGTAATATAATGGCTGATTTAGTACTTGCCTGTGAAACAATGGAAGGTCTGTTTGTTTGGCACTTGGGGGAATACTGTGGAAAGTGAAGATCTAAGAGTGATTAAAATTGAGAATAAATGGTTGTAGCGTTAACCGGTTCCCGCTAGATCACCAAAGTTAAGCAAAGTTAAGCCTGGTCAGTACTAAAATGGTTGACCATTTGGCAATTTCAGGTGCTGTAAAGTACTCTCTGCTTATCTCGGCTTTGCTTTCAGTCGTCCTGAACTTCTCCTTGTCATTGGACTCAATTAGTGCCGATTCAGGAGAGGCATAGTTGGTGATTGTGCAACCCTTGTCTCACAGTTACATGCACAGCTACCCTTGTAGGGGTTATCTATTGTTTCTCTGTTATGTTGTTGGGAACACAAGACATTATCTGTTATTTGTCTGTCTGTCGATCTATCTATATATCTGTGTATCGATCTCGATCTAGCTATCTATCTATCTCGATCTATCTATCTATCTATCTATCTATCTATCTATCTATCTAACTGGCGAGATAAACAAGAGATGAGATGTGAAGCTATGTTTTAATAAAAGTTGTCAAAACATTATCAAGGTATAAAATGGAAAAGTTGCACCGGAAGTTCTAATAATAACTGACTGGAAGAACGTGGTTGTCACGTGATTAGGTTAGCTGGATATAGAGTTGAAGTTGGAATTTGGACGTTAAGAGGAGCGGATGATTTAATGGTTATCCATTGGAAGGGAGATGACGTGTCTCCAAATTTGAGATTAGAATTAACCACAAGCAAAGACTCTCACTTTCCATTCTTCTGCAATCGACACCTGGAAAGTGAATAACAAACTATATAGAACCAACCACCGTTTTTTAATGCAAGCAGTTGCCAGCTCCCTTCAAGAAGAAGATGAATTCAACGACGCAGTTGAAAAAAGTTATGTCGAAATACATGTATGATACACACACACCTGCATAAAACATTTAGACGATCACGGAACAAACTCAAATAGGTCACAAAAATAACTTGGGTTCAGATAGTGAAGAGCCACTAGATAGAGAATAGTGACACGTATACACACTCAAATCCCACAACATAACGTACGTCACGTCTTTTTGGCGCCTTCTAAAACCTGACGATACAACATCTTGAGACTGAACAGAGATATCGACATAGAGTGTTAGATGAAAGTTTTCTGCCCAGTTTATGGAATGCGAATCTGATGCAACTCAATATTTTATGGTAATGCTAAACATTGGGTGCGCACGAGGTGCAGTAGAATTTAGAGATGATAATCAGTTTATGTACAAAAAGTGTTAAACAATATAGAGCGATAAGAACTTAGATGTGAAGAAAGTATATTTGAATGTGAAGCTATCGAGATTGTTCAAAAGTTTTATTACCCTTAGAACAGAGGAATTGTGGTTAAGTAGTCAAGAGTTTACCAAATTACACTTTCCAAGCAACAATTTCCGCTGTCAAAACTCACTACTCCAAATCCGTCACACTGCTGTCAAACCTTGCTACTCCAAAATGCAACACTTTGCTATCAAAACTCCTACACTCAATCTGACACTCTGCTGTCCAAACTCGTTACTCCAAAACTCATTACTCCAAAACTCGTTACTCCAAAACTCATTACTCTAAAACTCGTTACTCCAAAACTCCTTACTCCAAAATTTGTTACTCCAAAACTCGTAACTCTGCCATCAAAACTTGCTCCTTACGCATCCAAATCTAAACTGCCTGAGTCTCTGAAAAATCAGCCATTTTATTTAAAATCGAAAGCCTTTCATTTGCATATCAAGGGATAAGATCGCAAAAAATATAAAGAGAAGTAGCAGCCATTTTTTTCTTTTCTTTTCTTTTTGCCTGCCAGCCAACACTACAGGCTGCAGAAAAATAGGTTTGTACCATTTATTTTTAAAGCATTTAATTACTGGGAAAAACAGATGTTAGTGTTATTTCAAGATATAAGAGTGAATGGGTGAATAATATCAGAGAACTTCTTCCATTATTAACTGTCAACTACGAAAAGAGTTTTTAAGGCATGTATGTAGTGTAAGGATGTATGGAAGTGAAATCTGACCAGTGAGAGTTGAAGATATGCGTTGCATGAAGAGAATGGATATGTAATATAAGCCTTAAATCGATGATCTCAGAAGAAAGATTAAATCTGCACAGTATGGGAAGATATTTGCTGAATAGGAAACTTTGGTGGTATGGACACGTTGAAAGAATGGATGAGAGTTCTTGGGTAAATGTATAACTGCTGGGGAAACAGAGTCAGGAAGATCAAGGAAAACCATATGAGGAAACTGATCCGAATTGACTTGAGAAAAAGTGATAAAAACCTGTCTAGAGATATGTTAGTTTTGAAATCGAGTCTTCGAAGTTTCTTAACGTTTAAAACTATGTAAAAAACACATTTAGTCCCAATTCCTTAGCTGGAAAACTTCTTTGCTTGTAAGAGATTAATGTCTTAGAATCACTGCATTAGTTTGTTTCCAAGAATTTATTCTTGTTCCAATATTGGTATAGAGATCACAATTATATCTCATGACCTACCAGGAGTGTTAATCATTATATATATATATATATATATATATATATATATATATATATATATATATATATATATATATATATATATATATATACTGCTAGGACTATAGTGCTCCCTATCTTGGGTTGAGCATATTGGGAAGTGATATACAAATTACCATTAGAGTATGAAGCGATGTTCTTTGTATAAACAAATTGAGGTTAGATATTTGGACAATGTGAAAACATTGTTAATTCACTGTCTGCATAGCAGCTGCCGAATAGCGCAATGGTTAGAAGCTCTGACTGTCATTTGAGCGGTCAGGTTTCGGTCCTGGCTGGAGGTAATTGCTTGTCTAGCCGCACTGATGACCAGCGAAACAATACTGTATGTGGATGACTATGACTATGACAATATATATATATATATATATATATATATATATATATATTGAGTAAAATGATTCATAATTTTGAATTGAAAATCAGTTTCAAAAGGAAAAAGAAACAAAACCAATAGTTTGTACAATCGTTTATTTGCTAATGAGACTTTGTTTAAATATAAAAAATCTTTTCATCAAATTATTGTTCAAGACATACTGTCTATTTCAATAAAACATCGTTTCCGAAACGATCGTACAAACTATTGATTTTGTTTGTTTTTCCTTATGAAACTGATTTTCAAGTCAAAATTATAAATCATTTTACTCAATATTAAAATAGCTCTTGGTATCTATACCTATCGAGCTTATTATATATCTACATTACAACGAGCACTATTTTCTTTTAATAGTATTAATATATTTACTAATGCATTAAAATAAACTCTGCTCTTTAGACTCTAGGTCTAATTCCCATTAGTTTGCTTTCAAGAATTTTTTTCTAGGCCTAATATTGTTGCAGAAAGATCACCAATTGTTTAGGGAATTTAAAAACAAAACAGTATTATATCTCATGGCTTCCCAGCAAAAAAAAAAAAAACAGGTTTGATCATTGACCCTTCACCAGACTATCCATTCACGCGAAATCACCTTTTCCTTCCCGATATTCCCTCTGCTTTACTATTTGTTACCAAGTAAGATCTATGACTTGCTTGTAGTTTCATCAAATACTTTTGCAAGCAAAATCCGATCCCGCATTTTGCTAAATCCTACCTTCTGATGAGAAGGAAAGTATTTCTTCGAAACTCCACGGATTAAGGACTATCTACTTATTTTGTGCTTCCTTTTTAAAATTTAATACGTTTTTAACTCTTTGTCAAAGTGTTTTTAAACATGTTTTATCAACTACTTGTTCTTATATATATATATATATATATATATATATATATATATATATATATATATATATAAAAGCAAATAGTTAAGAAAACATGTTTAAAAACACTTTGAAAAAGAGTTAAAAACCTATTTAATCTGAAAAGGAAACACTTAATAAGTGGACAGTACTTAATCTGTAGAGTTTCGAAGAAATACTTTCCTTCTCATCAGAGGGTAGAAATTAGCAAAATGCGGGATCGGATTTTGTATACAAAAGTATTTGATGAAACTGCAAGTAAGTCAAAGATCTTACTTGATAAAAAAAGTGAAGCACATGGAATATCCTGAAGAAAAAGGTGATTTAACGTGAATGGATAGTCATTATTTTATTTTGTTTTTATTTTATATATATATATATATATATATATATATATATATATATATATATATATATATATAACGTTGATCATTATATAATATATAGGTGTATATATATAATGAATGAATAAGTTTATATTCTAAAGTTCCTCATGCTAACCACCTTACAATTTTATTCCTTTAATTCAGTTGATAATTCTCGACAGTATCTGTTTCGTAGCACAAAATCAATCACTTATATCAATCAGTGAATCTATTTTGCCCTTAACTCATCAGAAGAAATAGCAACAATCAATTCATCAAAAGGAGATAAAGTGCGTTTTGACATGATTAAAAATCCGGAAATTGGACGAGAAGCTGTAAATACCTAATAATATGTTTACATTACGCCATTTTTAAAGGCAAAATAGATTAACTGATTGATATAATCATTAAGTGATTGATTTTGTCCTACGAAACAGATGCTGTCAAGAATTGTAAGTGTCAACTGAATTAAAAAAATAAATTTGTAAGATGGTCAACATCATGAAATTTGGAATATCGACTTTTGTAATTCATTCATTATATTGCTCTGTAAATACATTGTGCTTATTAAATAAGGATTGGTGTATATTATAAGGAAATAAAGTATATTTCCACAGATATATATATATATATATATATATATATATATATATATATATATATATATATAGTCATCCACATACAGTACTGTTTCGCTTTATCACAACTCATCAGTGTGGATAGACAACTACCTTAAGCCAGGATGGAAACCCGACTGCCCGAATAACAGTAAAGGCTTCTCACCATTAAGCTATACGGCTGCTGCTACGCGAGTAGTGAATTAACGATGTATTCACATCGTCCAAACTCATTTTTATTCAAATGCTATATATATATATATATATATATATATATATATATATATATATATATATATATATATATATATATAGCATTTGAATAAAAATGAATTATGCTGGGCTGTATATTCTCTTATTGTTTATTTCCATTTAAAACTGTCTCATTTAATTAACTTCATTCAAAATGATTTGCATTGTTTTATGGCAGCTGTCATCTTATCAACATTAATTTCTTTCTTTTTATCAAGTTTTCCATTTTAACCTATTTCTACATATTAACTCTTACATTTAATTGAACAGTAGTGGCACTTTGTGTATTTTAAGGAAAATTTAGAAAATTTTATTCAACTGGAAAACAATTGATAAAATCTAAAGAGGCAGAATCACTTGCCGATGGTTGAAGTGCGTCAAAATGAATTTTGCTCCATCGATAAAACAAAACGAACGACCTGTTATCACCTACTTTTGTTTTTCTTCGGACTATGGCCCTCGTTCAACGTTTTGGCCGATATACTTTCCAGCCTTCTCCAGTTAGACAGCACATTCATGTACACTGCAAAAATGAGAAAGGGATCAAGTAAGTTCAGGAATGTTCTTTCATTATAAACCAGCAGAGCATCACCACTGTCACCCAAGAAAAGTGTCTATCAGGCATGCGTACACAGTGCGATGATGTATATAAAGTGGAACCTGGCCATTGAGGGTTGAGGATGTGCACTGCATGGAGAGAAATCAGAATGATACAATGAGTGTGTAATGTGAGTTTTACAGACATGCTTAGTTTCAAGGACCACAGAGGAAGACTAAATCTGGGCAATAAAATGAGAGGTATGCAGAACAGGAGATTTCAATAGTATGGTCACTTTGAAAGAATGAATGCGAGTTCTTAGGTTAGCAGATAGAATGTTAATGTGATTGCAAGAATTAGAAATGGATGGAATAAATTCAGAGCAGGTCTACCATTGTTAACCAGCAGGGAAAAGTCTATCTTTTATATATTGGGGTCCTACGAGATTATGTCAACTAGTATGAATTTCGAGAGTGTTTCATTAAGTGCATGTTAGGAGGGCCTGGCGGCGAACTGAGATTAATTCAGTAATCAATACACCTAGCATGCTTGATCCGAATGTTCAAAAGGTCAGCTCACTAGACAGGACGCACTGGGGGCAGGTGTCAATCACATAAGAAATTATCACGTGTTCGAGGGTTGGAATAAAGTATTTGGCAGTTTGCATTGTGGGAAGCCAAGATGGTGCCCACACAATGTAGGGATCTAAAGTGAATCTCATCGAGATTGTCTGTTCGCTGATCAATTTTTAATTAAGTAACGAAATTAAATAAGTAGACATTAGTTTTAGCTGATATCTATCTATATAAAAGGCAAAAGCGGGGCACACATTTTTGTATGTCCAGCAAAGGCTTTTTTCGCCAGAGTTCTCCAGGGGTTACTATTTCTTAGAACTGTTTATATACCCCCCTAGATTGTAATATCTACGATTTGTGAACGCATGTCGTGTCTAAGTTAATTTTGATCAACTTTTATAAAATTCGGGCTATTTCGTTGTGTCACATGTTTGTTCGGCTTTTTAATATAAATACAGTGAAACAAATGGAGCAAAGGTGATTCCCTGGCCTTCCCACCGGGGACGTCCAGAAAGCAATCAGCTTTGATCAATGTGATGAAAACCGTCATATCAGACAATTGCTATTCATTTGGACACTCACCTTTTTTTATGGGGAGATGGTTTTCCCCTAAGAAAAAAGAAAAACTGCCTTGCAGCAAAAGTTAAGTGCGTGATTCCATTTCCCCTATGGCATGATGTTTGACCTCATTAAATTTACGCACCTGTCACATAACTTTTAAATCATTTAATTTCATCCACTCTCATTCCAATGCCTTCATAGAGTTGAGGTAAGTCATCACGCTTTTTTCCCCGCCTTTGCCTCAAGGATTCGGGTTCGAGCCTACCTACCTCCCAAAACTCTTTTTCTTTTACACCTCCAAACACCCGGGCAATGCCGGGTACCCCCGCGAGTCTAATATATAAAAGACAAAATGGGCACACGTCCACGAAAGGCTTTTTTATCAGGGTTTTCGCATCGGTTAGATTCCAGAAGTTTTCTTATACTTCCTAGATCATAATATCTCCGATTCGCAAATGGACACGGTTTCTTTCATTTATTTTGATCGAGTTTTAAAAAATTCCTACTGTCCTGCTATGTCAGCTATTTGCTTGTCTTTTACATATAAATAAAGAAAAACTATCAAACGCAACCGCCACATCCTGGTCTTTGCCTGGGTAGTATCTGTTCTGTAATTGGTCCTTTGTCAATGTAGGGGAAACCCTTCATACTGAGACAATTACTATTCATTTGGATACTGCTAGAGTGCACCCATTTTGGGGGAGCTGCTTTCCCCCCACATTAAAAATGACCTTCATGAGAGGTTTAAAAGCAACGCCATTTCTGCAAGCCATCTTTTTGATTGACTATGTTAAATTTGAATACTTACTACTTCCGGTCACGTCATGGCATAGCGGTAAGACGTCAGGTTTTCTATCACTTTCGTTTCAATCTTCACTTTATGGGTTCGAACCTGCCTACTATCACTATTTTTTTTTTTTTACATCTCCAAACACCCAGGCAACGCCGGGCACCCAGGCTAGTATTTTATAAGGAAGAAACTTTTGGCTTACCCCATTTCTGCAAGAATCTCTTTTCCCAATAAAATCTTTAAACTGCCAAAAAGTTTCCTTGTGTCTCCATACATGAATTTTATGCGTCTTGAGTTAACAGAAGATTAAATGCCACTGGACGAGCCAATAATATTTATCAATGGATGTACACAAGGGAAAGCGACGATGGAAAGAATGAAAATCGAACCGCACTTATGTACCAAAGACTTTTATTTAATTGAACTGTTGCTTGATTTCTCATCGGCGATAATGCACAAATACGTGTTTGTTGGACGCATAAATACAGTGTGTTTGGTGAAATAACCGCGTTTTCCATGCGCCTCTTTAACGTTTGTTCGTTTAATGATTGTTATGAAAATGCTATATATGTTTGAAGTGTGATGATGTATAGAGGAGAAACTTGGCGAGTAGAGGTGGAGGATATGCGTTGCATGGGAAGAAATAATGTGGAGATAATACAATAGATATGTAATGGTGACTCGTTATTAAAAATACGTAGAACACTTAAGGAACTATAAATGATTAATTCTATAAAATTGACAACTTTTCGATTCAGAGAAGCACGGAATGCCTTAACGCGTTGGTTTTGGTATGGATGAGAATCCTTAATTAACCTAACACATTTGAATTTGACATTTGTGACCACCTCATGCATTCCTCTTCATATTAGTCTGATAACATTGTCGACTTGAAGAATCAGCGTTAGCCATATTATCTTTGGAATGTCTTGAGTGACGTGTGCATCTACAAGTTCACATAAGACATAAACAAGTGAACTCGATATGATAAAAGACAGTTAGTTCTGGTAATTTCGGGCGCCATTGAAGGCAGTCATTTTATTATGGGATGACAAATAATTTCTGCTGTCAGTTGACAACATTTTTTTTGGAAACTTCCAAGAAACTGATGAAGACCTTAACCAAAAAAATGACAAAGAAATAAAATTATGCTTCACCAGTGTTTGCAGGTGCAAAATAATAGAATTATGCCATCAATTAAATTTTTATATATAAATTATTATTATCATGTCTGGTGACATAAAAAAAAACATATACAACTACCATTAACTTTTCATTTAGTATGGAAGATTTATTTCCACATTTATTTCAGGTTACGAGGCTGACTTGCTACTTGATTTCCAATATAAGTCCTTCTAATGTTTTCTTTTAATTCAGTAAGATAAGACTGAACTATCGTGAGTTGAAAGCAAAATCGTGAGTCATTTTTGATAACCTAAAGGAAAACAACCTTTGCTTGCTTTTTTTTTATTTTATTCATTTAATTTACTTTCATTGATTATTGAGAGTCAGAGTGACGAGACCAAAAATAAATTTATAAAAGAATGATGCCAGATGTTAAAACCATGTTAAGCACATCAAAGATATTAACATTTAAAAGTGAAACAGAAAGAGAACAATGTTCCCTCACTTAATAAGAAAGAAAGAAAACGTTCCAGACTGGGAAGTTAAAAAAAAGTAAAAATATAACAAATAAAAAACATATAAATCGGTATAGAAAGAAGGAATGATCCGTCTGATGATGTAAATGTTTGCATTCTTTCTTCATTGAGCAAACTTTTGTGTGTGGGGATGGATGTATATCCATATAACAAAACTGAAATTGTGTGTATTTGTCCTAATTTGTGGCATAAAGAAAAAGGAGGGGAACAGAGAAGGACGAATAAGAAGGTGAAAAAAGGTAGTGGGCAGAGTAGTGAGGGATGCTGCTGCTGCTGCTGCTGCTGCTGCTGCTTACTTAAAAGTTTGATATTTGTCACCAATTCAGAATTCAGTTTTTAAGAAGCTGTCAGTGTCGAGTGTTGCTACTTCGAATACCATGCCATATTATCCGGATTATATAGAAAGAGTTAACAAAAGTGATGCTCTTTGCCGTGTTAGGGCTGATAATATTTCGCTTATAAGGTTGCCTGTTAATTCTGTTTCTCTCTTTTTTTGTTCCTTCTTTCTGTTTATTTAATTACGTCTTTTATCTAATTTTTTATTTAATCAATTTAAGAAGTTAGTTATATTTTTATGGATTGTTGACAATGCGTATGACATTGAACACAGAAGGAACATTTTATTTCAAAGCAAAGCCTGGGAAAATCATGGAGTACATAGAAAAATGCGAGCATGAAAAGTAATATGATTAAGTTTAAGCTTAGAAAAGTAAAAAAGACTACTTGTTAAAAGTGGAAAAGAAAAAGACAAGATATTCTAGTAAAAAATATAATAAATTTATAACTTAAAATATTGCAGCATTAAGAATTTATATATAATATTAAATTGAATTTTGAAAAAATTCTTAATGCTGCAAACATTAACAACTAGTCTTTTTCTAAGCTTAATCTTAACCATATTACTTTTCATGCTCGCATTTTTTTAAGTAATTTAATTGGCTTTCTTGACTAAAAAAACAGATAGTAGTTAAATAAAATAAAGTTATAATAAACTAGTTGTACTTAATCGGCGTTATAATGATTAACTTGTTTACGTATAAATGAAAATTAATTTTGGTGACTTTAATTTTGTAAGCAAATTATTTTGTGAAATAGAAATTTTTAAAAAGTTTGCTTTTAGTACGAGGGGCGTGCAATAAGCAATGCCCCTTACTCACTACCAGTTGTCTGATCTAGCTGAAATTTTGCATGTGCAATGATTTATATCTCTACGGGTTATTTGGCAAATTATAGCTCTGAACTAATTGTGGTTTCTGTTTTACAGGTGTTTGAATTGAGTCAGGTGGGAAATGGAACCTGTTGAATGTCGAGCAGTGATCCGGTTTTTGTATTTGAAAGAACACACACCACAGGAGACTTTAAATGAAATGAAAGAAACTTAAGGTGATAATGCCCTAACCTTGTAAAACACTGGCATCGTGAATTCAAAGAAGTCTGTGGAAACAGCTCCCAGATCTGGTCACCCCCCCCTTCTGCCACTGATGACGCATTTGTCCGTCAAGTTAAGGCTGCCATTTTGGAAGATTAGCACATTACTATTCGCCAAGTAGCCCAAGATGTCAAGATTAGTACAGGGTATGTGGAAACTATCATTCATGACCATTTGCATATGCATAAGGTGTCTGCCAGATGGATTCCCAGGTTGCTCACACCATTCCAGAAGTGAGAACGCGTCGAGTGCTCGAGGATGAATTTGGAGATGTGCCAAGAAGATGAGTCAAAGTTTTTCAAAAGACTGATTACACAGGATGAAACCTGGGTCCATCACTATGATCCAGAGAACAAAGCCCAGTCAATGCAGTGGAAGCACTTGGACTCACCACCTCCAAAGAAGGCAAGGGTGCAGACCTCTGCTGGCAATGTCATGCTCACAGTCTTCTGGGACCAGGATGGAGTAGTGATGACAGATTTCCTGGCAAAGGGTATTACAAAAGGAGCCTATTATGCTTCACTTTTGAGGAAATTAAGGGAAGCTATCAAAATCAAGAGGCAGGGCAAGATCAGCAAAGGTACCCTCCTCCTGCAGGACAACGCTCCGGTCCACAACTCGCATGTCGCCAGATCAGAAGCATGGGCATGTGGTTATGAAACCCTCCTCATCCTCACTACTCTCCTGACCTTGCACCCTCTGACTTTCACCTCTTCCCAGCCATGAAGTTGTTTTTGAAAGGAAAGCATTTCCCAGATGATGCAGCCTTGATTTCTGACGAAAGGACTGACCCATCAAATTATCGCCCCATTAGCCTCCTCCTACTTTTTGCCAAAATATTTGAGACCATAATTAACCATGCTCTAGCCCATCATCTTACAGATGCTAAACTTCTGACTGACAAACAATATGGATTTAGACAAGCCTGTTCCACAGCAGACATCCTAACTGTGATCTCTGAACGTATATACCATTCACTGGACAAAGCAGGGGAGGGCAGAGCGGTGGCTTTTGACAGGGTATGGCATGAGGGTCTCCTCAGGAAAATCAGATCATACGGTATCACTGGTAGAATACTTAACATAATTAAATCCTTCTTAGATAAGAGAAAAATCCAGGTTGTCCTCGACGGTCGTACATCTAAACAATATGATATAAATGCGGGGGTGCCCCAGGGTTCTATCCTTAGACCTCTATTGTTCCTGATATTCATAAATGACCTCCCTGACAAAATTGCCTCTGAGCTGGGTATATATGCTGATGACACTACACTCTATGGCAGGCACGACAGGAAGACGAATGAACACATTTCTAAAGAAATGGCTGAAACACTAGAGGAAGACCTCCAATCTGTGGTGGAATGGGGACAAAAGTGGTTGGTCGCGTTCAATGCTGCCAAGACTAAACTAGTTTCATTCAATAATTACAAGAAACCCTCTCTACCACCTATAGCAATGGCCAACGACTCTTTATCTGAGAGTACATCTTTCAAACTCCTTGGCCTAACGTTCACAGAAAACATGAGTTGGAACAATTACATTGAAGGCATTGCCAGGCCGCTGCAAGAAAGGTGGGCTCTCTCTACCGTGCTAGAAAACTACTAACACCCGAAAGTATCCTGTACCTCTATAAGGCCACCATTCGCCCATGTATGGAGTATTGCTGTCACATCTGGGCTGGTGCATCTGCTGCTAGTCTCTCGCTCCTTGACAAGGTTCAAAAGAGAGTCGCAAACCTGATAGGCCCTGAACTGGCATCTAAGCTTCAGCCTCTGTCCCATCGATGAAATGTTGCATCCCTCTGCCTTTTCTACAAGTATTTTAATGGTGAATGCTTTGACGAACTGCAATCACTTCTGCCCCCACGACGTGAGCACCCTCGACAAACCCGACAGGCTGCCAAATCCCACCCCCACACTGTAGAGATCCCTAGATGTAAAAGATCTTTTTACTCCAATAGTTTCTTCCCCAGAACCGCTAGACTCTGGAATTCCATTCCAGGTCCCTGCTTCCCCAACAGTACTGACGTTCAGAAGTTCAAGTGTAACATGAACCGACATCTTGCTGCCCAAATCCCTACATAATACCCCAGCAGTTGTTGCCCCTGATAGTAGCCCCCTACACCAAAGTGGCAATTTTCCTTGTTTGGGGTGAAAATGTAATTAAAAAAAAAAAAAAAAAAAAAAAAAAAAAGTGACGTCGTGGTTGGAGGACTAACTTGGGGTGTTCTACAAAAACGGTCTCCAGAGCTGTATCAAACGATGGGAGAAATGCATAACTGTGGGTGGTTCTTATGTAGAGAAAGACAAATAACTGTGCTAGGTTTCGTTGCTCTACTGCTATGGGGAATGGTTCAGGGGCATTACTTATTGCACGCCCCTCGTACTTGTTCTTGGTCAATTATTAGAAGAAACTATTAAGAATTATAAGAATGTGTAATCAAGGTGAAAAATTCTACAATGTAACCTAGATATGAGAGACCCGAATATAAGAAAAAACCGGATATAAGAGAGTTTTTCTGTGGGCCCAAATTAGAGCCGGTCTTTAATGTACAGTGTAACTCAGATATAAGAACACCGGATATAAGTGTAACCCGTATATAAGAGAGTTGTGGAGATCGGAGACAAAGTATCTTATATCCAGGTTACACTGTAAGTTAATGTTTAAAAATATCAAGTGCTTTCGGATAATTATTTTTGTAAAAATCAAGGGAAATAACTCAGTACGTGATTACTTCCTATTAATGTTTAAGAATAATCGATGGGCAAGAGAAAACTCAATTTTTAAAGATTTTGTTTTAGTCAGAATCACTATTTTCCTAAAGAAACTTGCAAAATAAAATATATTCAGTGTTAATGATATAGTGAAAGAAAGAGAAATAACAAAGAGACTAGTTTGAATCAAATATCGATATGTCAGATAGACTGCTATTTGTGTCTGACTTTGAAAATCTGGTAAGATAACTATATATGTTAGATAAGAGAAATATGTAGTCAAATATAGCTGATCACATGAGAAGCAAAACAAAATAAAACAAAGATTGAAGTATCTCCTTTCAAAGTCAATCATTCGTACCACTTTATACCATTTTGATATAAATGCGGGTGTACCTCAGGGAGCGATCCTTGGACCTTTATTATTTCTGATATTCATAAATAACTTACCTGATAAAATTGTCTCCTCTGAGATGGTTATATTTGCCGACGACACCACGCTCTATAGCAGGCACGTGGGGAAAACTAATGAGCACATATCTAAGGTAATGGCAGAAACACTAGAGGAAGACCTTCAGTCTGTAGTGGAATGGGGTCATAAATGGATGGTGACGTTCCACGCTGCCTAGAAAAAGCTCGTTTCCTTTAATAATTACATGAAACCTTACCAACCACCAATAGTTATGGCTAAAGATACGTTATCTGAAAATACTTCATTCAAGCTCCTTGGCTTAACGTTCGCAAGAAACATAAGTTGGAATGGATACATCGAGATCATTGGCAAGGCTGCTGCAAAGAAGGTGGGCTCTCTCTACCGTGCTAGAAAGTTAGTTACGCCTGAAGGTATCCTGTACCTTTACAAAGCCACCATTCGCCCATGTATAGAGCACTGATGTCACATTTGGGCTGGTGCATTTGCTACTAATCTCTCGCTCCTGAGCAGGGTTCAAAAGAGAGTTGCCAACCTAATAGGTCCCGAACTGTTATCTAAGCTTCAGCCTCTGTCACATCGACGAAATGTTACATCCGTCTGCCTGTTTTAATGGTGGATGCTCTGACGAACTACAAACCCTTGTACCCGCTCGACGAAAATACCTCCAACAAACCCGACAAGCAGCGAAGTCCCACCACCACAAAATAAAGATCCCTAGATGTAAGAAAGCCTTCTACTCCAATAGCTTCTTCCCCAGAACTGCTAGATTTGGAATTCTCTTCCGGTTTCCTGCTTCCCTAACTGTACTGACATGCAGAAGTTCACGTGTAATGTGAACAGACATCTTGCTGCTAAATTCCCTACATAGAACCCCTGCAATTAACGCCCTACATCAAAGTGGCAATGTGCCTTTTTTGGGTGAAAATGTAATAAAAAAAAATACCAGTTGAGGACAAACAATCCAGCAGAGACTAAGCTATTGTGATGGTGATACCCTTTTTGTCTCAGTATTTCTTTCGGTTCAGATTTAGGAGGTCCACCTTCCCAGGGCTTATCTTCTAGTTTTGGGAAAGTGCTAGTTTATAGCTGACTGAAATTTCACTGGGGAATGACAAGGGGGTTGCTCAGGCAATTTTTAAGGGACCCAAATATGAAGCACTTAGATAGCTGGCTTATTCTCTTCATTTTCGGTCTTGTGCTGTACCTTCCTACAGTAGAACGGAAGTAAATACAGAGAGAGAGAGAGAGAGAGAGAGAGAGAGACAGACAGACAGACAGACAGACAGACAGAGACAGACAGAGAGACAGAGAGTGAGAGAATCTCTAATCACAATTTGTCTTACGCATAACGTGACTTTTTCCGAGTTTCAGTCATTGTTTCTCATTCCATTGGTTCTGTCATGTTAAAGCAATTTGATTAAACAAATAGGCAAACCTTACTCTGATTGAAATCCTTGAATTGGAAATAACCAAGCCGACATTTCTCAATGTCCACATTGTACTGCTTAAACAGCACACGAAGTTTAACTTCAAATTATTTAAGCTGAGACGTAATCGTACAGACTAGTGAACCACGATTTTAACAGAGATTCCAGAGTTTTGACGCCACATTCCGGACTTAGCTGAGATTAACAAAAAAATAAATAAATAAATAAAAAAATGTAAAGTGAGTAACCATAGTCGACTGCCTCAAGACTTTTTTTTTTATTAGTATTATGGGTTAAGCTGGCTTACCTATTTATGCAATAATGAACGTACCGCAAATTATAGCTATAGTTACATCTAACACTTTATGGGATAGCAATTTGTGATAGTTGTGACCTCCCCCCGTTACATGATATGATGTGCCCTTGTGTAACATTATTTTGTAAACATACATTTTGTTAATTATACCACTGTGTTTGTCTTAATTATTACCGACCTGTAAAGCTACCATAATTAACTACAAACTGTAAAGCTACCATAATTAACTACAAACTGTAAAGCTACCATAATTAGCTACAAACTGTAAAGCTACCATAATTAACTACAAACTAGAAACTACCATATAGAGGAGGGCACCACTCTGTTCAAAGTATTACTCCACTTATCCTTGATCTACATTTGATAGCGTGGAGTGTTTTAGCAAGGAAACATCAAATACCTTTTTTTGAGTCTTTAATATGACTCAGCAGAGGATTGTATTGTGATATGATCACTTACCAAAGGGCCCCTGGTCACGTAAAAGTCGTTTCGCGGTCGTCAGCAGCTAAATGTAACTTCTTCGTGTGGCAAAATCCCGATGATCGATTTGGTTGATATGCCGTCGCCTCAGCGTTCTGTCACGCAAGAAGAAAAGCAATTTCATGCACACAAAAGGAAAACAACTCAGTGCTCTATTCTACTGATTTAATTCAAGAAAAGATATACAAATATATAATTGTCTTACAGTTGAATGTTCAATCGTCAGACTCCACTGAGTCTATAAGTAGATTTTACTTCTCTCTCCGATATAGCAGTGAAAGAAGGGGGAGCGTGTGGTGATTCTCTACAAGTTTTTCTGTCTCAAACTCTCAACAACTGACTGAATCCAACTGGCGGTTTCGATTGTGCACTCCGTTCATATACTCAGGGGAGGGGTGAAACTGGACCAATCATACCCTACCACGTCACACCAGGGGGAAGTTATCCCGTCCCCCTCCCCCACCCCCGCATGTGCACCTGTGGATGTGCAAACGTTCTCATGGCTTCGTGAGGTCATCCCCACAGAACATAACTATAGCTCAGCAAAGCTAGGAAGATGACTAATGACTATGGCTATGTGCTTAACAACACCGACTAATAACCTGGGTGTGCACTGCACTTGAATTGTAAACATCCTCAGTCTAGAACTCCGGTTTCAGAGTACAAAGTTTAAAAAAATGACATTGTTGTCGATTTTCATAACAATGAAAATCACAAACCTAATCGTTTCTGTCAGCAGGGTTTTTCGCTGTCGCCCGGGCACACCGATTATAATTAAAGAATTAAAAAAAAAACATATCTGCCCGACTTTCTCCAGTACTTTGGGAGTCTCAGCCTCCCCCCAGTAGAGAGCTCAACCACACCCTGGGACGGTCACGTTAGGGTATGCTGGTCTCTCAGCATATTAGTGAATACTCTCGTCCTTATGCCAAATCGGCTGTGACAGAGAGATGATGAATTGGTTGATAAGAATAATAAGAAGCGTTACAGACAAGACAAGATTATGATAATGAATATAATAGCATTGATTTAACCCTTGCCTAAAAACAAGAATCTTAACCCTGTCACTAAGTCTGTATGGCAACCTACCCTCTTAACTCTACTGTTATCATACTACTAATCCTAAGTCCGATAGGCAACAGATCCCATTCCCTTAAAACAACAAAATATTTTCTGTTCACCAAACAATCAAGTATTTATCTCAAGTCACAGAGAGAGAGAGAGAGAGAGAGAGAGAGAGAGAGAGAGAGAGAGAGAGAGAGTTTATTAACCTTCTCTTCAGGAGGTTAGAAACAAGAAGAGTTTTGTTTTGAAAAGCCACCAGACTAAGGGATATGCACTGTGGCCTACAAAAAAGCCTGAATAACCACGTCAGCATTCCCAGGTAGGTACGCCTCAGGCGATTAGCAATAAACTCACCCTTTCTCAGAGGGAAGGTAAAGTCTGAGAAGGTGGATCTACTAAAACAAAACATAACTATAGCTCAGCAAAGCTAGGGAGATGACTAATGACTATGGCTCTGTGCTTAACAACACCGACTAATAACCTGCGCATGCCAAGTTCGAATCCAATTCGTTCCATAGAAACGCTTTCACTTAGGGATGTTCGTAACCTTCATATGGTCACTCCTGTAAATACCCAATGTTTTCCTAGGAAAAAGTTCTAACTAGAAAGATATCAGGGAAACGAATGCCAATAATAATCTGGTTTATACAGAATGAATGAATTATACTCAACAGCAACAGCAGGGAAGTGACGGTGGCTAAGTAGTTAACTATATCGACTGACAACCTGGGTGTGTCAAGTTCGAATCCAGTTCGTTCCAAAGAAACACTTTCACTTAGGGATTTGGCAACCTTCATGTGGTCACTCCTGTAAGTACTCGATATCCTTCTAGAAATAATTTCTAACTAGAAAGATATTGAGGAAACGAATGCCAACAAGAACTCATCATCATGAATGATGCCCAACAAAGAAACAAACAATCATCACCATCAGTAACAACAATAGCAAAACAAATAGTTTAGGACAGAGAGAGATAAAGGACAGAATAGATCTTTCATAATGTTTAATGTTTTATTGAGATATTATTATAAATGTAAGGATTTGCAATGTTACTTTTCTGCTTTTTGGCGCCCCCCCCCCCCCCGCCCGACAAAAGGAGGGGGGCCTGTAAATTCACCCTTGTCCATTCGTCTGTCCGCACTTTTCTCAATAACTACACCTTGAGATTTTTTGAAATTTTGCACAAACATTAAACATGATATGAGTAAAAACATAACAGAACGGATTTTCTGGGAAAAATCCGGTTGCCTCCCTAGGGATGCCTTTCGGGTTAAAATGATTGAAATTGACACTTTTGTGCTTATTAAAAAAAAATTTGATGACTTGAATTTTTATAAAATTTTCTGAAAAGTTGTAACTAACTGATTTCTATATAATTTTGTTTGTCTATACTTCGCGATAACTCTTGGGTGTGCCCCAGGAGCTCTTTTAAGGCTAATAAAAACACTTCATTTTTTTGGACTATTTTACCATGTTTGTTCAAAATTTTCTGTGTATGCCTATTTAGTAGTTTTGTATGGCGCTGGACTCAAATTTAAATATGTTAAGGCCTTGGGAACTTTGGGGCTAAATGGGGTGGGTGGGTACAAATGATGGACTTAGTCATTTTTTTTTATTGCATGGTGGAGAACTCAAATTTATATATATTAAGGCCTAAAACTGCACCTTTTGTTCATTTTCACTAAGATTTGGCATCCCCTGGGGACTTTTGGGGCTAAATAGGAGAAGGGGCAAATGCTGAACTTAGACATTTTCTTATGCCTCGTTCACTGTGAACTCACACGGGATCTTGCATGTTTCTATTGAAGTTCATCTTCTCTGAGAAATAAATTATTCGACTTCAGGTTTTTCCATTCTTTATGTTGAGGTTTAACAGAAGTCAACCTTGTATTGTCTACATTGTCATAGTTTATCTGCTTGTCTTGTAATAACCTTCAGCTTTACAATGGCAAGCTAAAGAAAGAGAAAATGCCAACTGGTTAACGCTATAGGTTATGTAAAGATCTTGATGGATCGATTTGCTGATCCATTGCCTTACAAACTGACTCAATCATTCCAATGCACGATGCTTGTGTGTCCTTTTCTCTTTCTCGAGATACAAACACAATTTCTACCTATGCAAAGTTAAAATCTACTCAGGTAACTGACCTTCAAAGAATTGGTCATCTTTTAGTTCACCTATTATCTGATTTATATTCAACCACAACAGGTGTCTGGTATTTACTGTAATTAAGAAACGTAAACTTTTAAAAACCTATACTATGAATCTCGAATCTCTGACTGTCTATCTGTCTGTCTGTTTGTGTGCTTTTGAAAAAAAAAAAATGATGAACTAACTGGAGTATTAATTTTGTATTAAAAGATTTTACAATAATATTCTGTACGCAGTACATCCATTTTAATCATAAGTTGAAAATTTAAAAATTATAGAAATGAAAATGAAAATTCGTAGAAAGAAAATGGACATTATAGAAATAAAATTAAATTTATAGAAATAAAATTAAAAATTATAGAAATAAAATTAAAAATCATAGAAATAAAATTAAAAATCATAGAAATAAAATTGAAAATTATAGAAATAAAATTCAAAATTATAGAAATAAAATTGAAAATTATAGAAATAAAATTCAAAATTATAGAAATAAAATTGAAAATTATAGAAGTAAAATTGAAAATTATAGAAATAAAATTGAAAATTATAAAAATAAAATTGAAAATTATAGAAGTAAAATTGAAATTATAGAAATAAAATTAAATTTATAGAAATAAAATTCAAAATTATAGAAATAAAATTGAAAATTATAGAAATAAAATTGAAAATTATAGAAATAAAATTGAAAATTATAGAAGTAAAATTGAAAATCATAGAAATAATATAGAAAATTATCGGATAAGGTCTTTCTAGCAGCTCCTGCCCATATGTGGTAACGGTTTTGCATCCTTGAACGTACCTGGCTCTCATATATAGGTAGAGATTTGCATCAGCAGTGAGATATCTACTGGAGCGGTAGAAGGATACCATCATTTTTCCAGTGACCTTGGCAACACATTTGATGTACGTGTTCCATTTCAGATCAGGAGTAAAGGTCAAGCCCAGAAGCTTGTCAAAACCTAGAGCCTCCCAAAGACGAGAGCCATTCATTTCAATTGATGCCAGATGGTGATCAGAGCGCTGATGATATAAAGAAAGAAGCTTGGTTTTAGATGCATTAAAAGTAACCAGCCACCTCTTTCCTCATTGTACCACGTGCTCAAGATCAAAGAAGAGAGAATCAAAGAGAACTTTATCATCATAAATTCCTAACTAGCATAATTTAGCGGGATAATTAATTTAAATGAGCCAAAATATAGCAATAATATATTAATCACCAGAAATTGTAAAATAGACACCAATGACTAGTTAACCATAATATATTGTCCATATAATTGCAGTACCTTCCTAACTACCATACATTGGCCACAGAATAGTAGTAGTGTATATAGGCACAATCACACTCATTGGTTCTCGTCAGATCACCAAAGCTGAGCAATGCTGAACCTGGACAGTACCAGATGGGTGACCATTTAGGACTACCAAATCGCTGTATGTAGGTGGAAGTTCAGGTCAGTCCTGCTTTCTAATGTGTGTCATGGTAGCATATGCACATATTAACAGCTATATGAAAAGATGATGGAGTTTACCTAGCTGCATCATTGTGGTCGCAAAATGATGAAATAATGTTAACAATCATCGATTTTCCAAATGCTGGCAATGTTTTGGTGAGTGCCATAAATTACCCTGAGGATAGCAATATAATGTTAACTACCATGAATTACCCAGAAGTTAATAAAAAAAATGTTTTGTTAATTATTACAAGAGAGCAAAGGTTAGCTAACGTCTATTAAGTATTAGTTTTAATTACAATCATATTGTAAATGTATATGAAACGCACTCTCTTTGAAAAATCGGAGTGAGTAACCTTGTTGATAGTCTTCTGCACTATATTCAACCTTTAACTTTCATTACACCAACATGTGAAAAATAAGTTGGATAATTAAACATGGATATTAATTGAAACAATCGAAGCATGCATGGACCCCCGTGAGTGCACAGTGAACGAGGCATAAAAAAATGACTAAATCCAGCATTTACCCCCGCCCCATTTAGCCCCCAAAGTCCTCAGGCGACGCCAAATCCTGGTGAAAATGGACAAAAGGTGCAGTTTTAGGCCTTAACATATATAAATTTGAGTTCTGCACCATGCAAAAAAAGTAATGACAAAGTCCATCATTCACCCCCCCATTTAGCCCCAAAAGTCCCCAATGCCTTAACATATTTAAATTTGAGTTCAACACCATGCAAAACTGCTAAATAGACATACACAGAAAATTTTGGACAAATATGGTAAAATAGTCCCAAAAATGGAGTGTTTTTATTAGCCTTAAAAGAGCCCCTGGGGGCACACCCAAGAGTTATTGCAAGGTATAGACAAACAAAATTATATAGAAATCAGTTAGTTACAACTTTTCAGAAGGTTTTATAAAAATTCAAGGTATCAATTTTTTTAATAAACAGAAAGGTGTCAATTTTAGTCATTTTTACCCGAAAGGCACCCCTAGGGGGACAACCGGATTTTCCCCAGAAAATCCGTTCTGTTACTCTTTTACTCATATCATGTTTAATGTTTGTGCCAAATTTCAAAAAATTCCAAGGCATAGTTATTGAGAAAAATGGAGACAGACGAACGGACGAACGGACAAGGATGAATCTACAGGTCCACTGTCCTTTTGTCGGGGGACCAAAAAATTGTGCAATATTATTTTCAATAAATTTAAATTACCGATTTATTTTCTTAATTCTAGAGGTTAAGAATATGAGTGTGAACCTGATCAGAGTGATATGGTGTTGCTCTTGTCTATAATCCCTGCCGGATGAAATTATAGACTTCTCAGTACCCTGACTATTATGACTATTATCAGGAGCAATGGGTAACTATGTAACTATTCTTATGGTGGATCAACAAAACTTAAAGTGTAGGAGATGCATCCTGTTGTCGCCCCTCCCCACAAAAACAGCTTATGAAAGCTTCTATGTTGATTAACTATATTCTCGGGTACATATATTTGTGAATCTTAACGTGTTCTGAAACCAGTTTTATCTGTTAATTAAAAGTTGTTTTTTTATGTCATTTGAAAATTGAAATGTATCAAATTTGTATTTTTTTAATTTTTTAAAATTACATTTTCACCCCAAACAAGGCAAATTGCCACTTTGGTGTAGGGGGCTACTATCAGGGGCAACAACTACTGGGGTACTATGTAGGGATTTGGGCAGCAAGATGTCGGTTCACGTTACACTTGAACTTCTGCACGTCAGTACTGTTAGGGAAGCAGGGACCTGGAATGGAATTCCAGAGTCTAGCGGTTCTAGGGAAGAAACTATTGGAGTAAAAAGATCTTTTACATCTAGGGATCTCTACAGTGTGGGGGTGGGATTTAGCAGCCTATCGGGTTTGTCGAGGGTGCTCACATCATGGGGCCAGAAGTGATTGCAGTTCGTCAGAGCATTCACCACTAAAATACTTGTAGAAAAGGCAGAGGGATGCAACATTTCGTCGATGGGACAGAGGCTGAAGCTTAGATGCCAGTTCAGGGCCTATCAGGTTTGCGACTTTATTTTGAACCTTGTCAAGGAGCGAGAGACTAGTAGCAGATGCACCAGCCCAGATGTGACAGCAATACTCCATACATGGGCGAATGGTGGCCTTATAGAGGTACAGGATACTTTCGGGTGTTAGTAGTTGTCAAGCATGGTAGAGAGAGCCTACTTTTCTTGCAGCGGCCCTGGCAATGCCTTCAATGTAATTGTTCCAACTCATGTTTCCTGTGAACGTTAGGCCAAGGAGTTTGAAAGATGTACTCTCAGATAAAGAATCGTTGGCCATTGCTATAGGTGGTAGAGAGGGTTTCTTGTAATTATTGAATGAAACTAGTTTAGTCTTGGCAGCATTGAACGCGACCAACCACTTTTGTCCCCATTCCACCACAGATTGGAGGTCTTCCTCTAGTGTTTCTGCCATTTTTTTAGAAATGTGTTCATTCGTCTTCCTGTCATGCCTGCTATAGAGTGTACTGTCATCAGCATATATACCCATCTCAGAGGCCATTTTGTCGGGGAGGTCATTTATGAATATCAGGAACAATAGAGGTCTAAGGATAGAACCCTGGGGCACCCCCGCATTTATATCATATTGTTTAGATGTACGACCATCGAGGACAACCTGGATTTTTCTCTTATCTAAGAAGGATTTAATTATGTTAAGTATTCTACCAGTGATACCGTATGATCTGATTTTCCTGAGGAGACCCTCATGCCATACCCTGTCAAAAGCCTTAGATATATCTAGAGCTACCGCTCTTCCCTCCCCCGCTTTGTCCAGTGAATGGTATATACGTTCAGAGATTACAGTTAGGATGTCTGCTGTGGAACGGGCTTGTCTAAATCCATATTGTTTGTCAGTCAGAAGTTTAGCATCTGTAAGGTGATGGACTTGAGCATGGTTAATTAAGGTCTCAAATATTTTGGCAAAAAGTAGGAGGAGGCTAATGGGGCGATAATTTGATGGGTCAGTCCTTTCGTCAGAATTCTTGTCCGTATTCATCAGACATCAAATCAAGATCGCCGAATTTAAACCAAGCCTTAAATATTAGACATTATTTAAAACCAAAATTATATAGATTTTGCTCAAAATTGGAATATATGTTCTGGACATGAGGTCTAATATCATCTTATCTTGATTTTAATCTTTATAGGGAAGGGGACATAAAAGTGGTACAAATCTGTTCTGTTCAGGGAATTAATTTTACCCATCCTTGGACGGGTATTCTTCTAGTATTGTTTAGAAATCATTTTTAGATTAATTTGTTTTGTAGGCATATTTTGTACGAGTCTGAAAATGATCTCCAAAAATGCATTTGTGATTGAACTCTTTTTAACAAGAAAAACATTTGTGGCCAAAAGCACTTCCTGCCTTTTTCACTTGAATGAGATTGCACTAGAATTTGTTGATAGAAATCTTCAACGGATTTCATTTTTACCCCAGAGATAGTGACTAATGCAAATAAATAAAACGAAAATAAATGTAAAATATAAAGACTTGAACTGAAAGAGGACAAAAACATAAACAAAAGCAAACAAAAAAAAAAACGTTACAATTTGCGTTTCCATTAAAAAAAAAAAAAAAGCCCAGCATTACATGTTTACATGTTTAAGCATATTTTATCTATTCAATAATTTACTAAGGAAATTTTATGTTCATACTTCACCACTCTTTTTAAAAGATGGGATCGCCTGATTTCCAACGATGCAGTATAAAAGAAAAAAAGAAAAATTCATCTAATGTTTGCTTATGTCGAACGTGAAATTCAAAATACAATACGCTTTCTTGGCCTTCAAGAATAGAAATATGTCGCAAACTCCCACCAGAGTTTGGCCGATATATTTCAATAATCAGATATATTCTAAAACTACGCCCGATCTCCAAAAAATGCAATGCAAATGACAAAAAAATATTTAATTTCATCTGATATGCCGTTTTGTCAAATGTGAAACTCAAACTACAATATAGTTCCCTGCCCTTATGAGATATTGTTTTTTTTTAATAGTTTACTGTTTGCCGTTGACCTATTAATGTCTCTTTCTGTTAGTTATGTTTCTTGAAAGCAAAATATATTTAGTTTATTTTCCAACATACGATGTTTAATTTCTTCAAAGTTTGCCTTAATACGTCGACGGTTCTCATACAAGATATATGATGTTCTTTTTGAGTTTCAATAATTTAAATTTTGAGGAGTGGGTGGGAAGTAAACTTTAGTTTTTAAGATATGTAGTGCATTTTTTTGTTTTTGTGGTTGATCTTAAGATATGTGACGTATTTTTTGTTTTTGTGGTTGATCTTAAGATATGTGGAGTATTTTTTTGTAGTTAATATTAAAATATGTGGAGTAGTTCTGTTGTTATGGTTGATTTTAAGATATGTGGGGTATTTTTTTTGTTTTTGTGGTTGATCTTAAAATATGTGGAATATTTTTGTTTCATAGTTGATCTTAAAATATGTAGGGTATTTTTGTTTTTATGGTTGATTTTAAGATATACGGGGTATTTTTTGTTTTTGTGGTTGATCTTAAAATATGTGGGATATTTTTGTTTTTATGGTTGATCTTAAGATATGTGGGGTAATTTTGTTTTTATGGTTTTTCTCTTTCAGTCTGATTCAAAATCTATACCAGTACCAAAAGTATTCCTTAATGCAAACAGAACTAAAGAAGTTATATGCGTTTAGTTAACTAGCAGATAATGCAAACTACGTTAGTTGCCAGTTAATCGCATCCTCAAAGATCTCTTAGATTGAGAGCTGGGTTTTGTAAAGAGACACGCCAGACGGCCTCAGTTGAAGTACTGCTGTCTTGAAAAGCTATATGGAGAATGTGAACGTCAACACAGACCCGATCCCAATGAAAACGAACCTGATCAAACACTTCAAGTAAGAGAAGTTGACGCAAGTCAACACAGAGAGGCGAACTCCTAGAAAGCAAAGTGTTTGTTCCAACGACCTTTGCTGTAGAGACTCACCTCAGCTTCAGCCTCTACATAGTTGATTTAGCTAAACAAACAATCGGGAGGTTACTCATGACTAGGGCTGTGACAACAGAATATTCTTTTCATTGCTTTTACTCTTAAGTATATATCCGTCGGGTTAGACACAATTAATCAATCGAGAACCACGTCACTCTATATAAAAGCATATAAGATATCAACGGATACACACTTGAGAGCAAAACAATGAAAAGAATATGCTGTTGTCCTAGCCCTCCTCATGACCAACCCTGACCGATGAATGTCTACTATTTAACTATTTTTTATTTTTATAACGTGAAAAAAAAACCTTGACACTTTATAAAAAAAAACAGAAAAGGAATACTTTTTGTACTGGTATAGCTTTTGAATCAGACTGAAAGAGAAAAACCATAAAAACAAAATTACCCCACATATCTTAAGATCAACCATAAAAACAAAAATATCCCACATATTTTAAGATCAACCACAAAAACAAAAAATGCCCCGCATATCTTAAAATCAACCATAAAAAGCAAAAATACCCTACATATTTTAAGATCAACTATAAAACAAAAATATTCCACATATTTTAAGATCAACCACAAAAACAAAAAATACCCCACATATCTTAAAATCAACCACAATAACAGAACTACTCCACATATTTTAATATTAACTACAAAAACAAAAAATACTCCACATATCTTAAGATCAACCACAAAACAAAAAAAATGCCCTACATATCTTAAAAACTAAAGTTTACTTCCCACTCACTCCTCAAAATTTAAATTATTGAAACTCAAAAAGAACATCACATATCTTGCATGAGAACTGTCGACGTATTAAGGCAAACTTTGAAGAAATTTTGTGAAAGTTTTTTTCAAACATCTATCTGTTGAATTAAAGTATAAAAATTAGTCGCTTACCGTCATATCGAAATAGACACAAGTTTAAAAGAGAGGATATAGGGTATTTAGGATATAGAGTATTTTAGAATTATAGAGCTAATATGAGGTGTTTCCTTTTGAAGAGATCGGTTATGAAATACGTTTGCCCTCGCATCAATTGAAAAATAAAATTAAAGCTCCCGGAGATTTCCTATTTTTCTCACCCCTGTTTCCATGTAAGTTAAAATAAAATAGTTTTAACTATTATTTATTAGTACTACAGGAAAGAATGTTTACTATTTACTACTATTAAATGAGTTTGCTGCCATGCAATGAAACCTCTGACCATTTTCAGGTGAATCTTGTTAAACTCGGAAATTTTTCAGTCAAACTAGGGAATTTGGACGGAATTTGGACGGAACACTTTATTTACTTCACAGAGGTAGCATGCTCTCGTTCCATCAGCCATGATTTTATAGAAGTCCTAAGTAATTTGCAATTGTATTTTTTCGGTCTCCCACACTGAGAATTGAGCCTGCAATCTTCAGTTCGACAGAAACATTCCCGAATTTGATAAGATACACCTGAACAAGCTCGGAAGTTACATCGACCGAAACGTTGTGAAAATGACATTCAAGATGAAAACAGTAGTCCGAATATTCTAAATAATATGATTAGCCAATCTTCATCTAAAAAAATTCAGAAACATGGCCTTCAAATTATTTCGCATTTGCTGTCCATATAAGAAAGATGGCTTTCTCCTGTAAAATATCTCAATGCAGATGAAGTATATTTGCAAAGAAAGTAAGTTGAGTTGAATTTTCTTGTTCTTTAACAACATGGACTAAGGTTCTACAAAAGAAAATGGCTAGGCAGAATCAAATATAGACTTTGCATAAAAGAAAAACTATGAATAACCAAATTCAAGAAATTGATCGACTTTATTATCTAGATGAAAATTAGGTTTCACAATATTTAGGGAAATTCCTCATGAGTTCCATGTAAAAACTCACATAAAACATTCACTAGAGTACTATAGTTCTAGTTAAATCTATAGCATGGTGGGTAATGAAACGCATCTTTATTTAAGCAACAAAATTGATGCTAAAATGAAGCCCCATATTTTTCTGTCCATAAGTATTAATGGCAGACTTATTCATTGCCAATAATGTTATTTATCGATTCTTTAAGTATACGTGAATTATATGATAATATTTGTGCACTGCTATTATGAATTTTAAACCATGTGAGGTTATCATAAATATGCAAAAAGCGAAATATAAGCTATCGCAGAATATTGCAAGCTCAGCAATTTTTCCAGACACATGAGATTACAAGAGGGCAACAGGTATTTGCCTTATTACTGAATCTTTGGCGGAAATAGCACCTGTGAGGCTCCCTTTTACCATTTTGCTAAGACTTTGAATGTCTTCGATCACCATCCTATTAATTTTAACGTCCGCTTTTGACAGCTGCAGCTGGGGCAAGCCCAAGTTTCACCATGTTAATAAAAGTATATCAAATATATTAAAGTTCAATCCAATTTATTTTGCTATATCCATGTCTGCGGTTTTTTTATGGGCTGTGTTAACTTGACTTGCTGTAATCTCAATCATATTGTTGAGTGTGTGTCAGATAATTTTTTCCAAAGAATACCCGTCATTGACGGCTGTTAAAACAGGCTGCCACCTTTGTGGCAGTTGACTCAAACGAGCCGAATCATCATCATCATCATCATCATCATCATCATCATCATCATCATCATCATCATCATCATCATCATCATTATCATCATCATCATCAGCAGCAGCAGCAGCAGCAGCAGCAGCAGCAGCAGCAGCATCGCTGGAGGATTTGTTCCTTTGACACCAAAACCAACAGAGTCTAGGCCATTTCTGAAATGGCAATTTCTTTTCTGATTACAGCATGTTGCCGATCCTGTACAGTTCTAGGAGGTCCACCATTCCAAGCTTTGCCTTCCCTCTTTGAGAAAGGGCTAATTTATTGCTGATAGTCTGAGGCGCCCATACCAGGGAATGCCAACTGAGCAGTCCAGAGAGCTTCTCCTCGAGGATGCTGACTCTCCAATCCCACTTTCTGACCCTAGTGTAACATTTTCTCACTGTGGGAAAGAGATAAATCTGTCGTCGTCATCGTCGTCATTGTCGTCATCGTCGTCATTGTCGTCATCGTCGGCGTCGGCGTCGGCGGCGTCGGTGGCGTCGGCGGCGTCGGCGGCGTTATCATCATCATCATCATCATCATCATCATCATCTCCCTTGTAATTCCTTTAGTCTACTATTCTATTATGAAAATTTGCAGACTTTCTGGAGAATATAATAGTATTCTATGGTTAAAATTTTATGAGAATTAGTAAAAAAGAAGCTATATTTTCAAACCAATAAATTATACGCAAATTTGATTACATTTGTATATATAGTGTCCTGTTCAGTTTTGCTGCTTTGGGATGAAATTTTCTTAGTTTCTTTTTTTGCTTGGTTGTCTCTCCTGTGGCCTTGCCAGGCCACTAATATATATAACTTTCAGGTTAATATTTTTCAGAGGTGAAGCAACCAATGAAGTTTTAACGAGAGTGCAAGAGTACTCAATACCGAAGTAGGGCAAGATACACTTTTTATTTGTTTTTACATAAGCATTAATATGTCGCTACACGTTCATGAGCATGTTCCGGTCAGCCAATCACAAGTAAATAGATATCTTTTCAGGCTATATTGTTTATACAAAGTTGTCAGTGATGAAAATTTTACGGGAGTTGTAAGGCTAACCAAAACATGCTCATGAATGTGTAGTGATGTATTAATGCTTATCCATTCATTTTCTTTCTTCGCTAAAGCAATAACTTTTATACCCAAAATCATATTAAATGTCTGAGTGGTTCTTTGCTATCCACAAAGATGCTCCAAGATGGCCTCTACTAAAGCCAGGGACCACGCCACAAGAAAACAATGAATGATGAACATGAATCATACGAGAAAAAGAAACATCAGATACTGGAACTTTACATTTAACTAGTTTATCCCTCATATTGTCTAAATTAACTGCTACAACAATCCAACCTTCGGGCCAAGATCATAGTGTAGTATCTGTTCTCATGCTACATTTCACTTTTTCTGTCCTCAATCAGTGGGGGAAGAAATCCGTCATGACTTGGACAATTTTAATTTTTGTTCCGATCCAGAGTGCTCCTTTTTGGGGAATTGGATTTTCCCCACATTAAAAACCGACCTTGTGGCTAACGCTGTCCCCGTGGGGAGGCAAGTAAATAAGAACTGCTATAGCAATCTACTAGATCACTATGACCATATTAAAAAAAAAAACATATCAGAAACTGCATTATTCTCATGTGTAACGTTACTGAAACAGAAGTTTACTTTATTGAAAAAGATCATGCATATATTATTTAATTAATGTGAATTCATTATTGAATGGAAGGCAGTAATTGCTGAAATCCAGTTAAGAGATTCCGATTCCTATCCCGTCGTGGTTACCACGTGACAAAGGCCATAGGAATAGTTGGTCGAAACGTCATCAAACAACAACTGAAACAAAGAAGAGGATAATAGTCCACAATAAATAAATAAATAAATAAATAAGATCACTCATGTCTTTTGGTTTGATAAAATCTTAGTTTCCTTTTATTTGAAAATTCCAAAACAGAAAATGACTTGGCTTTTGTCCATCAAATGCATTTTCATAATTCTTCAGAGCTTATTGGCAACTTTTCCATTCTGCATTCTCATTGAACACTGCTTTGTTTAAAAGCTGTAAACTTATTCCATATTAATTGAGCTTAATTATAGATGATGTGAGAAGATTCTAATTTTGCTTAAGATTATACAC
The DNA here is from genome assembly GCF_053919585.1 of Euprymna scolopes. Lineage (NCBI taxonomy): Eukaryota > Metazoa > Mollusca > Cephalopoda > Sepiida > Sepiolidae > Euprymna > Euprymna scolopes. The sequence continues at coordinate 126,300,480 of NC_136489.1, forward strand.
AAAAGGAAACTTTCTGAAAGGTAATTAGGAAATTAAAGAGAAAGATTTCAAACAATCCAGTGAAGTCTATGCCCACACATTCAGTTCTTGATACAGTTCTCCTGGAAGATTACTCAATATTTAGATATTTCATTATATACTATCTGGAATACTCGCCCCTAAGATAGGTTTAATATATCTTAGGATATGATTGTAGGATGCATTCATAATATTGAGACACTATCCTAGGATAGATTCATGAAACTAAAACATCTTAGGATAAGTTCATGATACCGCGACATTATCCTAGGATGGGTTCATAATACTGAGACACTAGCCAAAGCTGGGTTTATGATATCAAGATACTATTCATAGTTGGGTTCATGATAAAAAGAGACTATCTAAGGAATGGTTCATGATAGGCAGACATTATCCTAAGATAGTTTCATGATATCAAGACACTCACTATCCAAAGTTTCATGATACTGAGACACTCTCCTACGATGGGTTCATGATAAGGAGACACTATCCAAAGTTTCATGATACTGAGACACTCTCCTACGATGGGTTCATGATAAGGAGACACTATCCAAAGCTGGGTTTATAATACTGAGACACTATTCAAGGATAGTCTCATAGTACTGACACACTATTCTAGGATGGGTTCATTATACCACAACACTATCCTTGGATGAGTTTATGATACTGAGACACTTAGGATGGCTTCATAATACCAAGACACTATCCTACAATCGGTCCATGATAACAAAATATTATCCTAGGATGGGTTCATGATACCAAGACACTATCTTAGGATGGGTTCATGCTGCCAAGACACTATAAAAGGATAAATTCATAGTAACAAGATATTATTCTAGGATAATATCTGGTGTTTATGATTCCAAGACACTATTAAAGTGTGGGTCATGATACCGAGATACTATCCTCAAATGGGTTTATGATACTGAGACACTATCTTAGGATGGGTTCATGATAACAAAATTTTATCTTAGGATGGATTTATGATACCAAGATACTATCCTAGGGTGGGTTTATGAAATCACAACATTATCCAAAGTCGGGTTCATGATACCAAGACACTATAAACAGATGAGTTCATGGTAACAAGATATTATCCTAGGATGAGTTCGCGCTCCCAAAACACTATTAAAGAGTGAGTCTTGATACCAAGGTACTATCCTCAAATGGGTTCATTATACCAAGACACTATCCTAGAATGGGTTCATGATACCTCAGCTCCATTGTTGGATGGGTGCATGATAACAAGGCACTATAAAACGAGATAGTAACGATATATTATCCTAGGATTATATCTGATATTCATGATAGCAAGATACTATTAAAGAGTGATACTATCTGTTACAACATTTTTGATTTATAATGGGGTATGCTCCTTGAGAGTTGGGAGATTCTATTTATAAACACTGCCGATAGAAATTGACGAATCAAATTAATTCATGTTCTGTTATTAACCAATCAGAAACCAGAATTGCTCCATAAAATTTGAATTATTTAGCATTCCACCACATAATTTTTTCGTGTCAATACGAGAAGAATCATTGCTCTTTGTTTGCGAAATTATAAAGTCCAGAACCTGTACAGAACCGCGACCCACTAAAAATGCTTTATATTCAGGGCTTGTATAGAATAGATATCCGGAAACTCTCCATGGCTTCCAATTCAAGAGGTTATGAACCCAGCAGATGACTTTACTTTGATGGATCAGAATCAAAATTGGAATTGTGGAAAGTAAAAATTTTAGGTTATTTACGAATCCAAAAGTTACACAAAGTAATTCAGGCACAACCTGAAAACAGAGACGATCCTGAATTTACTGAAAAGAATGCAACTGTCTTTGCGAAATTAATACAATTCTTACATGACAGAAGTGTATCTCTGATAATGCAAGAAGCCTTGAACGATGGCTGCAAAGCATTAAACATATTAAGAGAGCATTATTTATGGAAAGGAAACCCCAAAATTATCTCTTTATATACTGTACTGACATCTCTAAAACGTACAGAAACCGAGACGATTACAGATTATATTATAAGGGCCGAAACAACAGCAAATTCATTAAAAATGTCTGGCGAAGTTATTAGCGACAGTCTGTTAATCTCCATGGTCGTTAAAGGGTTTCTGAGTGGTTTTAAGCCGTTTACCATCGTGATAACGCAGAAAAAAAACTATGACTTTTAGTCAATTCAAGGTAGCACTTAGCAGTGTTCCACAGGAACCTATGAGATAGCGAATGAAGTATTAAGTAAAATTCAGTTCTAAACGGCACTCTTCTTGAGGTCGAAGGTTCAAGGTTCAATCCTTAGTGCAGTCTATACTAAGAATACAACAGCAAATTACTTAAGATGGCCGTGACTGAGAAAATGAGAACATGTTAACCTTGTTAGCTAATGAAAGGTTCCTTTCTAAATTCTGTACAGATTTCCCAGTTCAACAGAATGATTCCCAAGTTCGACAAGATACATCTAAAGATGGTCGGCAGTTACATCTACAGAAACTGAGGGAATAACACTCAAGAGGAAAACGGTAGTCTGAATAATCCAAATAATCTAAAAAAAAAAACTGGGATGCAGATATTAAACTGCATCTGATGGAGTTTTGGGGATCACTCCTTGATATAATGTAATACTCGCAACTCTACTTTAACTCGTAGTCATAGTACCTATTAGTTTCCCATCTATGAATTACATAGAATCTGAATCATGAACAACTTATTCTTCTATGCATTTAGCATCAATTTCCCCTTGTAAGACATTTTCTAATATTACACAAGCCCACACCCTCGTAGTTTTTTTTTTTTTTTCTAAATCTCACTACTATTTTATTATAATAAAATTAACTTCAAAACGTTTCACTGGGGTCTGTGTTCGCTCTTCTTGCTGTTGAATTTGTCCTTGTGTTTCCTTTTATTTTTACCCTTGTCACGTGCGATAAATATTTGTTTTTTTTTTAAATTTCTTTTTGTATCCCTTTGTTTGTTTTTATTTACCCCCCCTTTTATCGCATGTGTAACAACATACATACATACATACATATGTACATACATACATAGATACATACATAAAAAAGGCTTCCTTCAGTCTTGACAGACTATGGGTACCCATGGTAAGGGTGCCTATGCGTGATATTTTTGTGGTAAGAGTTGCACAACCTCCAACCACACCTCTCCTGAGTCGCCATTGTTGAATACCAGTGGCAAGTGGAGGTTCAGGACGACTGGAAACAATGCCGAGATGGGCGGAGAGCACATACAGTGCCTAGAATTCCCAAATGGTCACCCATCTGCTACTAACCACACTCAACATTGCTTAACTTCGGTGATATGACGAGAACCGGTGTGTCAATGTGATTATGCTGTACACATACATACATGATGATGATGATTGCAACGTCTTGTCAGACGAGTGCCACTCCCTCAGACATTTAAAATCCATGAGCCCAAATGCCTGAGGGAGTATCTATACAAAGATGATGTTACAGAGTCTTGGCTTTGTACGACAGCTAAGTCTCTCTCTCGGTTCAAAATGTTGAGATCCAGCAACAAGCAAGAGCAAGATAGCCAGTAACAAATTAAACTGCAGACCAGCTTAATGCGGGTGCTGGTCTCCCGCTTTATGGTTTTTTAAATCAGAGATTTGCTTCTCCTAGAAAGGTTGCCTTCACCACGGCTTATGGGAGCCCTCTCCATCCTAATACACATATACACACACACAAATATACATGGTGCTAGTTGGCCGTTGACCCAGAAAAAGAGTTCATTCGCCCTTTGGAAGGTTTTATTTTTAATCCTCCGGCTAGTCTCCCTGGAGGATTACATACATACATACATACATACATACATTTAAACAGACAGGAGTGATTTATATAATAGATGTTAATGTTATTCTGAGTATTTTAATCTCATCGTTTCTCTTGTTAGAATATAGGTTACTTTATTTCACAGCTCATACATGTATGAAACATACATCCTAAACATGTCTACTATAAGAACGAAAAAAATAGACGCAACGAAAAGCAAGTATAATTAACATATTTATTTACAGTGGACATTTATAAAGAACAGCAACGTATATGTAACATCATCAAAAAAAATTTAACGAAAGAATAACATTTGTTTTTCATTTTACATTCAAGATAGAAATACAGGGTGACCCACTTAAAAGTAGCCCGATCTCTCTAATATTTCTCTAACCAATTTTTTTTTTTTTCAGATTAAGCGGCCCACTTTAAAAGTAGATGCATGGATTTCAACGGAGAGCACTTCCAGCATCTATTATAACACTACAGGTAATTTAAACAATAAAAGAATGTTCATCCTCTCTACTACATTTTCTGAGCTACTTTTAAGTGAGCCATCCTGTACATGTATGTGGAGAACCCAGATAGTCTTTATTCTGCAGGACCTTTGTGAGAGGCGGCCAGAGGTGATGAATCCTCAATGCTCCTTCTGAGACTTTTTGGTAAAAAGAAAGAAAAAAGATATGGAGAACTGATACACCATCAGATGCCATATATATACGGAATAATCACATTGACACACCGGTTCTCACCAGATCACTGAAGTTAAGCAACATTGAGCCGTGCCAGTACCAGATGGGTGACCATTTGGAAAGGCGAGGTGCTGTATGTGCCACGAGGTAAAATATGAGGTTGAGAAATTGGCGTGGTCTATCTTTCTCTCGGGGGTAGATGGGACTCTCTTAAGCCGTGGTAGGCAACCCATCTAGTGATGGTGTCACGATAAAAAAAAAGACCCTTGATAGCCCTGGTGAAGCATCAAGTATTCAGCTATGAACAAGATTTGAATTACACTACAAACTCGTGTAGTGAGTTCAATCTCGGTTGCGGTTGTGTGGATGGATGGATCAGAAGCGTTTTTTTTTTGTTTTGTTTTTTTTACAAGGTAGTCATTACTTATCAAGGCCCGGAAGCCACTCAGGGTTAAGGGTTATTGCATCTACAGTACGTTAGTATTGGAGATTTGATAAAGTGTCTAACTTAAGGAGGCGGTTCATCAGGAATTTGTTTTTGTTGGACTTGAACTCTCATACATTAAGTGCTAGTATATCACAATTGTACTAATGCTAATATCAGGTTTCGGAGAACAAATAATAATTCTCTTTTTCTCCATCACATCCAATATTGATATTCATGATATGCATTTTAAGATCAATATTAGTTTTCATACAAAAGTCAGCTTAGTGAACTTCAGTAGAATTAGTTTTCATTTAATTTTACAAAAATGCAAACATCAGCATTTACTCGGAAAACGCATATAATTTGAAGATGGCATATAACCTTAAAAAGCCTTAATGGGTTTGGACAGATTATATTACTTGACAGACTGTAATATGAACAATAAAATTCTAAATTTGCAACAGCCGGACGACGGCATTATACCAGAGTAGGCGGTTCACTTGCACAATTTGAAAATACCGTTTATGTACACGGTCACCTTCCCCCAAAACGTGGGGAATACAATTTAGTCACTAAAGAGTAACAGGTGTGAAAAAAATATGTAAAAAGTCTCTGGTCTAAATATTTATTCTCCTATTATAGAAGCGGATATTTTAAAATAAATATTTTATTTCTTTAATCATTTATTTGACTCTGAATAGGTCTTTATCATAACGTTCACTAACCGATCTAAGTTAAAAGATACTTGTTTCAGGCAATCATATAGTATAGTTAACAGCCAAAAAATCGAAAAAAGAAAAGCGAAATATACAACTAAGAACTTTTACTAAACGCAAGTAAATGTAATTTCATGTCGACGTGCATGATGTTAAATTTCTTAAATCTTTTGTTACTGCTTTTTGTTTCAGAAATTTTGGCTCCCGTACAGATTTACCAAACAATAGATGAACACATGCAGCAGTAAACTTCAAGATATTGCAACTTATTTTGAAAAAAAGAAAAAATTCACGAAGTTGAAAATATGCAGATTGATTGAAAATTAAATTTTCATGCGTTTAGTGATGGGTATTAGTTGTATCATTTAAATTAAAATTTTTGATTTATCGGTTGACATACACAATAAAAGGAAAGTACAGGTAATCGTGGATTTTTACTCATTAAACTGATAGGTATCTAGGCAGTATATTAAAACAGTTTCAGAACAGTAAAACTATGCAGATCGGTAAAAATTAAATTTTATTGCGGTTAGTAAAGGGTATTTATTATATATTTTGTTTTATTTTAATTTTTTAAACTGTAAACTGAATACTTGAATACCTGAAACAAATATCTTTTAATTCAAAGCGTCTGTTCTTTAGAGCTGAAAAAGCCTAACCTATGCGAAGACTTTTCATCCAGGTACAGTCAATCCATTACAGAACACATCCACGTTTACAGAGCATATCTGGGTGGTCACCAATTCAGGAATTATCCACTCGTTAGCACCTGTATAATAATAAAGTGTGTGGTGAGGCGTAAAACTTACTCCACGCATTACTTTAGTGTCTAGTGAAGACCTTCGATCTGTAACCAAAAAAAAGAAGCTTTCATATAAGTTGGACCTATTCAAAAAGCTCTAAATATATAATTTTTTTAATTCCATGCTTCTTTTTAAATAACAATTTCCTTTTCATTTTCTTGGCAATTTGGACGATATTTATTCAGCCTCTCCCCCACACACAGTTTCCCCCCTTTCCCCCTTTTTTGCCTTTGTTGTGCTCTAATGGTTATTTTATGTAAGTGCTAATTTAAACAGCTGGCTGACTGTGTTTACCCAAAGTCACAATGTGCATTTTGGGTTAAACGGTCAACGATTGGCAAGGTATTTCTAATCAGACAACTGCAAGAAAAGTGTCACAAACAGAGACGGTCCTTGTGTCGTACCTTCATCAATCTAACCAAGGTATTTGACTTGATCAGTAGTTTTCCATTCTTTCTCAGGATTGAATGTGTCCCCAAACTCGTGAAGATGATCATATCATTCCATGATGACATGATGGGCACCGTCCAGTACTATGGCTCATTCTTGAACCCCCTTCCTTGGTGCACACGATCTTTGGCATCTTCTTCTCCTTGCACTTGCACTATGCATTCCATGAGTCAGACTTTCTCCACACTAGGTGTGACGACAACCTATTCAACCTGGCCCGTCTCAGAGCGAAGACAACGGTGCACTGAGTACTTATCAGAGATATGCTCTTTACAGATGATGCAGATCTTGTTGCCCACTCTGCGGAAACTCTTCAACAACTCATCTTCCACTTTGCCATGCATGGATAGAGTTCGCCCACACCATTAGTCTCAAGAAAACCAACATTATAGGCCAAGATGTCAACTCCACCCCTGCAATCATTATCAGCAACTACACCCTGGAAGTGATAAACAAGTTCACCTATTTCAGCTCCATCATCTCCAGTAATGTATCTCTGGACGCAGAGCTCGCCATGAGGATAGGAAAAGCGGTCACTGCCATGATCTACCTGTTCAAGAGAGTGTGAGACAATTGGGCGCTGAGCAGTCTTCTTTACTGGACTTTGTATTCACACCAAGAACGAAGACTGAATGTCTTCCATGTGTGCAACCACAGACGTCTTTTAGGCATCACCTGGCAGGATCGGTTTACAAATGCAGTTGTCTTGTCCCAGGCTGGCATATCCAGCATGTTTACCATTCTCACTCAGAGACCTCTATGCTGACTCAGGATGACCAACTGTACGCTACAAGGACACCTGCAATAAAGATCTGAAGACTTGGGGTGTTATATTTAGGTTTTCTTAAAAGTGAGTCTTAGAGAGTTTTATTAAGAGGGAGGTTGTGAGAGAGATGTTGTTCTTATAGAGAGATTGTTTGTGTTATAACGATATTCATATATATTAAAATGTTCATACTTAGAAGTGTTGAAGCTCTTTGAGTGAGGAGACAGTGTTCAGACAGTCTTAGTGTTCACATTGTAGATATGAGACGTGTATGTAAAGACATTTTAAACCACATGATATACAAGACATATAATAAGAATTTTCACTTTACCTTTTGGTAGAATTACAACACAAAGACGACGTTTATAAAACACATGATGGGTTTATTTCTTCTTCCGCCCGGCCGTGGTTTTCTGAGTCAAGAATTCAAAGCTTCACATATTAACTTTCAAAAGTTACCGTCTCGCTTCTAGACGTTCGAATCCCAACTGCAGACTCTCGTCTGTCTCCTCAAACTCTCTCTCTGTTTCTCCCCCAGTTTCTCTCAGGTTTCTAACTATATCTAGAACTTCCCATTTCCCATGACGTCATACACATGTTAAAACATGTGTCTTTTTTCACGTGTTCTGGACATGCATGTCCAAAACTTTTTCCTTTGTTTACAAAAGGAATTTTAACCTATATTCCCAGTAACCTATATTTCCAATATGTTAAAAATATGTTTATTAAATTATTCTATAGTTGCATTCCTCAATTGAATTTTTCATAACAGAATTGACAACGCACATTCTTTTCTTGAAACTATTTTATCTCTAAGCTAAACAATGGTTTGTTTTACATTCCATTTTCTAATTCTCTCTCGTAATCTATTTCTTAACCTAATTTACGAGGTTCAAATTTCGTCTATTCTATTTCATTTTCATTTTAACTAAATCTCTCTATTTTTATACTTACATGAAAAGGGGACAGCCCTTATCATGTAACAGGGGCACTCAACCACAAGATCTCAAGTTAGAGACATCCAATCGCACAACCTTGCGAGCAAAGGTCAAGGATGGCATCAGATTATAAGAAAAGAAAAGAGAAAGATAATGGGAAGAAAAATATAATCCACAGTCGAAAAAGGATACAGTCCACTTCTGCTGCCCTCACTATCACTACAGATGACTACATCTGCAATAACTGCCAATGAAGCTGCAAATCTAAAGTGTTTTTTTTTTATTTCTCATTATTTTTCCCTTCTGGTAATATTCTCCCCTGATTCATTATAAAGCCACTTATTCTTTTTAAAACTTGAATTGAATTATATTAAATAGAATTAAAAGCGTTTTAAAAAGATTCTCTGCGGTTCTGGTTAGGGGGTCACAATATTAAGGTGAAAGAGTCCTGGTGTTCACTATGAGCCGTTAAACTGCGAGTGTGCTCTTTTCTCGAGAGCAGAATGTCTGGCTTACATAGGGCCAGACGGGTCCCTATTATCATGAATGTAAGGGTGTCAACTACCCCAGAGCAGTAAGTAATCAGGAAAAGGCTAAGGAAAGCATGGTAGGAAATAATATGGATGGATTTGTGAGAAAGAATAAGAAATAAAGACCTGGCCAGAGATCGGTAAGTTTGGAAGTCAATTTTTAAATGCCATTCAACACATGGCAGCATGGAAAACAGATGTTAAACTGATGATGATGATGATGATGATGATGATGATGATGATGATGATGATGATGGGTGCGGTGATGGTGGTGGTGGTGGTGGTCGTGTGGTTGGTGGTGCTAGTGTTGAGGACTGTGTTTGTTCTTCATTACTGACAACCTGCATCTATAACAGACTGTAAATAAAGGTTTAATAGGCAGGCAAAAGGCAGACAAAAAGTAAACATTTATTTTATATTCCAAAGGTCATTCAGATTAATGTGCCTAACGATGAAAAGAATTTGGTTTGAATTATTAGCCGCTCGCTTAGTTTTATTGAGTCAACAGACTCGGATGAATATTGCGGAAAGCAATGGTCTGAGAGTGAATGTTCCTATTTACTTGCCTCCCCACAAGGGCACATTTAGACACAATATCAGTTTTTAATGTGGGGAAAATCCAGCTCCCCAGAAAAGGTGCACCCTATATTAGGAGAAAAATACAAAATGGTCTCAGTCTAGAAGGATTTCTCTTCCACTGACCGAGGACAGAAAAGGTGGAGCGCAGCATCAGAACAGATAATATACTGCGATCTTTACTCTGAGAGTGAATGTAATCAAGTTGAAAAGAATGATCAGCGGTTGTAATGTTGGAAATTCCCTAAAAAGAAAAGAAAAGGTTCCCTTGAAGGCAACACCAATTTTTTGTGGTACGTGTAAGCATTGAATACACAAGAAGTTCAGTGGAATTATATGTAGGTTGACAGATTATAACCAGTTTGTGTACAAGAAATGTTAAACAATGAAAACTCAAGTGTGGAAAAAGTATATTTATATAATGAAGCTAATGAGATTATCTAGAAGTTTTCTTACTTTGGTGAAACCATTAAAGCACTAGGAGCAAATGATGCTAATGTGATTTTGGTGGTGGAAGGCCACTCAAGGATAAAGGTTAATGAGTGTAATGGTGCAAATTGAGTAGAATTTGGTTATTTATTAGTTGCGTGTGTCTCTCCGTCAGTCACAATCTTTGTAAACGTATTTTTTCATTTAGAAATAGAAAATATTGCTTTAATATTAAATAATAAATGCACAACAAATAAAGCAGATGCCATGACCTGAAATCGAAACCTTTAGATCTTCAATCTTATGTTTTACGAACTGAGTTGTTTTCTCTTTCTCTCTGTCTGTCTTCTGTCTGTCTGTCTCTCTCTCTCTCTATATATATATATATATTATATATATATGCATATATATATATATATATATATATATATATGCGTGTGTCTGTGTTTGTTTATTTTTTTAGCTCAGTTCGTAAAACACAAGATTGAATATATATATATATATATATATATATATATATATATATATATGCGTGTGTCTGTGTTTGTTTATTTTTATTTTTTTTTTCACAACAACAAACAAATCATTGTATGGTTCCTACCTCGTGTTTCCAATACTGTGAGACAAATACGTCTAGCACTTGCCGGTCTTATTAGTCGCCATGATGAATCGGCAGGAAAGCTCCTACTTTGGATTCAAGACGCAAAAGGGAGGGTTTGGTGTCAATGTGTTGCACTGAAATCCATTATTGAAGAGGAAACAAGTTTGGCAGGAACTGAGGTGGTTGCTGCAATGGCCGACCGAGAACTCTGGCAATCGGAATTTGTTCATGTTTCACCTGCGCCTAGCGGTATTGGATGAAACAACTAATTATATATATATATATATATATATATATATATATATATATATATATATATATATATATATATATATATATATACTATAATAATTGTTAAATATTACAGACACTAGTGTTTCATCCTTTCGGAAATCTTCAGTGCAAGGTATCACGATTAACACCAGTCGGTAGATTTGAACCCGGTGACAGAAGCCATCTCAGGCTTCATTAGCAAGGACCTAATCCATTCGGCTACCGTTAACCGCGAGAAATTATTGTTGAATTTTAAACATTTATTTCATTAAATGTTTTTAACGTCAGTCAGAGTGATATAATCATTATATGGCGATCTGCGCACAAAAGCTGAATTTATCGACTGAAAGTGCCCAACGATAAGAAACGAGTTTCTTAAATGGGCTGACATATATATATATATATATATATATATATATATATATATATATATGTATATATTAAAACAGTATATGTATGTGTGTGTAAATATTTAGCAGGTAAACTCTTAAACTACTAGTCACATGACACTAAAATCAACAGAAAATTATAGACTAAGGATTGTTTATAACGAGTACAGTTTTTGTTTAGGTTGATGAATAACGCGTAGAGATACTGTTATATTTTCATTTAAATTGTTTTGTTCTTACTATTTAAAAAAAAGGCAAACCCAGTTTCCTGCCACATGATTTTGCACGCGTTCCTTTTTCTTTAAAAGACTGAGTTCTTGCTCTCTTGCTCTAGTAGCTGTGAATTTTATTCAATAAAACCTTGGAAATAGGTTCTGTTTTACGTTTTCATTCATTTACAACACTACAATTTATTGAACAAAATTTTATTTCCCTCATGGAGAAGATCATTCGTCTGGACAAATTTGACGTATCCTCGGCAGACCCTCAGACTAGCAAGCTTTGGAGATTGTGGTATCGTAACTTTAATTACTATTTATCAACTATTGCCTCGTTAAACCCTGATAAATTCGAAGTTCTTTATTTAAACATCGGTCCTACCGTTGCTGACGTTATCGAGGGTTGTTCAGGATTTGAACACGCTGTCGAATTACTGAAAGGTGTTTACGACAAGTCTCCAAGCATTATTCATGCTAGACATCTGCTTTGTATGTGTCTGCAACAAGAAAACGAGTCTGTTGACCAATATCTCCAGGTCTTGAATCGACATACCGCTGACTATGACTTTAAATTGATACGTTAACTCTCAAAGAGGCTACTCAATGTGCTAGGGCTTTAGGACAAGCTTACTTTCATGCTGAATCATACGCTTCCCCGATTGAAGCAGCCGCTGTTACTACTGATACTATTAGAACTAACAATGTGTCTACTGATCCTGCTGAGGAGGCCACTATTACTAAAATTTATGATTCTACTGGTTCTCGTATGGAGTGTGACTCTGTACAATTTTCTGCTGCCCTTCCTCCCCATGACAAGTGTTACAACTGTGGAGGGACACGTCACTTTAAGGATAATCGCCGTCATTGTCCTGCCCGCGATAAAGTATGTCGAAACTGTGGTAAACTCGATCATTTCTCCAAAGTTGGCCGTTCTACTATGCCGACACTTTCACGTTCTACTTCTGCTATTATGGTATCCCATGCTAAAGGTGGTGATAGGTGCCCTCCCATTACTAAAATTGTTGAATTAATAGGAAAAAATTTAACTGCCCTCATAGACACCGGCAGTTCTGATAACTTCATCAGTGCTCGTATTGTTAAAACAATGAAGCCGTCTACATCAAAACGTAATTCTGTCATTTCCATGGCATCATCCGTCGTTTCCCTCAAACTATCTGAATATTGCACGGAGAACATTTCCTTCAATGGTTGCGAGTATAAAGAAATTGACTTTACAGTGCTTCCTGATTCCTGCATGGATATTATACTCGGAGTGCTTTTTTTAAAACTACATCATGGTATCACTATTTCTTTTGGTGGACATCAGGATATTTTAAAAATCTGCGCCCTAACCAAAATCAGCTGTGCCCCTGTGAAATTATTTCGAAACTTAACCCCTGATTGCAAATCTATTGCTACTAAATCTCGAAATTACCGTGCAGAGGATGCTCGATTCATTGGAAACGAAATTCTACAACTGCTTGAGGATGATGTAATTGAAACAAGTTATTCAGCATGACGTGCTCAGATTGTTGTGATTTCGTCGTCTAATAAAAAGAAACGATAGGAAGTTGATTTCTTCCAAACTATTAAGCGTTTCACTTTACTTGATGCATACCCTTTGCCTCGGATTGAGGATCTCGTAAACCAAATAGCCCAATATCGTATATTTAGTACAATTGACTTATCCAAAGCGTACTACCAGATTGAAATTTGTCCCGAAGATCTGCCCTACACGGCCTTTCAAGCTGGAAATCATTTGTACCCATTGAAACGAATATCTTTTTAAAGGCTGCCTCGACATATAACCTCGAAATAAACCGAGAAATATCAAAGTTTTCATTCCATCAATTTGCTTGGGTACCAAATTTGTAACGGGACTATTCAACCAGATCCTGAGCATTTGAAATCTCTTTTACAAATGCCTCCTCCTTCCAATTCAGATTCGTTAAAGAGGTGTCTTGGAATGTTTTCGTACTACGCGAAATGGATACCTAAGTATTCATACAAAATTCATCCACTGGTCGAAAATAAACAATTTCCTATGTCTCCTATAGTTATCAATTCCTTTGAAAAGCTTAAGAAAGATGTTGCCGAGTCGTCTGTAAAAGTTATTGATGATGAATTACTACTTACTATTGAAACCAATGCATCAGAAAAGGCTTTCGGGGGCACTCGATCCTCGATCCTAAACCCATCTGAAATACGACTTCACATAGTCGAGAAAGAGGCTTATGCCATAGTCGAGTGCGTCCGAAAATGGAGGGATCTGCTTGCTGGGAAGCACTTTACTATTGTAATAGACCCGCAAGCCGTATCTTTTATGTTTAAACCTGCTAAATGAGGAAAAATTAAAAATGATAAAATTATACGGTAGAAAATAGAACTTCTCCCGTTGTCATACAACATAAAACACCGGCCCGGAAGTGAAAACATTGTTGCCGATGCATTATCGAGAGTATGTGGTGCTGCTGCTTCTTCCTTGGAGGAACTAAAGTCCCTACACAATTCATTAATACATCCTTGAGTACAGTGCTTTTGGCATTTTGTAAGATCACGAAATATGCCATATTCAATTGATGAAGTTCGGCGTGTGACATCTGAATGTACGACTTGTGCCAAAATAAAACCTTAATTCTTCGATTCTACTAATAATACACTAATCCGTTCTACTGCTCCCTTTAAGCGCCTCTCCATAGACTACAAAGGACCTGTCCCAGTATCTTCGACGGGATATCGTTACATATTTACTGTCGTCGATGAATACAGTAGATTTCCTTTTGCTTTCCCGTGTCGCGATTGTTTTTCTCAAACCGCAATCCAGTGCCTGACAAATATTTTCTCTATATTCGGACTCCCCTCATTTATCCATTCCGATCGAGGAACTTTGTTTATGTCGGAAGAATTCAAACAATTTGGAATTGGATCCAGCAACACTACTGCATACAACCCAAGAGGTAACAGTCAATGCGAGCGGCATTATTTGGAACATCCTGTTATTAGCTCTGGAATCTAGACGATTACCCCTTAGCGCTTGGCAGGATGTTCTACAGGATGTTTAAAATGCTATTCGCTCCTTGCTGTGCACTACTACAAATGCAACTCCTCAAGAACACATGTTCAACTTTAAAAGGCGCTCTTCCACTCATACTGCTTTGCCTGTTTGCCGCTGTGACCCTGGGGAGGTATCATTAAAACGGTTTGGTAACAGGAGCAAATATGACCCGATTGTCGAGGTAGTGGAACTCCTCGAAGCTAACCCTACACATGCAAGAATACGACATAATGATGGCCGGGAAGATTCAGTAGCACTGAAACATTTAGCTCGCTTTCCACGCTCTGATAGACTTCAAAATTCTGCTAAAAGTATTCAACCCGACATTGCAAATGCAGACCCGACCCAGTTGACCGAAACAAGTCTTGTTAGTACTATACCTAATACAGAAAATGAATTTGACTATAATATTCAGAACCCTGAGAACCAACCTTCCTAGAGGGCCATCGGTCCTTCGAATAGCGAACTACCTCCATGCCGATCTAACAGAATTCGCAGACCAGTCCAGTGACTGGATTTATAAAACAAAAAAAACAAAAAACTATTTACAATCTCTTTTACAAGTGGGGGGAGATCTATTTTCATCTAATTTGTTTTGTTCTTACTGTTTAAAATATTTTCATTTAAATTGTTTTGTTCTTACTATTTAAAAAAAAAATAGATGTGCAAATTCAGTTTCTTGTCACGTGATTTTGCACACGTTCCTTTTTCTTTAAAAGTCTGAGTTCTTTCTGTCTTGCTTTAGTAGCTATGAATTTTGTTCAATAAAGCCTTGGAAAGAGGTTTTGTTTTACGTCTTCGTTCATTTACAACACTACAGGCACATATCGGCAAGTTGAAATGCGAAATGTTCATTTCAACTGGCCGACAACTTCTGTTTTACACATGTGATTAAAAAGTAGTAGAAAGCTGACTTTGTTCAACGTGCTGACCGTTTTAGAAAAGAGATACAGGAAAAAAAATGGCCGCTCCTGCTATTTATGGACTGGTGGTCACGTGAGGTAACGAGAGTTGGGGGAAATGTGCAAATGAGATGCAATCGGTTTTTCAGATATAAAGCCTGTGTGACAGAGATAGATAGATAGAGATAGGTAGATAGATAGATAGATAGATAGAGAGAGAGAGAGAGAGAGAGAGAGAGAGAGAGAGAGAGAGAGAGAGAGAGAGAGAGAGAGAGGGCGTATCTATTTAGCAGAAGTAAGTTCTGACAGATTTGAGCTGGGGTTTTATACTGAGAATTGAGAGAACATAACGCTTGGGAATTCTTTCTTTAGACTTTACTGCCTAATAATGCCAACATATTTAACTACACCGCAGGCTCACATGATATTCATTTCTTCAAATCTTTTGATATTAAGACTTCATTATGTTGCTCTCAATAACAGTATTGGTAGAGAACGCGACTGGAACACCAATTGTTTTGGTTTCGATTCGATTTTAGCTGATGGCAACAAGTAATTTTTTGTTTTACTTTTGCCATGATGTCTTTGTATTAATAAATGCGATAATCTAAATAAATTTTCATATATTTAAACATATTTTACAACAAGCGAAATAAAAATTTATTTACAGGCTGGAAAAATAAACTTTCCTTTTTAATTTCTTACAGATTTTTAATGTCTTTTAAGACGAAAACATACCCGAAAACTTATAAGAGTCGACATTTCGGTGAGTTGTAGTTTATATAAAAAAAAATACCGAAAAGTTCGTATTTTAGTCAGAGAGACCAATTATTTAAGAAGTGTAATTGAAATTGATATATGTTTTCTCCAAATTTTATGATTATTTATGTGTTATTAGTTATGAAAATTCTTATTTAGTATTAAAATAATTCTCTATTTTGTGCTGTTAAAATTTTTTTTAATATTTGAATTCAGTAAATGTGTAAGGAAAACTTTCTAAAAACAAAAAAACACGCATTCGAAAACTTTAGAATTTTGGTTTGAAATTAATATTTGTTTATGTAATCGATGAATGAATAAAATAAAAAAGATATATAGAAATGTCTTCGTCTTTTTTTCTGTACAAAACAATTAGGAGAAATTATTTATAGAAAAAGAGAAAAGTTATTTAAAGTAAAGGAAAGCTATTTAGAGAAAAGAATATTATCTTAAGGCAACAGCAGTAATAATTTAATTTAAAAAATAACATTATAAAAGTTAGACTAGACTATAAATATTTCAAATTTCAGGATCTCGAGCAATATTTACGCATTATTTGGAAAAAATGAAGATAGAAAAAAAGAAACGCAGGAACTTGACATTAAGCCCAAGTAAGCTTTTCTATCAAAACTGTACCTAGAATTTGTCCCCTGTCGTGGGAGATTTACTTAAGAAAGCTATAATTTTTTTCATTGAATTTTGTCTTCGTTCGTGAGGGATTTCCGGCAAAAAAATAATTGTCAAAAAATATTTATCGTTGTGAAAGGCATCGTGGGTTTGAGGGTGGGTTCGTAGATCATAAAGAAAGTTCAATCTTTAGGGGTTACTAAAATATTTTTGAAAGGCTTTCCTATGTTCAATTTTTCAGGATATCTGTATCAATTGTTAATATTGGTGAAAAAATGTTTTACGAAACAGAGGATCGATACCCATGCGTACTTTTTTTTAAACATAATGCAAGGGGGGTAACTCCAAGGGGGGGGGGAAGAGTTTTCTTTGTGCAGTTACCTCCCTTGGGCTTTTTTATGATCTACGGACCCACAGTTCAAATTCTTATAATGCAGAGCCAACCCTCTTTTCTTTAGTTAAAAAGAAGCCTGTTTTCAACACCTAAAGAAGCTCGCAGGTTGCAGCGACCGAAACGTTGTGCTAATAACGTTGTGCTAATAACACCCAAGATGAGAATAATAGTCCGATCAATCAACATAACACAAGTAACCTATATCTGTCAATATCCTTATTTATCCTTCGTTTTCTCAAACCCATCATTATCACTTCCTACCATGTTTTCCTTGGCCTTCCCCCGCCAACTGACCCTGCTACTTCAACTGTTCTACATCTACTAACTAAAGCCTCTCGTCTATTCTTTCAATGTGATTAAACCAACAAAGTCTCCTGTTCTACACACATCTTCCTAAACCGTCTAGATTTAATCTTCCTCTGGCACAATCATGTATAAGCATGTCCTTAAGACGCACGTTACACATTCATTGTATGTTCTCTCTCTCCCCCTCTTACACATACACACGCACGTGCGCACACACACACTAAAACTTTATTATTCATACTTGCAATGCTTTGATGTATGTTGTCGTTTTAGTAAACATGTATTTTTCTATGCATGCTTACCATTCAGCTAATTGTACGCTGATTAATTAGTCTGCAATCCTTCCTCGTAACAGTACATCATACAGAATACGCAAAAGTTCTAAGACGAACAAGAAAAAGTAAAACGAAAATATGATTACGGTTTTTATAAAAAAAATTAAAAAAAAAAAACGACGAAAGAAAAGAACCTATGTCCACTTGATTAATGATTGATTACTTATCTTTCGAAGTAAATTACCTATGAATGGCAGTTTTGTATAGACCGGCGGCATCTCCAGACATTTGTATCTGCCTGCTCAAAGATTAGGAAAGAAACTATTATGCACGGTTGGGTAGACACGGCGTTTATGTATGTTCACGTTTATAGAATAATAGGCTCTAAAATCAAATAAGCTTCTCGCGGATATACAGACATGATCAACTTTATTAAGCTGATTATCTTGAAAAAATGTTGTTTTTTTTTAGTATTTGGGGATGCTGCCAAACAAACTTGAAGCAAAAATTGGCGGTGAATGAGAACTTGATACGTTATTAACATATGAAACATACACTAATAGATACATTTCTCGTTCTTATTTATGAAACTAAATGAATCAACTGTAGTTGAGGACGATCCAAAGCCTTCATTGATTACTAAATGAGATGTAAGAGAGAGCGACCTTCCTTCCTTTAGATTTCTCCACTTGCTCTTGATCCTTCACCTTATAATGTTAAGTCTCCACACGAAGTAGGTTCATTTCACAGTCGGATTTCGGCGCCGTTTGCTTGATGTGTGTTGGTTAATAGAATTTCTTGTGTGCGGGGCGGTTGGTAGAGTGAAAGAGGCTCGGGTTTCGAATCCTGAGTTCGGACTAAAATGGGTGACCAATTTGGGAATTCCAGGTGCTGTATGTAGGAGGACGTCGAAACCTCCCTGCAAAAGTTGCAAAAACCTAACGTCGTCATCTCCCCTAACGGGGATATACATGCGACTGGGGACCGCTTGTGAATTTCATACTCTCATGAAACTTCCTCCTTAGGAGGAAGCCAGTTAAACCCTGAATAGGATTGGTGCTGATTGCACACACATAACTCTTGTGGGCTGCGACGATTTGGCTGTGGAATTTATTATATATAATCTCTCACATTCAGAATATATATAAATTCCTATTCCTGGCTGTTTGTTTGCTTACAGTTTGATTAATATATATGAAAATTCCGTTTATTTCTATATATAGTATCATTCTTGCAAAATATATAATCAAGAGTTCACCTCATTTGCATATTGCATTAAGGAAAATCGATTTTACTAAATAGCGGTATGTTAATTAATGTTTCAAGCGTTCTATTTAAAATTGTTGTTTAATAAAATTTAAATGACAATCATATTGATAATATATGTAATGTCATTTATTTGGAATTGTTATTTCCGACATCGACCTTTGAAAAAAAAAAAAAAACGGGTCCAGAGTTATTTCCTCCTAGAAACTTCGAAACATAAAAAAAACTCTTCCCCCTTTAATACTTCGAAACTAAACAAACTCTTCACCAAATAAAATAATTTGGTAATCTCAATAAGTTTCTAGCTTGTAAAAATAATTCCGTGTAAAAAGAAAAGTTTGTCTTTTTTTCCTTTTTTAAATATTCAATCAAAAAACACTTACGAATAAACTGAAAATGTTTCATTTGTTTGTTTTCATTATTCTTGAAACGGCTATAAAGAATCTTTGATCGCTTCGAATTCAAACTTAAACAACTTATCAAGGTCAAGCGGGCACTAGAGGATAAGGGTTAAAGAGTGTACAGTAGAAATTGGACAATATAGTAACCGTTAGTAATGGAAATTCGAAAAAAGCTCGCACACCCTTACAAAAAAGCAAATCGAAAAATCCCACCAACCCAAAGCCAATCGAAAATTTTCTTTATTTACAAAAAAAAAGCCAGTAAAAACATGTCTTTACAAAAAAAAAACAAAAAAAAAACCACAGGCCACGCACACATTAACGATTATAAATGTTTTTTTTTTCAGGGTCATAAAGTCGTAAGTCGTTTTAGAACAGTGGGCAAAGTAGTTTTCATATTACCGTTTCCCTTCATTCGCGTTTCGGGTTCGAGCCTTCCTACTTGGTATTTTTTTCTTTTTGCGGTCGCTCGGGTACTCGCTGTTATTTTTATTGAAACAAAAGTTGTTTTTATTTATTTTCATTTATTTGTTTATTTATTTTTGAGGGAGGGGTTTTCTTTCCAGCGCATGAGCAGCAAAAAAAGTGCTCAATATCCGAAGAATAGTTTCCCATTTTTGTATCCCTTCTGCCGAAATATCTGGCGGAGAAGGTATCACGTACTCCTTCTTGTTTTTTTTTTTTGGAGGGTGGATACACTTACATGTGTTTATCCGTTCTTTTATTTTTAAAATTGTTGTAGTAGTATCGACGTTGTCCATGATGAAAATGATTAATATCCTTAGTCTCGCAGGTGTGTTCCAAACGGAACTTCATGTCAACCCGGGCAACCCCGGGTACCCATGCTAGTATATATATGTATATATATATATATATATATATATATATATATATATATACATATATGTATACATATATATGCATATATATGCATATATATATACATATATATATATATATATATAGAGAGAGAGAGAGAGAGATTGATTAGATATATATGCATATAGATAGATAAATTAACCGTTTATATATCAGTAATATTTATTGATATTACAACATCTTATATATAAATCATATTCACCAAAATAATAATTTATTTCTACTTTACACTTAACACTTATTCTCTCTCTGTCACCTTTTTTTCTGTCACCTTCTCTATCTGTTTTCCCCCTCTTTCTCTCTTTCTCTAGAGAAAGGGAGAAAAAAGAGAGAAAAGGTGACAGACAGAGAACAAGTGTAAAATGTAAAGTGGAAATAAATCATCATTTTCGTTAATATCATGTATATCTTACATTGTTTTAATATCAATAAATATTGCTGCGATATAAACAGCTTATTTATTTGTTCTAAAATGCAACATTTCTCGCCATCATTTTGTGACAGAATGGATATCCTATTAAATAAATATTTTTAAAAAGTATGAGAAAAGTGATAGTTTAAGCAAATAAATAGATAAATTAATAAATAAATAATAACCAATGATTGGAAGAGGTGTGTAGTTTTTTTTTTTTTCAAAGAGCAAGAGCAAAGTGCTTTCCGTGCGCCAACACTTGGCATTGTTCTTCGTGTCAAAAAGTTTGAACGTGTCGAATATGTATGAATGCGATAATTCTGAACTGACTTTTGAATTTTAACAATTTCAGAATAATCAAAAAATCAAATCTTCAGTTATTGTCCGTTTGATGAATTCTTAAGAATTTTAAACTCAGAATGTACCGCGTGTAAACCTTTAAAAAAATAAATGAAATTACTAGCCAAAACAAAACGTAATAAAATAAAAATAAAATAAAATAAAGCTATGGGTAAATTGATAGTTTAAATAAGATGGAAAAATCAAAGTTAGTGCTTGCACGTAAGTCTCAAACAATGCGAGCAATTAGCGATTCTGTTGCACGTCTTGTTTAAAAGGCCTGACAAAAACGAAACATTATAAATGTATAGAAAAATGGCAGACGGGCAGTCGCATCTCAGTTGGGATCCTGATCATGACTGCAATGATTAAACTTTTCTTTCGTGAACAAACGGGACTTTTTTTTTTTCTTTTAAACTTTTGTTCGGAGATCCTTTTCAAAAGTTGATAGAGCCATAGTTTGATTTGCTTTCAAAAGGTTTCATGACACGAATACAAAATGGACAGCAGTTTTTATAAACCTGTTATGAGAATAATTTCAGAGTTCATAATTCTACTTCGAATTTCATGAACACTTTTATGCGTGATCTCTTACAGACACTCTACATACCTGATCTAACTTCTTGAACCCTGTGCAGTCAAGTTGAGCTAACTTCTGAAATAGCCCGTAAAATAATGGATGCCAAAATGCAATCATTGATGTCCTCGACCCCCTCATAACTAAATATAATTGGTCAAATCATAATTTATAATAATTTTCTAGAACATTGCCAAGGCTGCTGCAAAAAATGGGCTCATTCGACCATGCTAAAAAATTATTTACTCCAGAGAGTATATTATATCTTTACAACACCATCATTCGTCCATGCATAGGGTATAGTTGCCACATTTGGACTGGTGACTCTACCACCAGTTTTCAGACAGGAACACAAAAAGTGCAGAACATATTAGATTTGAGAATCTAATAGGCCCTGCACTATCAAGCTCCAACTTGTCTCATTGCAGTAATGCCGCATCCATGTGTTTGTTTTACAGTATTTAGGGACATCAATAGTGAATGGCTGGGATGTTGCTGCTTGTTGGATTAGTCGGATCATCAGAGCACATACTATTAAAGTAATATGAATAGCGCGATTAGTGCAGGATGTCGTTGGGTGCTACAAGTGTCAAAAGGTTAAAACTCATCAAACCCCATGACACCGCTCAGACGTGTTGTTAACGTGTTGACTGCAGGTGCACCCGGTCGGAGATATTGCACCCCCCCCCGATCCCCAATATAAAAAGAAGAAACGCACACGTGCTTGGGGGCTGGGCGTTCAGTTGATATTTCAGTTGGGGCAGTTTGTCAAAGCAGTTAAAGCACAGTTAGCGAGATTCCGAGAAAACTGGTCGTCTAGGAAATATGAAGAAGAGAAAGAAAAAGAAAGAAATTAGAAATGGGCTGAGCACAGATACACCGTTTCAGAGAATGTGAAGACTCCATGAATAAAGACCGTCTTCACTAATAAGAAACATGTGTTTTTGGAGCATGCCTTTTGGTTCCAGGTCAACGAGATAAGATAAAAGACAAAGGGAAAATAAGGAGAAGGTAGGACTTTCATTATATGCATATATGTTACACATACTCACACAAGAATGTGCAAATATAATATATACACGAGAATATATCATCATCATCATCTCTCCCCCTCACAAGCACATAACATATTCGTTTTGGTTGCCTGACCATGTTTCGTAGCGGCATAATTATGAAGACAAAAAACGGAATTACGAGATCTGCTACTTGAGATGCAGGGGTCAGCATGGGTTAAGATTGATAGGTTGAAGGTCACATTTATTATATTGGGAGTGATTCGCTATTTATTTATTTATTTATTGCTGTTGCTGTTGCGCTGAATGTTTTGAGATTTGTTTGGTTGTATGTAGAGTCGACTGGAAGATTTGGAATATTTCTCACATTAGAAATCTGTGTTCTGTGATACGACAAGCCAAAATGGCAAGCTACGGTTTACGTCATGGAGCGGTTGAGTGCCTCATATAACGAAAAAGCAGTTTCAAAGCTTGGCACTCCAAGCAACGTAGTATGGTAGATATATCTCGTCTAACTGCAGAGTTAGTTGGGGGTGTGACATTTTAGCAAATCTATGCCGGGAGCTGCAGTTTCAAAGTTTTCGCAATATAAGCAAATCAGTACAGTAAACATATCTTGTCTTACTACATAGCTGACCATCGTAGATAGGGTAAGTAGGTTTTTTTCTGTTTTGTTCCCTAGATGTAGATATACGAGGGGCGTGCAATAAGTAATGCTCCTGAACTGCTTCCCATAGCAGTAGGACAACGAAACTTGGCACAGTTATTAGTCTTTCTCTACATAGGATCCACCCAGAGTTATGCATTTCTCCCATCGTTTGATGCAGCTATGATGCAGACTGTTTTTGTAGAACACCCCAGGTTGGTCCGCCAACTATGACGTCACTTCAGAAATCAAGGCTGCATCATCTGGGGAAACGCTTTCCTTTCCAAAACAACTTCATGGCTGGGAAGGGGTGAAAGTCAGAGGGTGAAAGGTCTGGAGAGTAGGGAGGATGGGGAGGGTTTCATAACCACACGTCCATGCTTCTGATCTGGCGATATGGGAGTTGTGAGCCGGAGTGTTGTCCTGCAGGAAGAGGGAACCTTTGCTGATCTTGCCCCGACTCTTGATTTTGATAGCTTCCCTTAATTTCCTCAAAAGTGAAACATAATAGGCTACTGTAATTGTGGTACCCTTTGCCAGGAAATCTGTCATCACTACTCCATCCTGGTCCCAGAAGACTGTGAGCATGACCTTGCCAGCGGAGGGCTGAACCCTTGCCTTCTTTGGAGGTGGTGAATCCAAGTGCTTCCACTGCATTGACTGGGCTTTGGTCTCTGGATCATAGTTATGGACACAGGTTTCATCCTGTGTAATCAGTCTTTTGAAAACTTTGACTCATCTTCTTAGCACATCTCCAAATTCATCCTCGTTCTCGCTTCTGGAATGGTGTGAGCAACCTGGGAATCCATCTGGCAGACACCTTATGCATCATAGTTTCCACAGACCCTGTACTAAACTTGACATCTTGGGCTATTTGGCGAATAGTAATGCGCCGATCTTCCGAAATGGCAGCCTCAACTTGACGGACAGATGCCCCATCAATGGCGGAAGGGGGGGGGGCGACCAGGTCTGGGAGCTGTTTCCACAGACTTCCAGCCATGTTTGAATTCACGATGCCAGCGTTTTACAAGGTCATATGATGTGGTATTATCACCATAAGTTTCTTTCATTTCATCAAAAGTCTTCTGTGGTGTGGGTCCTTTCAAATACAAAAACCGGATCACTGCTCGACATTCAACAGGCTCCATTTCACTCCTGACTCAATTCAAACACCTGTAAAACAGAAACGACAATTAGTTCAGAGCTGTAATTTGCCACATAACCCGTAGAGATATAAATCATTGCACCTGCAAAATTTCAGCTAGATCAGACAACTGAAAGAGGGTCAGGGGCATTACTTATGGCACGCCCCTCGTATGGTTGGGTATATGATTTGAAAATGGTGAATGAAATATGGTGAAGTTAGTCTGGAACACCAAGGGGAGAATAAGGGTCAGAAACTAATGGACGAAGGAATCGTCGAAGTGTTGAAAGGCAAAGAGAGTTGTGTTAATTATGTGAACAGTTGTTGAAAATGGAAGCATTAATCTCATAGGAGGAATAACCTACACCTGCTATGAAAAAAGCAGTCTTGGTAGTATACAGGAGTGGTCAATGGAAAATGTCTGACCAGGAGAAAAAAAATGAAGAAATATATGCATATGATATGGATTATTTTCTGACCATTTCTTTGCTCGGTGGGGTGTGAGGACTTAGGGACCTTCCCCATAGATGCCAGAAGATAATTAGTAAGGAAAAATGTATGATACATTTTTGATAAAATGATAGGTGGAGTGGTGTTATGGAGTGTGTGACATGAATAGTGCGATTAGTGCGGAATATCTTTGGGTGCGATGAGGGTGAAAATGTTAAAATTCATCAAACCTGCGACATCGATCTGGCGTGTTGTGAATATGTTGACTACAGGTGCATCCAGTCGGAAATCATACACACACCCCATCGCCAATATAAAAAGAAAAAACGCACACGTGCTTGGGGGAGTTCAGTTGAGAGTTTAGTTCGTCAAAGCAGTTAGAATGCAGTGAGCGAGATTCGAAGAAATCTGGTCATCTAGAAAACATGAAGACGAAAAAGAAAAAAAAGAAGTTAGAAACTGTTGTATACCCGTGCTAGGGGTCACAAATGAAAGAAACCACAAGTAGTGTAAAGTATATGAATATAATATGTATTTATCATAAAGAATACAGGAGCCACTAAAGTGGTATGAGAGGAACGTATTCATAGCATGCGGTTAAACATGGTATGAAATGTCTCCATTTAGTCTCTGAAACCAATGGTAATTATAGGACTGGTCGATTCCACTTAGTTCTCAAATAGGGGTGATTTGTACCCCACAACAGAAACCTTTCCCGAGAGTGTGAAAACTCCATGAATAAAGACTGTCTCCACAAATAAGAAACACGTTGTGCTTTTGGGGCATGAGACGAGATGGAAGACAAAGGGAACAGAAGGAGAAATTAGGACTTTCATTATATGCATATATGTTATACATACGCACACACAAATGTGCATATATGTTACACATACGCACACACAATGTACATATATGTTACACATACGCACACACAAATGTACATATATGTTACACATACGCACACACAAATGGTCATATATGTTACACATACGCACACACAAATGTGCATATATGTTACACATACGCACACACAATGTGCATATATGTTACACATACGCACACACAAATGTGCATATATGTTACACATACACACACAATGTGCATATATGTTACACATACGTACACACAAATGTACATATATGTTACACATACGCACACACAAATGTGCAAATACACGAGAATATATATCATCATCATAATCACCACATCCCCCTCCTCACAAGTACATAAGATATTCATTTTGGTTGCCTGGCCATGTTTCGTAGCGGCGTGTTAATTCTTTATTCAAACATCTTTAACTAGCAGTACGTTACACGGTATTTTATTTATTTGCATTTTTTTTGCGTTTTTTTTTAAACTGTACCCTTTTTCCCCTGTAAATTTTATTTTAATTTTTACTAAGAAAGTGAAGTCTGCAATGGACAAATAAAGAGTTACCCTCTTC
The DNA here is from genome assembly GCF_053919585.1 of Euprymna scolopes. NCBI lineage: Eukaryota > Metazoa > Mollusca > Cephalopoda > Sepiida > Sepiolidae > Euprymna > Euprymna scolopes. Next base: position 126,326,993 of record NC_136489.1, read on the forward strand.
AGCTTTCCAAAGTATTTTCCCTTCCAAACAAAAAGGTTACGCTCGTTTTAAATGAAAATAAAATAAATCTTGACGGAGTATATCATTATCTGGAAGGAAATAACTCGAATTATATTTTTGGTTCATAACAACATGGAACAATGTCCAAGAAAATAAAAATGCCTATTCAGGATGAGAGAGAACTTGAATGCCTACTGGAGAGAACTTGAATGCCTACTAGATACCGTCCTCGAGTGTCTAAGGTCTCTCTGTACAGGGGTTTGTCAGAACAACCTGGCATGAGGATACTTCTTCCATAGAAGTAAACACTGACCAAGTAAATGAGTTCTTGATGAGCCGTTCCATATAAGTTATCAAATTTACCGAATTTTCATTACTAATGATTACTATATTGTCCAATTTCTACTGTACACTCTTTAACCCTTATCCTTGAGTGGCCTCTTGGCCTTGATAATGTGGTGATGCCTATGTAAAAAAAAAAAAATAATTAAAAAACACATAGTATTCGCTGCCCAAATAAGATCTCCTCACTATGGCTAACTCACATTAGCTTTTACGAGGAATGGTGCACCTTCTCCAAGTGATGTTACCTCAAGTAACAGCACGAAACTGGATACTCCAACAGACTTGATAAACTCTTGTCCTGGAATCCAGTAAGACCAAGAGACCAAAATGAAAGATATACTACAAATTATAAAATGGTTAATTGGGGAGAGGAAAATTATGTTCTCATTTCTTTACTAACTCAGCGTTTGAGAGATAAAAAACTTTAATGGAACATTCGAATATCTATGTATCTCATATAGAGTTCAAGTGTTAGCCCCAGGTTGCGGACCCATTGATTTCTGAGAACTTCGACTGAAGTAAAACAAAACAAAAATATGAAATATTGACTTTTATGGATGAACGACAAAAATAGAGTATTCAACTGACTTTAATTTATAAAATAAATATGGTTAGGACACATGCAAAGTAACTGTTTAAAGATCTTTGTTGAATGTTGAAGCCGTATGTATTACTAGCTTGGGTGCCCGGCGTTGCCCAGGTGTTTGGAGGTGTGTGTTGAGCAAAAAAAATAATAAATGGTAGTAGGCAGGCTCAAACCCATGCCGCGAAGGTGGAAAAGAAAGTGAAAGAAAATCTGACATCTTAGCTGATGTCTCGATGACGCGAACGGAAGTCAAAAGTGTTGAAATTAACCAAAGTCAATCCAACGGTGACGAAGACTTGCTAAAATGTTGTCGAAAAAGAATCGACCCCTCCTTGTACAAAACAGCCGAGTTATAATGAAGGAATTGATGTTTTTGGTCCATTTTTCGATATTTGTCATCCGAGATGTCAAGCTTCAAAATAATACCAATCTTGTCAGAATCTATCGCCCCTGTCGAAAGTTCTTGCGAGACATACAAACATACATACATACATTTAAACAGACAGGTACAATTTATATTATAGACTAGTCTGGGTGCCCGACGTTGCCCGTTGTGTGTTGAGCAAAAAAAAGTGCTAGTAGGCAGGCAGGCTTGAACCCGTACACAAAAAAGGAGGAAAAGAACACGAGCAAAAATTACGTCTTTGCCGTTGCGCCCATCGCCAAAACGGAAGTTATGAAGGTTTAAATTAAGGCTAGACAATCGAAAAGGAGGGATGACTTCGAAAATATCGGCGAAAAAAGTAACCCCCCTTGTACAAAAGTGCCCAGTTGAGGGTTAAGGAATTAATGTTTTGCGACAATTTTTCGATATTTGTCGTGCGAAGGGTCGAGCTTCAAAGCGATACCGATCTTGTGAAAATCCGTCGCCTTGGTCGAAAGTGTTAGGTATACATACATACATACATACATGATGATTGCAACGTCTTGCCAGACGAGTGACACTCCCTCGGACACTTAAAGTCCATGAGCTCAAATGCCTGAGGGAGTATCTATACAAAGATGATGTTACAGAGCTTTGTACGACAGCTAAATCTCTTTCTCAGTTCAAAATGTTGATATCCAGCAACAAGCAAGAGCAAGATAGCCAGCAACAAATTAAACTGCCGACCAGCTTAATGCGGGTACTGATCTCCAGCTTTATGGGTTTTTAAATCAGAGATTTGATTCTCCTGGAAAGTTTGCCTTCACCACGGCTTACGGGAGCCCTCTCCATCCCAACACATATATACATACACACAAATATACACGGTGTTAGTTGGCCGTTTACCCCGAAAAGGGTTCATTTGCCCTTTGAAAGGTCTTGTTTTTAATCCTTCAGTGAGACTAGCCGCCCTCCTCACCAAACAATTTGGTGGGAAAACCAGTTTAGTCGCCGGTGACCCGACCATGAGGCAGGTAGTACTGGGTTACATGGTACCAGTAGCATATGACATGACCTGACATAACATACATACATACATACATACATTTAAACAGACAGATGAGATTTCAAACGCCTTCACATGCAGAAAAAAAATTGTGCTGATTACTCTTAATATGATCATTTCATCATCAGATGTATTTGAAGAATGGCCGGGTAAAAATAAAGTTAAATCACAGATAGGCTAGATAGAGCTAGCATGTAAATTGTGCTAATGTATAATGAAGATATGTGGTTTGGCAAGCGTGCTTTCATTTCCTAATTTTAGAGACAAGACTCGTCCACAATAAACATGATTCGGGATTTTGTATCTTGGTGTTATGTTTCTGAATTTTTGAAAAGTAGATTTGATAATTTGTAATCTTTGGATTATTCGGACTACTGTGCTCATTTTGAGTTTTATTCACACAACGTTTCGGCTGGTGTAATCCCCCACCTTCTTCATGTATAATTTGTCGAACTCGGAAATTTCTCTGTCAAACTCGGGAATCTGTTCGAAATTTCGTATAGAAACTGTTATTTAATCTATGGAAGTAGCATTTATCCAGCCTTTACTCGATGACATCTGATGACGAAATCATCAATAATATATACGAAAGAACTCTAGTTTATAGAGGTACGAATGCGGCATGCTACACCATGAATTTAATAAAGGGTTCCATTCAAAATTCTGTACAGAGTTTGGCAGAAAGATTCCCGATTTTGACAAAATACACTCGCAGAAGGTCGAAGACTACATCAGGCGAAACATTGTGAGGGTACTACTCAAGATAAGAACAGTAGTTTGAATAATCCAAATAATATATGTGTCACTCATTTCAAAATTACCTTCAATATAATACATTTGGACATGTGAGGCCATTCACAATAGACTATTTTATAGAACCATCAAAGCTATTTTCCATTTCACTGAGCACAAACTAACCTTCTTTTCAGATGCTTTTATGTGAATACGAGATTAAAATTGGTCGTTTTTTTTTTTTTTACACAGGCATCACCACATTATCAAGGCCAAGAGGCTACTCGAGGATAAAGGTTAAAGAGTGTACAGTAGAAATTGGACAATATAGTAATCATTAGTAATGAAAATTCGGTAAATTTGTTAACTTAAGTGGAACGGCTCAGCAAAAACTTATTTACGTTAGACTTGAACACAACCATATTGTAGTCAGCCGGAAAGCAGGAAAATGGAAGACAATTCCACAGGCGTGCAGTTCTAAGAAAGAAGCTGTGTTCATGGAATCTACGTTTAGGTTTAGACACAGATAAAGAGTGGGGGGAATTATTGATAGTGTTTTCAGCTAGACGAGTGTTTCTTGTAAAAGTTTGGCGATGGGGGGGACCATAGACTGAAGCTCAGTCGAGCACTTGCCATGAAAATAACGATACATCAGAGACAAACTCGCAACATCTCTTCTGTGATATAGAGGTTGCAGGGAAGAGAAAAGGACATCTCCTACTAGGCTACGAAGTCTATTTTGAACTCTATCAAGGCAGGACAAGTCCTTTCTAGCAGCTCCTGCCCAGATGTGGCAACAGTATTCCATCCTTGGACTTACCTGGCTCTTATATAGATAGAGAATAGCATCAGCAGTGAGATATCTACTGGATCGATAGAAAGATCTACCCTTAAAATCATTGCAATTTTTTAAGAATGAGACGATTTTTTTTATGTCCAAATCTTGAATACAGATTCTACTCACTTCTGGAAAGTGGGGTGGCAAGTTTGTTGGAGTTCCGGAAAGTATGGGTATCACTACTACTCTGGATATTTCCTTAGTTTTATTTTTGTCTCCTTACATAAAATGTTGTTTGAAAAATACTATTGCATTTAACAGTAAAAATATTTCTGCGCATATTAATTCATTTGGTTCAAACTAAAATTCCATAAAACCATTTTTAGAAATCTCTGTGATGTTTAATTCGAAAACTTATATTCCTTATAAAATATACAATCTACTAGCAGACTACTCAGCGTTGCCCAGATTACCAATTCCCATAAATTATGTAGATTAAAAAATAAATAAATAAAAATAAAAAATAAAAATAAAAGCAAAACAAAACAATTTGCTGAATATTTGTTCATTTTGCGACAGAGTAAATATATGGATGCTTCGGCTGAGATTCGAACTCCAAACCTCTGTAAGCACGACATGCTACCCACTTGATTTAGGGGGAGCAGTGCAAAATGGTGATGCTACTTAATACGTGAATCAGACTCTCTTTTTTCTTTAACCCTCCTCTTTCCCTTTCTCTCTTCTCTCTCCTGTCTCTCTCTCTCTTTTTCTTCCCCCCCCCTCTCTCTCTTTCTCTCTCTCTCTCTTTGGAGTGGAGATGAACGTTCGTCAACCGCTTATCAAAAAGGAAGGAGAAGGAGGAGTAAGAGATTTTCTCTTTTGCTATTTTCTTATACACCATTCCTTTCTCACGCTCTTTTTAGCATACTCCATTCTTTTCTCTTTGACGTCTTTCTCACATTCCATTCTTTTTTTCTCACCTCTTTTTCTCAGTCAAAGTTTTATTACTTCACTGACAAAACTTTATGTATATTAACAGATTTTTTTTATTTATTTATAGTCGAACAACGTGCACATTAATCGTTCCCAGATATTAAATGGCAAAAAAATCATGCGAGACAGTGTTGAATTTTAGCTTCAAGTAAGTGAATACCGTCAAATTTATTTACAACTTTTACTTAGTAATATTTGCAATATCTTTATTTATTAACAACTCACTCGTCTATCTGCCACCACCATAACCTAAACGTAGATTCCATGAACAAAGCTTCCTTCCTAGATCTGCACGGCTGTCGAACTATGTTCCGTTCTCCTGCTTTCCAACTGATCACAATATGGTCGTCTTCAAGTCCAAGTGAACAAGTTCTTGATGAACCATCCCTTAAGTACCCAATTCCCAATACTAACGATTACTACGAAATTTTCCAATTGACTACTGTACACTCATTAACCCTTATCCTTGAGTGGCCTCCTGGCCTTGATAAATGGTGACTTTTTTGTAAAAATAAAAAAACAAACTTGCACATCTTCAAGATTCAAGGAAGAGTCCTTTTAGCCAATGTTCGCTCTGCCATATTTTAGGCCACTGATTCATGGACACCGAATGCTTCTGAACTGCTACGCAATGATTGTACTATGATCAAGTGCATTTGTGGCAGCAAACTGGAAGAAATGATTCCTTCAACTGTGTTTAATCATATAGGATGTTGGGTGCCTCACACATTCAGCATCGTAAGTGGTTTGGCCATGTACAGGATGTCACTTCTTACATCCGATCTATAAAACGCCTATAAACCCAAGGCACCATGAGAGCGCGATAGACCAACTAAGACCTAGACTGAGAGCGAGAAGTGATTTGACTGCATGCGCTGTTGATTAAGATAAGGTGGAGTGCATTAAGTATTGTGGTATCCGTTCGATACACAATTAATATGGATTAATATTTGATGCAAAAAAATGAACACAAATTTAACCATATTCAACTATCGATTTGGCATGAAGCAATTAAAGCACTCATTCTGAGCCAACGGGATATATTTTTCCCCGTTTTTACGGCTTAAAAATCTTGTATTTTAAAGTACTCGTTTATGTCCAGTATCCTGGTTTTCTTGATCACCTTGGGGTGATTTTGTTACAACTGTATGCCTGACCAGAATATTGTATGCTGCTCTAATTTATTTACGGGCAAATGAGAAATTTTAAGTAGATGTTCGTGAAAAATCGACACATTAAAGACTATATATATATATATATATATATATATATATATATATATATATATATATATATATATATATATATATATATATATATAAACAAAAAAAACAACTTGTTAAACGCTGCAATATAAATGTCCGCCAATTATCTCTCAACAAATCAGTCGGAAAAAACCACCTGTGCTACGGAGACAGATCAAATACAAGATACGAACGCACATATTTAGAAAAGAGAGGTAATGAGGCTAATAAATAGACATATATTAGTTTACTTGTGTGTCCTTTTTTTTTTTAAATGTCAATCTAGACGTGCAGTGAAAAAGAAAACGCACAAAAAAGCCTTATCTTGATTTGTAGCGGAGATAATTGTCTAAATATATTCAGGTAAAAAAGAAAAAAATCAGCCACAACTAATTCGACTGGCATTATTTTAGTTGTGCAGACAGTCGCATGCACGGTGCGCGATAAACATCGCAATTCTTATGAACCTGACTGAACTTTCAATCATATTCTGGCACACGGTTGAGAGGAAGTTTATGCGAGCGGTATTTTAACGATTCCAACTGACGCAGAAAAACGACATGTTGATTTGCATTCTAGAAACTCAATTAATACTTTTTCCCCACACAAAAATACTTTTTAATCTTTCAGACCAGAAAATAACTAATAACGTTTGCCTTCTTGAATAATAAGTTCAGTGACAATGAAATCTTGCCATATTCAAAACTAACAGAAGTATCTGTCTCAGATTGGAGTTATTCTACTTCTACTACCACTACTACTACTACTACAAGTAGTCTATTACATTAAAAACTAATAGAAGTAAATCTCTTTTCTTTTCTTTTTTCTTTTTTTTTTATTACATTTTCACCCCAAACAAGGCAAATTGCCACTTTGGTGTAGGGGGCTACTATCAGGGGCAACAACTACTGGGGTACTATGTAGGGATTTGGGCAGCAAGATGTCGGTTCACGTAACACTTGAACTTCTGCATGTCAGTACTGTTGGGGAAGCAGGGACCTGGAATGGAATTCCAGAGTCTAGCGGTTCTGGGGAAGAAACTATTGGAGTAAAAAGATCTTTTACATCTAGGGATCTCTACAGTGTGGGGATGGGATTTAGCAGCCTATCGGGTTTGTCGAGGGTGCTCACGTCGTGGGGGCATAAGTGATTGCAGTTCGTCAGAGCATTCACCACTAAAATACTTGTAGAAAAGGCAGAGGGATGCAACATTTCGTCGATGGGACAGAGGCTGAAGCTTAGATGCCAGTTCAGGGCCTATCAGATTGGTGACTCTCTTTTGAACCTTGTCAAGGAGCAAGAGACTAGTAGCAGATGCACCAGCCCAGATGTGACAGCAATACTCCATACATGGGCGAATGGTAGCCTTATAGAGGTACAGGATACTTTTGGGTGTTAGTAGTTGTCTAGCACGGTAGAGAGAGCCCACCTTTCTTGCAGCAGCCCTGGCAATGCTTTCAATGTAATTGTTCCAACTCATGTTTCCTGTGAACGTTAGGCCAAGGAGTTTGAAAGATGTACTCTCAGATAAAGAGTCGTTGGCCATTGCTATAGGTGGTAGAGAGGGTTTCTTGTAATTATTGAATGAAACTAGTTTAGTCTTGGCAGCATTGAACGCGGCCAACCACTTTTGTCCTCATTCCACCACAGATTGGAGGTCTTCCTCTAGTGTTTCTGCCATTTCTTTAGAAATGTGTTCATTCGGCTTCCTGTCGTGCCTGCCATAGAGTGTAGTGTCATCAGCATATATACCCATCTCAGAGGCAATTTTGTCGGGGAGGTCATTTATGAATATCAGGAACAATAGAGGTCCAAGGATAGAACCCTGGGGCACTCCCGCATTTATATCATATTGTTTAGATGTACAACCGTCGAGGACAACCTGGATTTTTCTCTTATCTGAGAAGGATTTAATTATGTTAAGTATTCTACCAGTGATACCGTATGATCTAATTTTCCTGAGGAGACCCTCATGGCATACCCTGTCAAAAGCCTTAGATATATCTAGAGCTACCGCTCTGCCCTCCCCCAGTTTGTCCAGTGAATGGTATATACGTTCAGAGATCACAGTTAGAATGTCTGCTGTGGAACGAGCTTGTCTAAATCCATAATGTTTGTCAGTCAGAAGTTTAGCATCTGTAAGATGATGGACTAGAGCATGGTTAATTAAGGTCTCAAATATTTTGGCAAAAAGTTGGAGGAGGCTAATGGGGAGATAATTTGATGGGTCAGTCCTTTCGCCAGAATTCTTGAATACTGGTGCAACAGAAACAGTTTTCCAACAGCCCGAAAAGCAAGCTTCATTAAGGCATTTTTTGTAGAGTTTGGAGAGAACTGGAGCTACTTCGGCTGAGCACTATTTAATAGCACAGCTGGGATAAGATCGGGTCCACATGCTTTTGAAGTGTCAAGGTTTTTTATGATAGCATGCACCTGAGCAGAGGTGGTTTTCAGATCGTCTAGTGTGGCGTCTGTCCGCATAGGAAAGTCAGGTAGGAGGTGGTTGGAAGGGTCCAGTGTGGAGTTTGAGGCAAACCGACTGGCAAGCATGTTAGCCTTGTCGGTTGCTGAGGAGACAACCTCGTGATTGTTGGTTAGTGGGGAAATTGTTGATTGCCCATTATTTACTACACTGTTGTAGATTTTCCAGAAGTCTCGAGTTCCTAGTTTTTGTGATTTGATGCGCTTTTTAGTGGTTTCCGTAAATTCTCTCTTAGCTGTCGCTATTTCTTTCTTAACGTTATTTCTAGCTTCTATATACTTCAGTCTGTTTGAACTGGACTTATGTCGGTTAAACCTACGGTATGCATGCTGCTTTTGAGCAATGGCAGTTGCACAAGTCGATGTAAACCATTGGGGAGAGTGGGGCTTACTATAAAATTTCTGCATGGGAACATGCGCTTCGATTGCAGTTTTGAACCAGTCAGTGGTCTCGTTTGCACACTGTTCAGCAGGGAGAGAAAAAATATTTCTCCATGGGGCATCTCTGATTAGTTCGCTGATGGCTTCCCAGTCAGCCTTTTTATAATATCTCGTTGTTTAGAGCACTGGCTCTTCAGTTTTGGCTCGTGTTGTTCTTCCTGGTCAGGGAAACGGATTGGAAACGTAACAATTTGTGATAGGGAGTGAGATATAGTGAAGCTATGAGTTGTGCTGCCCGCTGCATCTGTGTAAGTAGAGAATCCAAGCCAGTTTTTGTGGTGGACATTAAAGTCATCAAATACATGTATTTGTGCGCTAGTGTCGAGGGAGAGTGCCGTGTCTATGCTGTCAGAGACTTTGTTTATTATGGTGCAGTCCTGAGTCGAGGGGTAGCGGTAAAGAAAATAATAGTTGCTAATATTGTGTTGCATGTTTAGTCTAAAGCACATAAAGGCTTGATCATCTGTTTCTAGGTTTGTTTCTCTAGTCAGGGGGAGGGTATTACGAATGTAAACTCCAAGTCCGTGCATGTATCTGTCAGAGTCCTTACGGCAGAGTGGGAGATATCCAGGCATGTTAAAGTGTTTAGAGGGGATGGAGGAGTGTAGGTTAGTCTCACTTAGTGCTAAGATATCCGGGGTATTTGTTAAGAGAAATGCTTCAACATCAGCTAAATTAGTTCTAAGCCCACGGATATTTGTGAATGCGAGCCTCAAGGGAGGAGGCAAGTTGAATTTATTTGTCCCTAAGCCTAGTTTAAGCTTATTTTTAGATTGTACTGTCGTCATATTTTTTTTTAAGAGTTTCGGTTTAGGTAAGGGGGAGTTAAACAAGAGGTTATGCAGAGCTTCAGACATGCATCACAAGTAGACCATCAGCTGACCTTTCTCCAATTAGGATTGTGACCTCAGGAAAGCCCACCGGGGATGAGTGCAGGGTCCCTTTCCATGCACGTCATGGCACAACAAACAACCCGATATTATTCAACTGTTGATGGAGCAGCCGCTCTAAGCGCTACCAAAGAGTTAGGGCACCTGTACTCCCAGTTGGGAACAGCAGCCAGTAACTGTCAATCCGGTACTCTCAACCCATTAGAAGAAGGTCAACCCAATCTAATTGCTCAGGCATATCTCATACTCAAGCACTCCCAAATGTTCAGTTTTAGGGGTGGGGCGTGCTGGGAATGAGGAAAAACGGCGTTCGTTGCCCTAGCCAGGAAACAAGATCTACCGCTGGGTGTTTCTGTCAAATCACTGAGATAGTGTCTCTGCGCTTGACTAATAGGCAAAGAAGGAGTATGGAAGCCGGGCAATAGACAGAGCCTATCTACTCCTTAAGCAATTTAGGTTTGCAAACCGGTGAATTTGTTTGAGTCACCAGCTCTAGGAAGGTTGTCATCCAAGACTGAAGAGGCCTCCCTCTCCTTTGGTTTAGTTTCAGAGTTTTCCTTCTCCTAGACGGATGATCTGGGAAGACCTACTGGATCCGTCAGCACTGAGAGGGTTTTCTCCATGCCTAGGTTCTAATCCAGGTATTTCTGCGACCCCGCGTGGTTAGTTAGTGTTACTTGGTTAGTTTGTGGGGGTTATATCTCTGCTGATTAGTTACACTCCTCAAAGTGATTTAGGGACATTGCTATTTAATTGTTAATGGATAAAGGGGGTGAGTGAAGTTCATGCAGTGTAAGCATCTATAATTGTAAGAAGGCTTGTTAGGGAGGAGATAATGTGGTTTTAGTCTTACCCTTTTTTTATTTTATTTATGTTAGCTTAGGTCTAGGATAATGTTACAGTATGAGTAGGTATTAAGAATTGAGCTACGAGTTGTGCCCAAACTATTTTAGATGATAGGAGGGTTAAGATGTAAGTGCAATATAGTATGGATAAGACAGCAAGTTTTGAGTCATGTGTAATTAGGTGAATAGATATATGGGCAGGTTTTCAGTAGGTGCGAATAGAGTTGAAGTTGTAAGTATTTTCAAGTAAGAGTCATGGGACATTTTGCATAACAAGGAGTGTCGTTTCAATAACGTATTAATCGTTGCAAAATTCTCGAGGAGACAGTTATGTAATGCAGATCGCTTTGCTTCTGAGTACTTTGGCTGTTAAATACCTGCCTCTGAGTGCTTAGGCTGTTAAATCCCTTACTGGATAGGAATGAGCTGTAATGCATGCCTTAGAGGCAGAAATGTATAGATGTTTAGTGATGGCTATTAAAACAGTTTGCATGTGAGGGTTAGGGGCTGGAAGTTAGCGATTCCACTACAAATGCGGTGCAATGTGGGAGTTTAGTGGTGGATAGGTTGGAAGGAGTAGATTGTTATCGTTCAAGAGAAAAGGGGTTATTTATTTACAGATAGATTTCCGTAAGGATTTTTGAGTTACAGGTAAGGTTTAGTTTGAAGAAAGGGAAGGGATTTTTTTTTTTTTTTTTTTTTTTTTTTTGCATGCAGGTAAGACAAACGCAATCGTCTTGGAGGTAAAATGTATAAGATTTCGTAGCTAGCTATTAGGTTTTTCCCTCCCAGTTATAGGAACAACTAGTTCATTGGTATTCGGAATTGTAGTCATTAGGGTCAGGCAGAGTGTTGCATCTACTCAGAAAATTAGCCCTAGTATCACAGCTAAGATTATGTATATTGCAGTTACAAATATAGTGGTAGTTAAATTATAAGCCAAGTTCAGTGGTTTGGTATGGATATCATGGAGGACACTTTAATACAAGCAAGCGTACGGTGATTGCAGATATTAAGTATACTACTTAAATAAAGTTCTTCTCTCTTCTAAAGTAGAAAAAAAGATAAATCCTCGCTCCTGTTCGGTATTCTTGCCTAGACTATTCGTTTTTCGAGTCGAGTTCTAATTAGGTTGGAGTCATTCTTCTTCTACTTCTACTACTAATACTACTTCTGCTAGCGCTGCTGCTAGCGCTGCTGCTACTACTACTAGTCTATTACATTAAAAATTAGTAGGAGTAACTCTCTCAGGTTGGAGTCATTCTTCTTCTTCTTCTTCTTCTTCCTTTCATATGAATCACCATAATAAGTTGTTTTTTTTTAACCTGCTTCATTCTATTATCAGTTTATTTGGCATATTAGTAAGAATGATCCTAATGAGACCATGGCTCAATAATCGATCGAATCATATGAAAAGACATAAAAATGATACTTGATCCTCTTGCTAAACACTCAGCATTATACGGGGAATATCAAAGGCAAGTGGATTAATCCTTGAAATGGAGTGACGCCCTTCTCTTGCTGTAGCAGCTAACGAAAAGAGGGCCTTAATGACCCCTATTCTCAAGCGACCTTTGAGCCTTGATAAAGGCGACACACTAGTAAAAGTTAAACTGAGTTTGAGTTTCTTTTAAAGCGTTTTATGTTTTGCATAATCCCTCCCTATATATATATATATATATATATATATATATATATATATATATATATATATATATATATATAAAATGAACTCATTTTCCCCCTCTGATTTTGATCTTAATAGGATTAAAAATCAAGACATTTCATGCAAATGTAATATGCACAAACTACAGCACAATATCTGAGGTGTGTTATAGGCCTATTACCTATCCATTTCCTCGATAATCGTAGATTACTATATTCTATCTGCTGAGAGATCACTGCCAAAATCGGTTAAGATCAATGGAAGTGGTAAAATCTTTTCTCTCTAATAAATTCCTCTTTCACCCGCCACCACTTAACACCGTTGTGGGATCGTCCATAAGAGACAGTTACGAAAGAACACCGGTTTGGGTTTTCTTTACTTCGTAGTTGGTTAAAAAAAACTGGAATGGAATTTTAATTCTACTGGGTGAAACGCACCATGGAGTTAACCGAATCGAAGGGTTATTTATGCCATTTTTTTTTCGCTTTTCGCTATGTTTTTTGCTTTTTGTTTTTCTGAACACGTCCATCGTTTTTTGTCCCTGATTCATGCTTTCTGTTTTCCGATTTCTTTTTTTAAAGAAGTTTTATGTTTGTTCGCTGTTTTTTTTTTGTTTTGTTTTTGCCGATTTTTTACAGAAGTTGAACATCGATATTATATTTTTATTTTATTTTTATTTTTATTTTTAAACAGGGTTATTACTTCGCTTATTCTTTACTTTACCCCCCCCCTTACGCACAAACACACCTCCAAACAACCAGGCAATGCTGGGTACCCCCGCTAGTTTGTTATGAAATACATTTTATTATTATAAACTTACTAAGTGTTAACAATAGTTATTATCCGTAATCGATACTTGGCTACAATAGGCGGCGTTCCCTTGAATCTGAATGACAACGACTCTAAATTTTGAAAAAAAAAAATTGGGCGGGGGGATAATCGTTGCAAATAACGTCCTGCTCTCAACATAAACAATTGATAACGACAGTTATTTTTCAATTAAACATTAGTGACAACCAGCTTCCCCAGGATTCAACTTATCATCAGTAGTACCCATGTTGAGTTCTTACAGACGTCATCATCAAACATTACTCACTGATAATAACCGGTGGTGTTCCCTAGAGTCTAGGTGACAACAAGCCTCACCAGATTTCCAATACCTCTTTTGGTAACTTTTGCAAATTACTTTGCGTTATCGCAACAGACGTTCACCATTGATTTTTCACTAGCAATGATAATTAATATCCACTGGATTTCGGATGGCAGTAAGCCTTCCCAATGTTCCAGTTCTCTTCACACTCATTCAGTGGAAGTCTTTAGTATACCTTGCTTTTCCGACCTCCTTAACCCATCACAAATTATTATTATTATTATTATTATTATTATTATTATTATTATTATTATTATTATTATTGCCGTTGTTGTTGTTGTTGCTGCTGCTATTATTATTATTATTATTATTATTATTATTATTATTATTATTATTATTTTGTATTATTTTGTATTATTATTATTATGATCATTCTTATTGTTATTGTTATTATTATCATTACTACTATCATTATCATCATTATTATTACTATTATTATTATTGTTGTTATTATTGTTGTCGTTATTATTATTGTTATTACTATTATTGTTATTACTATTATTATCATTACTATTATTATTATTGTTGTTATTATTATTGTTGTTGTTGTCGTTATTATTATTGTTATTACTATTATTATTATTATTATCATTATTGTTATAATTATCATAATCATTATTATTATGTTTATTATTATTGTTGTTGTTGTCGTTATTATTATTATTGTTATTACTATTATTATATCATTATTATGAAAGCATTTTAGTTTCAAATGTTTTGTTTAATTGTATCAATTTTGAAAGATTAAATACTAATATTTCTTTTACAAATAAACAAACATGGATTTTACAAATTCTAAAATGATTGCTTCAGTACATTCATTATTAAGAAGGCATTCTAGGCAATTTCTGACTGCCTCTTTATCCAGTGGTGTAAATTCGTTATATATAATATATTTGTATAATATATACTGTCTATATATATATATATATATATATATATATATATATATATATATATATATATATATATATATATATAATGTATGTGTATATAAAATGTATGTGTATATAATGTATATGTATGTATATATATGTATATGTATATAATGTATATAATATATATGTATATATATATATATATATATATATATATATATATATATATATATATATATAATTAAATATATTATATATAATATAATATATATATATAATATATTTAATTATATATATAATTCAGTGGTGTAAATTGTCATTGAAAATGTGAAGTACACATCATTAACTCATTGTAATGATCGTAAAGGAACACATGTTTTTCTGTCACTCATCGGGAAAATGTATGAGGAAATACTTTCACAGGGGTAGGGTTAACTCCTGGAACGTCTCATAGTAAATATATGATAGGCGTCCTAAAAGTAATAACACCCATTTTTTTTTTAAATAGATCAAAGGGGATTACAAATTACATTATTATGATGATAGGACTTATACATTTATGACCTAAATGGTTTCATTTTTTTCTGTTTCAGATATTGACGTTGTGAGACTCTCAGAAAACAACCCGACATGGGCGTGCGTCAGAAGTAGAGATGTATCATTAAATTCCTGGCAAAAATATATTCAGAATGGTGGTGACTATGTAGATTAATAAATTTTGGAGCAGAAAAGGTCGTTCGTTTTAATGGTACAAATCCGGTCTTCATAGCCTTTCAAATTTTTTAGTTAAAAAGTAGGAACGGCCGTCGTATTTGTGAGGACGATAAATGAAACAACATTGAGTATGCAAATGATTCATTTCATTCGCCGACCACTAACTTTCAAGTTAAATCAAAACTAGTGTATAATGCTGTTAGTATTATGGCATTAAGAACTCAAGTGGCAGTTTTTGGAGTCGTGTTTTAGGTATCGCGTTTGCATTTGTTTCGTACATGTGATTTATTGACTTGTTTGTAGCGAGCGACAAAGCTTGAAATTAGGTGTCCAAAATGAAAATGTTTAAACTCTCCCAAATTAATAAAAACAAAAATATTTTAAGCCAATTAGATTCTCCAAAGTGATGTCTTGATCCGACCAGAATTCATAAAAAGACAGATTTTTTTTTCAATAAAATGTTTGACCAAAGTCTACAATAAAGCTAATATCTGCTTTACGCCAGCTTCTCTCTTCCTTCTGTTGGGCGTTGAGAAAGCCCTCATTAGCTCTTTCTCATTGTTGTCTACTCATCAAAAACACACGTATAACTTTATTTGTTTAAATAGGCATTATATTTCTCCTTGAAATTATTAGAATGAAAACAAATGAACATTGACTATTATTAATAACTAGCCTGGGTGCCCGGCGTTGCCCGAGTGTTTTGAGAAAAAAAAAGTCGTAGTAGGCAGGCAGGCAGGCTCGAACCTGTACCGCGAAGGAAGAAAAGAATGTGAAAAGAAAAAAAAACACCGTGACGTCCCTCGCCAAACCGGAAATGGCGAAGGTTTAAATTAAGGCTAGTCAATCGAAAAAAGTGGATGATTTTCGAAAATATTGGCGAAAAAAGCGACCCCCTCCTTGTACAAAAGTGCCCAGTTGAGCCAATTTTTCGATATTTGTCGTCCGAAGTGTTGTGCTTCAAACCAATACCAATCTTGTAAAAATCCGTTGCTTCTGTCGAAAGTTTTAAACATACATACATACATACATACATACATACATGATGATTGCAACGTCTTGTCAGACGAGTGCCACTCCCTCAGACATTTAAAATCCATGAGCCCAAATGCCTGAGGGAGTATCTATACAAAGATGATGTTACAGAGTCTTAGCTTTGTACGACAGCTAAGTCTCTCTCTCGGTTCAAAATGTTGAGATCCAGCAACAAGCAAGAGCAAGATAGCCAGTAACAAATTAAACTGCAAACCAGATTAATGCGGGTACTGGTCTCCCACTTTATGGTTTTTTAAATCAGAGATTTGCTTCTCCTAGAAAGGTTGCCTTCACCACGGCTTACAGGAGCCCTCTCCACCCCCAATACACACACACACACACACACACACAAATATACACGGTGCTAGTTGGCCGTTGACCCAGAAAAAGAGTTCATTCGCATACATACATACATACATACATACATGCATACATTTAAACAGACAGGTAAGATTTATATAATAAATTTTTAATGAAATGTAAGTCTTGTAATTGAATGGGGAAGTTTTGATTACGATTTTTCAAAAACGTGGATAATTTATGGCCCTTAAATGATTGGCATATGCTTCCTAATATATTTAGTTAATAAATCCTCCCTTGTTCTACAAAACTCAAAATATTAACATTCATATCCATCTAAACTCTTTCACTTTAAACATATATAAAGTATCTCCTTTGTAAACTTACGTTTTTAAACTCAATATTTTGTTTGAATAATGTTTCTATTGCTCTGTCGCATTTGAATTTTACCTAAAAAGGCAGTTTCCCTTTAAAATATTTCCCTTAAAAATGTCTCCCCAAAATTTCTCCCTGCAACCTTAAACCCTAAAAAGTGCTACAACCATATTCTTCTCAGATGTTATGTACAAAACTCATTTATTTCAATTTCACCAGAGTGTTTTCATACTAATCGTTATTACAGTGTTGTCATGGTGTTATCTGCACAAAGAATTCCTTGTGGAGTTTAGTCATTTATAGTTTGTGGAAATGCAATTCAGTTTTTGTGACACTTTTAAGCACTATGTACAGGGCAGTAAAATTACTGGTAGGTTAAGAGAGGATTACAAAATTTCTGATTTTTTTTTTTTTAGATGAGGGCTGATTGTTTCTATTACTTGTATTGATTGGACTATTGTTCTCATCTTGAGTGTTATTTGTGCAACGTTTTGATTGGATTGGCCTTCGACCGTCTTGTTGGTTGCTGTTGGGAAAACCAATTTTTTTTCACAAATTCGAAACTTAAACAATAAAATAGATACTAACTCACAGAATACGAAAATATCTACAGAGCCAGTAACATTTCGCTTTTCTTTTCCAAATAACAATCAACATGCCTGAGGACGTTCGAAGGCCAATCCGACCGAAACGTTGCACAAATAATACTCAAGATGAGAACAATAGTCCGATCAATACAAATAATATAGAGAATAACCAATTTGTGTGCAAGAAGTCTAAAGCAATGGAAATAAATGATAACTGATGTAAAGAAAATAACTCTGAATGGCAAAGTTACTGAGGTTGTTGAAAAGTTTCCTAATCTTGGTGATATCATTAGAGAAGAGCGTGGAGCAAGGTTTAGGAGTGGATGAAGTAGGTTCAAGGAATTTCTATCATTATAGACTAGCAGAGCATTACCACAGTGGATCAAGAGAAGAGACTATCATGCATGTATGTAGTTTGATGGTGTATGAGGCTGACAACCTGGTCAGCGATGGTTTAAGAAATGCATTACATGAAAAGAAATGATATGAGAATGATATGAATAATGTTTAATGTGAATCTTAAAGACATGTTGTGCTCTGATGAATTTAGAAGAAGTTTTAATCTGTACAGTATGGAGAGATATGTGTAGAACAGGAGATTTCGATGGTATGGTCATATTAAAAGAATGGATAGGAGTTCTTGAGTTTGTATATGTGTGGCAATTGAGCTAACAGGTGCAGATTACAGAGGAAGATCAAGGAAAATATTGGAGGGAGTCGTAAAATGGATTGGAGAGAAAAAAGAGACCATGCCAGAGATTTCATTGTTTTAGTCACAGTGAAAGTGTGGATTAAAGTTTTTTTTAGTTAATAGTTGTAGAACAGTTGAGGTAGCAGGTTCAGCTGGTAAGAGAATATCAAGGAAACTATGTGAGAAAGTGATAAGGATCGGTTTGAGAGAAAGAGGGATAAATGAAGGCCTGGTCTGAGATAGGTTAGTTCGGAAGTCAATTTCTTAAAGCTGTCCTATGCATGGTAACATGTAAAACAGACGTTAAACCGATGATGATGATGATGATGATGATGATGATGATGAGGAGGAGGAGGAGGAGGAGGAGGAGGAGGAGGAGGAGGGTACAGAAAAATACCTTTCTTTTTATACTTATAATATAGGGTACTGATTAATAAATCAATGCAACAAATCCTTCCAAAATTCTTGAACACTGTTTCCCAAACCCACAGTTATAACCATCAAGCTAATCATATATTCATTTGTTCTTTTTTAAAAACGAGATGAGCTCTCTCTCTCTCTCTCTCTCTCTCTCTCTCTCTCTCTCTCTCTCTCTCTCTCTTATATCATTCGTTTTATTATGGGAAAAAAGAAAAAACTAATTTACCTTCCCTCTCAAAAAAAAAAAAAAAAAAGACAAGGGAATATTTTTCTTCTTTTCCTTTTAAATTGGACATGTTGGAAAGTCATTGTTTTGTATTCAAACAGGAAATGAACATGAATAATTTATAACAATCCGGAACAAAATGTCTATCCAATTGCCCCCCCCCTCCTCCAATCCAACCACCAACAGTGTAGAGATACTATCAAAAAGCACCGTTGGTCTTGATTGGTGTCTCTATGCAAAAATCAAATATGGCGCACTGCCAGGTTTAATGGGAATTAATGGGTGTAATACACCGAGGACAATGACAAAAATTAGTCTCAGCCCTTTTTGAGGGGAGACAACTCAAACATCAAATTTCGATCGTGGTCTTCTTCGTTTGATGCTATAGGAGAGTTGCTGGATTAAAGCCTTTCTGCAGTCGGGATAGCTAACAAGTAAAATAAAGCAATTCAATGATTTGAACACAGATATTTGTTACAATCTATGTTTATAGCTTTAAATGTTTACACGTAAAAAATTGCTTATTTAAACTCTTAGTTAAATAGACTCCCAAATTTAAGTTAACTCTGTTAAAATGCTTCAAAATTCAAAAATGTGTATGTGTTACATAATGAGGACCCTGAGTTGAATAGAGGAAATGAACAATGTGGCTGTTGGATTCTGAGGCAAAATTATTGACCCCAGCAAATAAGTGGAAGTAAAGAATATGATACGACTTCGAATTAGTCCCTTGAGTGAAACGGTCACAAAAGAGTCTTCTCATCAGAAAAAACCAAATGGGTGTGGGGAGAGCAAACAATGTTAGCTAGCATAACTACCAGTCCAAGCTCTCTCTCTCTCTCTCTCTCTCTCTCTCTCTCTCTCTCTCTCTTTTCTCTAGTTCTTTCTAACATATAATACTCTCTGATTTCTTTAACCGTATTTGTCACTCTGTCTTAAAGCTAATAAATCTTTCATGGCTCTCGTCTTGGGGAGGCTCCATGTTTTGACAAGTTTCTGGGTTGGACCTTTACTCCTGATCTGAAATGGAACACATACATCAAGTCTGTTGCCAAGGTCACTGGTAAAATGGTAGGATCCTTCTACCACTCCAGAAGATATCTCACTACTGATGCAATTCTCTATCTGTATAAAAGCCAAATACGTCAAAGAATGGAGTACTGCTGTCACATCTGGGTAGGAGCTGCTAAAAATAGCCTTCCTGCCTTGACAGAGTACAAAATAGACTTCATGGCTTAGTGGGGGATGCCCCTTTCTCTTCCCTGCAACCTCCCTCCCACAGAAGAGACATTGCGAGCCTGTCTTTATTTTATAGTTATTTCCATGACAAGTGCTCGTCCGAGCTCCAATCTCTGGTCCTCCCTCACCAATCTTTCACGAAAAACACCTGTCTAGCTGAAACCACTGTCAGTAAGTTTCCCCATTCTTTATCTGTGCCTAAATCAAAACGTAGATTCCATGACCAAAGCTTCTTTCTTAGAAGTGCACGCCTGTGGAACTTTGTTCTGTTTGCCTGTTTCCCACCTGACTACAACTTGGATGTCTTCAAGTCCAACATAAACAAATTCCTGACAAATCGCCCCCCCTCAGTAAAACACTTTATCAAATCTCCAATACTAAAGATTACTACGATACTATCCCATTGATTACTGTACACGAAATAACCCTTATCCTCGAGTGGCTTCCGGGCCTTGATAAGTGGTGACCTCCATGTAAAAAAAAAGAAGAAGTTTCAAGTGTCTGTGAATTGATTGAGATCTGTTAATGCCTGAAAGCCTTCTACTCTATTAGTTGCTTCTTCCCTCGGTCTGCTAGACTTTGGAATTCTCTCTCTGTTCCTGCTTCCCCCGACTCTACTAAGCTGCAGAAGTTTAAATGTAATGTGAACAAACATCTCACTGCTCAACTCCTCATAGGCCTCCATTAGACATGATGCCAAATAGTAGCCTTTTATATTTCAAGTGGCAATATACAGGATGAAATGATAAAAGTGTCGCTCTAAAGAAAACAACAGCACAGCTTTATTATTATTTATAAAAACTTTTATTGAAGAAATAAATTCAGGTGACTTGATTATGCAGTAGAGCTTACATCTATCAATGTAGTCGCCTTCAGCCTCAATCACCGCCTCGATACAGGTCTGAAACTGGGAGCATGCCTTTTCCACAGACACCGGCGGGAGTTTGGTGAATACTTGGTGAATGGTGGCAATAAGGCTGGCTTTGATGTTGTAGGAGGTCATGTTGGTGTTGTTCTCGATGTATGACCAAACGAAGTAGTCCACCGGGTTCAGGTCAGGGAAGGAAGGGGGGGTAGTGAGAGAAGGGTATAAAATTGTAGCACTCCTTCTGAAGTCACACCTGAGTCTCTTTGGACTTGTGTGGGCCAGCGACGAGTCCTGATGCCATAACCAGCGTCTGCCAGTGGTCACTCGATTGCACCAAGGTATCATCACACTCTTTAGCACATCCAGATACATACATCTAAGACGAGATAACCAGAAAAGCATTCAGCAGTAAATTGGTTAGCCTTATTTCTTTGATGGGGTCCATGTTATATAATACAAAATAGGTAAACACCTGTTCTATTTTTTTTTTTGTTTTTTACTAAGGAGTTACCTCTTAGCAAGGCCCGGAGCCATTCGAGAATAAGGGTTAATGAATGCATGGTAGTCAATAGGGCGATAGTTTAGTAATTGTTAATAGTGGAAATTTGGTAAATTGGATTACTTAAGGGGATGGTTCACCAAGAACTTGTTTACGTTGAACTTGAAGACAAACATATTGTAGTCAGCTGGAAAGCAGACAAGTGGAACAAGATTCTTAGAAAGAAGCTTGTTCATGGAATCCATGTTTAGGTCTAGGCACAGATAAAGAATGGGGAAAATTATTGATAGTGGTGTCAAGTAGATGAGTGTTTTTCGTGAGAGTTTGGCAAGGGGGGGGGGCGTAGATTGAAGCTCAGATGAGCACCTGCCATGAAAATAATGATAGAAATATAGAATAGCGCGCAGTCAACTCATCAGGGGAAAAGCTAATGACATATTCTAAACAGTTCTGATGGCTTAAATCACTTGGCTGCATAGAAACATAATTCTGACAAAAATGTAATGCTCTACAAACTCATTTACTTATTGTTGGCGTTGGTCTTACCAATATCTTTCTAGTTAAAATTCTTTCTAGAAAAAAACATGGAGTACTTATGTGAAGATTACCAACATCTTAGGTGAAAGGGTTTCTGTGAAATAAATTGGATTCAAACTTGGCACACCCCGATTGTCAGTCCGTGTTGGTAGTCACTGATCAACCGGCACCTCTCCTCCACAAACTAATAGAAATAATGCTTGTACCAATATCGACTCTAACTACCAAAATCCTTTTGAGTTTGCATAAGCTGTGATAGCCACCAATGGCACCTAAGCCCAGTTAAAATGTCCAGCATGGAGTCAAATATACAGCACTCCAGTAGATATCTTACTGCCGATGCAATCGTCTAGCTCTATAAGAGCTAAGTACGTGCTAGGATGGAGTACTGTTGCCACATCTGGATACGAGATGCTCGGAGCACCCTATTCTGTATTGGCAGAGTTCACAACCGGCTTCAAAACCTAGTAGGTGATGTCTTTTTCTCTTCCCTGCAATTTCTTTCCCACAAAAGATAGGTTGTTAGCCTGTCTCTATTTTCATGGAAAGTGTTCGTCGGAGCTCAAATCTTTGGTTTCCCTCCCAGGCCAAAAAATACTCGTCTTACTATAACCACTATCAATAATTTCCTCCACTCTTTTTCTGTGCCTAAATCTAAATGTGGATTCCATGAACTAAGACTATTTTTTAGAACTACCCGTTGGTGGAACTCTGTTCCAATAACCTGCTTTCCAGCTGACTACACTATAGTTATTTTCAAGTCCAATGTAAACAAGTTCTTACTTAGCCGTCCTCTTAAATAATCAAATTATACCGAATTCTCACTACTAACAATTACTACACTGTTGTCCCATTGACAACCGTACACCTTTTACACCTTGTCCTCGAGTAACCTTCAGGCCTTGATAAGTGGTGACTCCCTTGTAAAAAGAAACTTGTAGGATGACTAATCAACTTTTAGATATTGTGCCAGCAAAGAAACATTATCTTCGGATTAGCGAGATTCTTATGATGTCTTTTAAGTGTCACATATTCAACCAAAAGAGGAAATCAAATAGCTGTAACAGATGTGCATGTCATCCAATTCTCGCCAAATCCAAATTCCATACAGTTCAAGAACATCTGTGGTTACTACAGAATCAAGGTAAAAATCTATATGTCTAGGTGGACAAAGCATTTGTAGAATATGGGGTTTGTAATGTCTAGTTCCATCAAAAGAAATCGTTTAGGCTGTGGAAGACTCAATGCTCATATGGCAGAGATAGTTGCTTGTGAAATTTGTGATTCAGGGAAAACCAATCAAGCAAGCTGTTTGCATATGCAAGGGCATTCAGCAACTTTATTTAAACAACTTTATTTTAGCAGTTTTATTTAGCAACTTTATTTAAGCAATTTTATTTAAACAACTTTATTTAAGCAACTTTATTTAAGCAACTTTATTTAAGCAACTTTATTTAAGCAACGTGTATTTATATGAGAATACTGCCCCGAAGATTTCACAAACCCAGCAACAAAATTGTCAACACAGGCAAATCTCATAATACAGTACACCGTTTTGACATAGAGAAACATACAGGGATTGAGTGCCAATCACAAACCTAACAAAAGTGGGCATCAATTACCAAGTCACCATTTCAGGAAGAAAATATTGGCAAGTTAAAATATGGGATCCGACAAATTTTGCTAAAATAGTGATAAAATAGATGGGGTATTCCTATCTATGTCTGACTCCATCGCCCATATTAAACTTTAAGAAAGAGCAGTACCTAAAGCCAAACAGAGCCACATGTTTGTGCCTTAAGATTTCAAAGAGCGAGTACAACACGTCCTTTAGAACAATGTCAAAAAAGGTATTCTTATCTCAGTGCCCATTGGTCACCTTACTAATTGGTGCAGCACTATGGTAATCACAGTGAAAAAAGATGGAAAATCCAGAAGCACAGTAGACTACTTAATTCTTGATGCAAATAAGTGACAAAAAGTTCACCATTCCAATTGGCATCAAAGAAGACCACCTTAAATTCAATTGATTGTAATCACAGTGGAGCTGTTTCCTGAATCTCTAGATGCTTCAGAGATACTAATCCTAAATTAATGAAATCATTAAAACCATGTGAAAATGAAATAGTAAATGATATCGTCTTTGACGACAGCATTCCATACATTTGAGTAGATATAACTCTGTGCAAAACGATGAAATGTTCTTCAGCACAAATAAATTCTAACTTTACCAACATATGATTCAGTTTGGAGGTCTTCAAATAACATTATCAGGAGCAGCCCGTTCCAAAAGTTTGCTCAGTGCAATAACCAACTTTCCTATCTCAAATGATATAACTGATGCAATTGAATTAGTTAACAAACAGGTGCGGCACATCCCATAAGCTATATAATGTCTCCCTGTCAAGACAACATACACATCTGGAACTAAGATCACAAGAACAAATTTTGCTAATTCAAGCAATTATTGTGAATTTGGTAAAGAAAGACGTTAAAGTCTTTGATATTGTTTCAGATTGGACTAAAGGAAACATGTGTTTTTTGGCTATTATAGAAACGCTGTACATACCCCGTTGATGAAGCATCAGTGTGTTGATCTAAGGACTGGAAGACGTACATTAGATCTGTTGCCAAAATCACTGGAAAGATAGTGGAATCATTCTACCGTTCCAGAAAGTATCTCACTCCTGATGCAAGCATCTATCGGTACAAGAGATAAATATAGCCATAGATGGAGTACTGTTGCCACATATGGGGTGGAGCCCCAAAAAGGAGCTTTTTCTACCTTGACAGGGATACAAAACCGTCTTTGAAAGTTAGTGGCCAGGGATCTTTTCGCCTTCCTCCTCCCTCTTTCTCACAGAAAAGACATTGCGAGTCTTTCTCTGCTCTATTGATACTTTTATAGTAAGTGTTCGACTGAGCTCCAATCTATGGTCTCTCCTCATAAGATGTTCACAAAAAATACTCACCTACCTAAAACAACCGTCAACAACTTTCCTAACATCTTATATGTGCCCAAAACTAAAGGAAAATTCTATGAGCAGAGTTTCTTTCCTCGAGCTGTTCGTCTGTGGAACTCAATATCGTTTGTCTGCTTCCTGGTTGATTATAACATCGTTGTATTCAAGTCTAATGTGAATAAATTCCTATTGAGTCGTCCATTTAGATAATTTAATCCTATCCAAGCTCCACCGTATATGATCTTGTTTCACCATCTACCTACTACTAAACTCTTAACCTTGAGTGGCCTCTGGGTCTTGATAAGTGGTGACCCACGAAGTAAAAGAAATATGCAGATCAACAATATCGACCATTCAAACCAAAGATAATAAAGTACATGCGAGAATTGTCCACATGAACCTGTGGTGCAATAAAGTGCTAAGTAATAATGAGTTCTAGATGATAGTCTTCTGGAGATCAAATATGTAAACGTAAGTACAGGCGATATTTAGAATATAATTAAGAATCACTTAAGACTTTTACTCGGTCATGACTGCTAGAACAAGAACAACCTACCCCTCTTGATTAAATAAAGGGCTTAGTTCGAAATTCTGTAGAGATTTCAGATTTCAACATAAAGATTCCCGAGTTTGACAAGATGGATTTAAAGAAGGTTGGAGGTTACATCGGCCGAAACGCTGTGAGAATAATATCCAAGATGAGAACAGTATTCTGAATATTCCAAAGAATATGAATTAAGAATTATATATGACAGACTGACAGACATACTCCTTTAGATGTTGAAGGATCTAAACATTTTTTAAACAAACAAAACAAAAAACATATACACATCTTGGCTGCATGTATATCCGGGCTTGACCCCCATTTTTAAATCCCCAATACTCTTTCAGGCTGTTGATTTTGTGTGTTGTGCCAAAAAGAATTGATCCGAATTAATTTTACACCACGGCAGACCATTATTAATCAGATACACTGCACGGATACATTTGCCTAATTAAAACCAAGCAATTCTTCCCATATGAAACACAAACCAACAAAATCAATGATTTAATAAACAACAACAAAAAACAAAAACAAAAACGAACAAACAAACAAACAAACAAAATCATCCCCGAAGAGCATGTAATTTGGGTAGAAATACGTTTCCAAACATGCAATTACCATATTTTAAATTATTATCATTGTTATTGCATCTTCATTTGTTTTACTTTTGTTTCTGCAAAGATCTATTTCCAAATGATGGCCATGATTAGCTAATTGCAATTCATCAGCTTGTAAAGGCTTCACTTGTTTTCATGGGATTGCTGTTATTTATTTAAAAACAAACACAGCTCGAAACATATGAAAGCATGTTCTGGAAGAAATTCTCAAAAATGGAGCTGTCATTACACTGATTGCGAAACCTGATTAGACCGATGAAATAATTCCATCTGCTGCATTATCCATCTATACAGATAAAATTCTATAGATAGCGAACAAGTTTGGTGCAACTGTTACGTTGTTGCTCTATAATAAAGGGTTGAGTGTTTGTTGCCTCATCTCTAATAATGGATTAGAAGAGATGACGTGTTATATTATATATTTATGTTGTATCATAAAGGGAATCGTGTGTGAGTGACATGTATTTTCAGAACCTACCTCTGCTTCTTCGATGTTGGACCATCTGGAATTTCTCGTCCTGGAGGGAGACTTGATACCTGTTTTTGGATGAAGATTCAATCACTCCAAGACAAGGCATTGGTTCTATAGTTTATTTCACTTTTCCCAGATGTCTTGCAGAAGGTGGAAAGTGAAATCGGCCTGTGTGGATTCTTCTTCTACACACGTCAGCGTTCGTCCCCCCCCCCCAGTGAAGAGGAGGAGACAACGGGAAGCCGTCCGTTCTCTTCTGGGTCCAAATCAAATCTCAACGATTCAGCTAACCTGATCACATGACTCGCATGCAATCCAATCAGCTGATCTTAACTTCCGGTTATAACTCACCTCTTCCCCTCTCTCTTTCTCTCTCTCTCTCTCTCTCTCCCTCTCTCTATTCCTTAACACAACACTACATATAATAAGCAAAGTTAATGATTCAGAATTAAACAACAAAGAATCACTTGTGCATTTTTTTTTACTTTTTTCACCCCCCAAAAAGGCAAATTGTCACTTAGGACATAAGGGGCTACTATTTGGGATCGTGTCTAAGACGAAACTGTGGGGAAATGAGCAGGGAGGTGTCTGTTCACATTACATATAAAATTCTGCAGTCAGTGAACCAGGAAACAGGGAGGGAATTCCAATGTTTAGCAGTCCGGGGAGAGGATAAAAAACTATTAGAATAGAAGACTTTCCAACAGCTAGGGACCCCAACAGTGAAGGGATGGGATTTTTCTGCTTGTCGGATTAGTCAGAAATATATATGTCAAGGGGGCACAAGTGCTACGAATTCATTAGAACATATTCCATAAAAATACTTGTAAAATAGGCACAGGGATTCAACATTGTGGCGATGTGACAGAGGTTGAAGTTTAATGCCGGACATATCAGATTTGAGATTTTTTTTTTACACGAAGAGTAAGGGATCCTGAAAAAATAACGTTTATAAGCATAAACACATACGTGACTTGCAAAAAATGGCGTTGCGAAAAGTAATTCCCTCTTGCACGTATTTGTCTAATTGCCCACCACAGAATTTACCTTTTTTTTTATAATTCTCAGTTATTATGTACCCGGTGATCGCTCTTTCAGATGGTACTAGTTTAGACTCGGTTCGATGCAGCTGACGACAGTTTTTAGCGGATATACGAACACACACACAAACACACAAACCGACGTTTAAGACTTATATAATAATCAGGGGAAATAACTCTAAACTGATTTCTTTAAAAGTCGATGTCAGAAGTAATAATTCAAAATAAATTAAATTAAATATACTATCAATGTAAATCAACCTAAAATAACAATCTTAAATACTTAAAACAATTCTCTCACTATAAACAGTAACTAACATACAGCTATTGAGTAAAATCGATTTTCCTTAATGTAATATGTAAATGAGGTTACCTCTTAATCGTATATTTTTCAAGA
Source organism: Euprymna scolopes (assembly GCF_053919585.1). NCBI lineage: Eukaryota > Metazoa > Mollusca > Cephalopoda > Sepiida > Sepiolidae > Euprymna > Euprymna scolopes. The sequence goes on from NC_136489.1 coordinate 126,354,976, forward strand.
TGCAACTGCCCAAATGTGGCGACAATGCTCGATGCACGGGTGAACAGTGGTTTCGTAAAATATAAGAATATCCCTGGTGGGAGTAATTTTTTAACACAGTAGAGAGAGCTTTTGTGTTAGCAACGTCCTCAATGCATTTGTTCTAGTTCATGTTTTTTTTTTTTTTTTACATAGGCATCACCACATTATCAAGGCCAACAGGCCACTCAAGGATAAGGGTTAAAGAGTGTACAGTAGAAATTGGACAATATAGTAATCATTAGTAATGAAAATTTGGTAAATTTGATAACTTATATGGAACGGCTCATCAAGAACTTATTTACGTTAGACTTGAACACAACCATATTGTAGTCAGCCGGAAAGCAGGAAAACGGAAGACAATTCCACAGGCGTGCAGTTCTAAGAAAGAAGCTTTGTTCATGGAATCTACGTTTAGGTTTAGGCACAGATAAAGAGTGGGGGGAATTATTGATAGTGTTTACAGCTAGACGAGTGTTTCTTGTGAAAGTTTGGCGAGGGGGGACCATAGATTGAAGCTCAGTCGAACACTTTCCATGAAAATAATGATACATCAGAGACAAACTCGCAACATCTCTTCTGTGAGATAGAGGTTGCAAGGAAGAGAAAAGGACATCTCCTACGAGGCTACGAAGTCTATTTTGAACTCTATCAAGGCAGGCCAAGTCCTTTCTAGCAGCTCCTGCCCAGATGTGGCAACAGTATTCCATCCTTGGACGTACCTGGCTCTTATATAGATAGAGAATAGCATCAGCAGTGAGATATCTACCGGATTGATAGAAAGATCCCACCATTTTTCCAGCGGCCTTGGCAACAGATTTGATGTACCTGTTCCATTTAAGATCAGGAGTAATGATCAATGTTGCCTGTGAATGTTTACCTGAGGAGTTTGAAGGGTGAACTCTCAGGTAGAGTTTTTGTCATATCAATCAATGGTTGAGAAGGGGTTTCGTAGTTGTCAAAGAAAAAAAGCTTAGTCTTAGTAGCATTAAATGTTGCCAACCACTTACGGTCCCATTCCCCTACCAGATCAATACCGTTTTCCAGAGTTCCTGCCATGGATATGATATGTGTACATTCGTTTCTCCCTCATGTCAGTTATAGAGTAGGGTGTCATATCTCTATCTATATAAAAGCCAAGTACGTCCAAGGATGGAAGACTGCTGCCATATCTGGACAGGAGCTGCTAAAAACAGCCTATCCTGCCTTGACAGAGTACAAAATAGACTTTGTGGCTTAGTGGGGGATGCCCTTTTCTCTTCCCTGCAACCTCTCTCCCACAGAAGAAACGTTGCAAGCCTATCCTTGTTTTATCGTTATTTCCATGGCAGGTGCTCGTCTGAACTCCAATCTCTGGTCCCCCCTCGCCAATCTTTAACAAAAAAACACCCGTCCAGCTGAATCCACTGTCAAAAACTTTCCCCACTCTTTATCTGTGCCTAAATCAAAACGTAGATTCCATGAACAAAGCTTCTTTCTTAGAACTGCACGCCTGCGGAACTCTGTTCCGTCTGCCTGCTTCCCACCTGACTACAACTTGGATGTCTTCAAGTCAAACGTAAACAAATTCCTGATGAACCGCTCCCTTAAGTAGACACTTTAAATATCCACACTAACGTACTATACTTACAATAACCCTTATCCCTGAGTGGCTTCCGGGCCTTGATAAGTGGTGACCACCTTGTAAAAAAAAATAATAAAAGTAAATATACCCATCTCGGACACAACTTTAAAAAACGTGAAGTAGCCAGAGGCATAGATTACTCTATTTTTAAATATAGAAAAATGAAAGATCTGTAGCTGATGCAAATTGTCGACATCTGGGTTGCACATTTAAAGCTGTGTAAACTGGAATCTTTTGAAGATCTATATCACTGTAATAATCATCAAAGAAGAAACCAGACTCATGAAAAAAAAGAAGACTTTTACAAAACTACCAGATATACCCGGTGAACCAAGTGCAAGATAAATACAAAAAAAGTATACTTAGTGGGACGGTTAGAATCTTAAAAAGGACTCTCAGTTGGAATGTATGAGGTAGAGGGTGAATATCTGACATCCGATAGGATGTTCCATCTCCAGCTAAAACAAGATAAGAAAACAGAGAAAAAAAAAGTGAATAATGATAAAATTTCTTAGAAAGGCACCCGGTTAAATCCTCTAAATAACAAGTTAATGTTTTATATTTTGAAAAAGGTTTTGTCTTTATGTTAATGACAAAGAAAGAAATGATAAAAATTTTAAATAAAAAAATAGAGGAGAGCCACTGGGCTTACGAAAACAAAACACTTACAAAAAACTATCAGGCAAATATACCCGTGAACTATATGCAAGAGTCATACAAACAATTGCACTTAAAGAATCCTAGATAACTCTTTTTGTTAGAGTTCGGAAAAGCAAGTAAATTGCTATCGAAATTATTCCCAACCAGCGTGCCGTAACACGTTAGTGTGCCGTGAAATGATCACTAGTGTACCGTGTTACATGGAAGTTACAGGTTATATGTAGAAAACCGCTTTCATTTAGTTATAAACGGAGTTGTTTTTATTAACCCTGACACATATGACTAGCATAGACAAACAAAAGGGACAGCGATGAGGGTGACCATGTAATGTGCATCCAAGAGACAAGCGCCCGCGTGTTTGTGTGTTGTGTGGGTGCGTAAGAGAGACGGACGAAAAGGAAAGACTTACCTCGGGGCCGGCTCAGCGTCGCCGACTGAAAATAGAGAAAGAAAGATCAAGATGGCGGCTTCTGTCTTTTGTAAAGGATGATATCTCGCAAAGTCACATGAATTCTCGCAATATGCAAATTTAGCCGGCCTGCAACGGCCATAAAAGCGGGTGATTGAAAGACGTTGGGAGAGCGATGATTGACTTGGTCGGGAATCGTGTTGCTGTTGCTTCTCGTGCCGTGTAGGTGTGAGCATATCTTTCCGTTGTTGGGACCGTTCTGAGTAACTGATTGTTGGGTCCGTTCTGAGTAACTGTTTGCGTCCGTCTAGGTACCTTGCTAGTTGGATTCCGTGCAGAACCGGTGTTTACTGGTTATTGAATTGCTTTACGTTGCTGCAACATTACACATCTACAGAGGGCGCAGTACTTTTAAAGGATTTTCCTTATACATCTACAGAGGGCGCAGTAACTTTAAAGGACTTTCCTTACACATTTTCTACAGACCATAGACCATTCTCCCCAATTTTTGAGTGGCTTTGTACCTAATTTTTTTGTTTTTTCATTTTTGTCTTTTGTACGTTTCGGAAAATAAAGAAAATATATGACTAAAAATTATGTAATGGATTGTGATCAAGGAAAATAAGGATTCTAGAAATAAGCTTATGGTAGCGTTGCATCTTGAATTTAACTTTTCTAAGCGAACATAAAATTGTTTTGTTTGGGTAAATTAATTTTTACCCAATCCTGGGACGGGTACTTTTCTTATAGAGATATATGTGTGTGAAGTATTTGCAGTGAAAATGGCCGGCACATATTTTGGGGGAAGTGTAATAATACTTTTAATTCTTATACGTGCATATATATGCATAACATTATTCTATTATGCTAACCTCTCAACTCTATCTCATCAACACTCAGTCTGAATGCTTTCTGTATGAAACTAGGTGGGTGTCATCAGATGGGTTCAACAGAGGCATAAATTATTTTGGTATATATATATATATATATATATATATATATATATATATATATATATATATATATATATATGTGTGTGTGTGTGTGTGTGTGTGTGTATCGATCTATCTATCTATGTATCTGTATATATATATATATATATATATATATATATATATATATATATATATACGTGTGTGTCTGTTATCGTACTGTAATTATATTGCTATAATTAATTCCAATGTTATCCACTCGTGATGATAAGCTGCAAGTATTTATAAATCTGAACAGTTTAGCGGGCCATGAAGCATTCCCTAATAAAGATTAAAGAGAATAAGAAGCCACTGATACAATGCCGGCTGGTTATCTGACAAAGTCTGGCCAGTAATGAACTGTTAACCAATTCTAATGGAGACTGCCATGACCCCGAAGTTCACAGGGCGATCGCGGATCATTATCTGGCGAAGAAACTCTCCGCAAGTGGGAAAGATCAAATCCATTCATTCTTTCATAGAACTTTGCAATCTATTTCTCACGTGTGACTGACTTCGGCTCTTGTGTACGACTTCTTCAAACTTCTGTCTTTACTTGTCATTGGCATTTTGGAATGGTGTCAGAAAGGATTCACAGATTAAATTAGTTTTATCTAGAAGAAATATCGATACTAGCAAGAATATGCGTCTGTTTTGGCGGCATGGGACTCTCTTCCCGAGCATTACTTCCTCCTTTTTTTAAGATGGTATCTGTTTCGATGTTATGAGAACCTACTCTCAGAGAATAACCTCTTCTCTGGGGAGGGAATTGTCACAGTCGGTTGTTCATTAGCAAATGTGGCATTTATATTATAGTTACATATGAACAAAAACATGTAACCGGAAGTTAGGTATATATATATATATATATATATATATATATATATATATATATATATATATATATATATGTGTGTGTGTGTGTGTGTGTGTGTGTGTGTGTGTTAATACGATAGCGTGGGCGTTCTTTTGTGTGTCACACTTATATCCAGGTCGTTTAATTGTTATGTTCCTCTATTTCTTGTAATAAATAATTTTATCAAGAATTCTTCATAAGTTTTGGTTTTGGTTTCGATTATGGCTGAAGGAATCAAGTTATACATACATATACATATATTTTTTTTCATAAGTTTTTATTTTGGTTTCAATTCAAGCTAATGCACCCAAGTAATATAGATATATGTTTTTATTTTGAAATCGCAACTTTATAATATATAAAAACCGATAGAACATTGACTCTATAATACTATATATGAAATCTGCAAGAATTAAAATATCATATTTAAGCGTACTTTACGGCCAGGCTTTACCAGGCGTTTGTGCTAGCTTAGATAAATATTTTTGCAGCTTTAACAAAAAAGCTACAATAATATCAGAGCGTCTCCATTTACACTGAACATCTACAGAATACCAACATCAATATATTACATATGAATGAGTCACCTGTGGAATTTCCCCAAGTTCTGCTAGTATATATATATATATATATATATATATATATATATATATATATATTTATATATATATATATATATATATTTATAATTATTTACTATAATAATTATAAAATACCTATAGACACTAGTGTTTCATCCTTTTGGGAATCATCAGTGCAGGGTGTCACGATTCGAACTTGATAACAGAAGCCATTATTGGCTTCATTAGCAAGAACCGAAAACCAATGTTCGACAGTGGATACCAGATTATTTCATTTGGACCAGTAACGATTCCGTTCTGGGTCTGTCATGGGTAATGCTCGTTAACGGGTACTTGCTAGTAACTGAATAAGCATATCCCCCCCATATATATATATATATATATATATATATATATATATGTAGAAAAAGTTATTGGGAATTCATGCTTATTCAATTACTAGCAGGAACCGTTAATCGGCATTGCCCAGTGGAGACATAACAGATCCAGAACAGAATTACTGGTCCAAATGAAATAATCTGGCATCCACTGTCGGGCATTGGTTTTCAGTGGCATCTAGTGAAAGCAACTGTCTATGATTGTCAACACTGTTGGTTACTGGCGATTAGTGTTAGTTTGAGCGATAATCTGCTGGTACTGGGTGATTATATAGAAATATAGACTGTATTTCAAGTCGCCCAGTGTTTTTCTTCTCGGTTTACTGTAATCATTATTTTCTAAAATTAGCTGCAACACATCTTCTAAATAATAAAATACTGCACAGGAAGTAAAATTGGTAAGAAAAGAAATATATAACAAATAAGTGTTTCAATAGTCAATATAATGTACGTTGAAACTTACTTGCATAATATTATTGTGTTTTAACTTATATCGAACCAATGGGTCAATGTGTGCTGATTGTCCAACCTGCAAACAGTGTTTAATTCGAAAGCCGTTTTTAACACGAGTAGGTTGCAAATAAGAAAACCCCCCAAACCTCGCTATGTTAAGGACAGCTTTCGGAATAAACACCCTTTGGAGGTTGTATAACCAATGCATATTGACCAACCAATGTTGTATTTACATGTTTTTTTTTTAAGTGTTACGTCCGAGCAAGAAAAGAACAATATGTATTTGATTCCATTGTATGTCAGTTACATGTGTGGAAGGAAAGAGTTAGCAATACGTGTTAAAATGTCAATAATTCTGAAAGCTTTTTTTAGAGCTCACCGTAGCAAAATATTAAGGCTTCCAGTATATAATGTTAATAATGGTGAGCGATCATCAATACTTCCAAGAGGCTGAATAAGATTTTTAGCAGTATTACATCATGTGTAGAATTTGATTTATTATTGTGCGATTATCTAGTGTTAGAAGAGGTTATGTATTTTTTTTTATACTTATAGTGTAGTATCTGTTCTGAGGCTACACTTAACCTTTTCTGTTTTTGTGTAGTGTAAGAGAAATCCTCCAGATACGATATTTGTGTGCAGTAAATTAAAGAAAGGAAATTTTATAACAAAAAAAACAAAACAAAAAAAAAACAGAAAGTAACAGTTGGCAATGAAAAGGAATACATAAAAACAGTGTTACGTTAGGTTGCTTGTATTGACAGAAACGATATTTGTACAGTAAATCCAAAAAAGGGAACTTTTTCCTTATTACAGGTTTGACTTTAATCCTGAATATTTGTCTTGTTTTCTCATCTTTCTCCTAAATCTTGTCAAAAATACTATTATTAACCAATACGTTAATTAATTTAAAAAAAAAAATCTCCCATGAAATTGAACATTTCCCAAATTATATTTGCATATTATCTGAACTAAAAAACATGCGGCTTTTTTATATATTTTTTTCTTCTAAAGTATACTTCTAGCTAAACTTAATACATAACCCTAAATGTATTACTTCTTAACCAGCTTTTTAAACGAGTTAAAAATAACCAGACTTTTTCAATTTGATAAAAGTTCCGTTGTAGCATATTTATTATGGGGTGGAGCTGGAACAGTTTAACATCTGAGCTCGACCTAGATAAAGACAAAAAGTATCCATGCATTAAAATGGGAGGAGAAACTATCTTCAAGCACTATCCTAAGCCATGAATGGGGCAACGGACTTATACTAAGTAGATAGTAATAAGTCCTTCTCACCTTTTATTTTATTTTAGTTTATTTATTTATTTTCAATGGAGAGTAGATAATGCATGTGGATGTGTTATCCGCAGTTCCAGTGACTCTCGCTTCTTCTTTTTTGTCCTTCAGTCCTCATTTCCAATGAGTGATTTTTCTGACAAAGGGTGAAGAAAATGCTGCTTTCTAGGTCGGTAGTACTTTGTAAAGAGTAGCCTGAGATGTCGGAAATTTTCTGTTTCTATGTCTATCCTTGTGGTCATGTCACTAGTAAGGGTGCTGGAGGTAAATGTTTCATCTGGGCTGACGTTACCCACCTGATAGTCAGGGACCCGAACCTTGGATTAACCACTAAGGAGGCTGTCCTATCAGCAGGTGCAAAGTACCAGGGCTGCTGTATTGCCATTTGTTGAATGGATTCTGGACCATACAGTAGTTTCTGGTAGGGCCTGTCGATGCCATACTAATACTAGTACAGGGTCCGTAGAAACTATCATTCATGACCATTTGCATATGCATAAGGTGTCTGCCAGATGGATTCCCAGGTTGCTCACACCATTCCAGAAGCAAGAACACGTTGAGTGCTCGAGGATGAATTTGGAGATGTGCCAAGAAGATGAGTCAAAGGTTTTCAAAAAACTGATTACACAGGATGAAACCTGGCTCCATCACTATGATCAAGAGAGCAAAGCCCAGTCAATGTAATGGAAGCACTTGGACTCACCATCTCCAAAGAAGACAACGGTGCAGCCCTCTGCTGGCAAGGTCATGCTCACAGTCTTCTGGGACCAGGACAGAGTAGTGATGACAGATTTCCTGGCAAAGGGTACCCCAATAACAGGAGCCTATTATGCTTCACTTTTGAGAAAATTAAGGGAAGCTATCAAAATCAAGAGGCGGGGCAAGATCAGCAAAGGTACCATCTTCTTGCAAGACAACTCTCTGATCCACAACTCGCATGTCACCAGATTAAAAACACGGGCGTGTGGTTATGAAATCCTTCCCCATCCTCCCTACTTTCCTGACCTTGCACCCTCTGACTTTCACCTCTTCCCAGCCATGAAGTTGTTTTTGAAAGGAAAGCGTTTCTCAGATGATACAGCCTTGATTTCTGAAGTCACATCATGGTTGGAGGACCAACCTGGGGTGTTCTACAAAAACAGTCTACAGAGCTGCATCAAACGATGGGAGAAATGCATAACTGTGGGTTGTTCTTATGTAGAGAAAGACTAATAACTTTGCTCTACTACTATGGGAAGTGGATCCGGGGCATTACTTATTGCATGCCTCTTGTATATACATGTACACACACACACACACACACACACACACACACACACACACACACACACACACACACACACACACACACACATATATATATTCATTAAAACTCGTCATTGTACCTTATATAACTATACTGACAGTCGAATGATATGTCTCCTGAACTGAAAAAACTTTAATTCAACTTTCTTTACCATTCGGTTACCATATTAAATGCGAGAGAAACAGAACCTATATTTTATTTACGAATACAGTTAGTTTCAGAAAAATGATCGATTGTCAAGGGAGAGAACTTTTGCGATATTGCATAATTAGAAACTTTTCATGAGTTGACTTGAGCAGAACTTTTAATAATAATAATAATAATAATAATAATAATAATAAGAAGAAGAAGAAGAAGAAGAATATAAGTGTATGTGTGTGTATGCGTGTGTGTGATTTTTTTTAGGTGTTTATAATCGGAAGATTCAGAAGATTCGGAATATATATTAATTCGTTTGGGCGATTGTGACGAAAACCGTTTTTAAAAATTATATTAGAGTTTTGAAATGGAAAAAAAGAGCAATATAAAAATCTTTGTCGGTAGAATATATCCTATATGAACACACACACACACACACACACACACACACACACACACACACACATATGTGTGTGTAGGATATATTATAACTAGGGCTATAACAACAGCATATAGGCTGATGCAAAGAAGGTGGGCTCTCTCTACTGTGCAAGAAAATTACTTACGCCTGAAAGTATCCTGTACCTCTATAGGGCCACTATTCGGCCATGTATGAAGTACTGTTGTCATATTTGGGCTGGTGCATCTGCCGTTTGTCTGTCACTCCTGGACAGGGTTCAAAAGAGAGTCACCTATATGATAGGTCCTGAACTGTCATCTAGGCTTCAGCCTCTGTCCCACCGACGAAATGTTGCATCCTTCTGCATGTTCTACAAATACTTTAATGGTGAATGCTCTGACAAACTGCAAGCATTTGTACCTCCTTGACGTGACTACCCACGGCAAACCCAACAAGCAACTAAGTCCCACCCCTTTACAGTAGAGATCCCTCGGTGTAAGAAAGCCTTTTACTCCAATAGTTTCTTCCCCAGAACTGCAAGCCTTTGGAACTCCCTTCCGGGATTCTGCTTTCCCAACTGTACTGATATGCAGAAGTTCAGGTGTAATGTGAACAAACATCTTGCTACTCATCTCCTTCATAATGCCCCTGCAAATTATGTCCCTGATAATAGCCCCCTACTTCAAAGTGGCACTGCACCTTGTTTGGGGTGAAAATTGAATAAAAACAAAAAATTTATTTTAAATATTTTTTTCATTGTTTTGACTTTCAAGTATACATCCGACACAGTTAGACAACAGTTAATCAACCGAGAACCACATTACTCAATATAACAGCATATAAGATATCAACGGATACACACTCGAGAGTCAAAACCATTAAAAGAATATGCTGTTGTCATAGCCATAATTATAACATGAGGTGCTTTTAATGCCGAGGCATAAAAAATATTTCTTTGTTTTCGCTTCTTGGAACTACCAACTTGTTTGCCCTGACAATCCTAAGTGGCACGTTTGAGAACACCGTCTAAACCATTCTTACCAATGTTTCCATATGAGATAATGTGACAGCCAGAAATTAGTCAAGGCTAAAATATGTTTACTGGTGAAATCAAGAAAGTAAAAACAGATGCCAGAAAAGAGATGCGAGTTGGAATGGAAATGAGGGTGACAGAAATAGAAAAAAAAATCTATGAATGAAGATTCGGGTCTGCTTTTACAGTTGGACTGCAAGAAATGGTGAAAGGAGACAGCGTCTGGTAGAACTTTATTTCATCTCACATGAATCTGTTCTAATCCATCAAATAAAAAACGTTTTATATCTGTACTAGTCTGGGTGCCCGGCATTGCCCGGGTGTTTGGAGGTGTGTGTTGAGCAAAAAAAAAAAATAATAAATAAAAAAATGAATAAAAATGGTAGTAGGCAGGCAGGCTCGAACCCGTACCGTGAATGTATATATATATATATATATATACACTTACCTACATATACATATATTATGTAATTAGTATTATATATATATATATATATGTATATATAAATACACTTACCTACATATACATATATTATGTAATTGGTGTTATTTTAGTAGAAGGTAGCAAAAATATGTATCTGTTATATACTGGTGGTATTATTATGACGTATATTCTGTATTGTTGTTGTTGCTCGTTTTAGGAGAGTCTTAAAATTATAGAAACAGTCTTAGGAGTGTTCATGTGTTGAGTGTTCATATGTCTTAAGATGTTCATGTTGTAAGAGATAGCATATTGGAGACATAAACAGGGTATATATAAAATAACAGACAGTTCTTATATATAACGACAGGATACACATAATACACAATGAGAGGAGATTTATGAATATCTTGATAGATAGACCGAGAGATTTGACATTTACGTTTTTACAGTTGTGCATATAATATAAACACGTTACCTTTCTCGTTGTAAATGATGAACACAGAAGACGCAGATACAAAACACATGATGATACGTTTATTTCTTAGTCGACCGGTCGGACATGATTTTGTATTTCAGGGATTCAAAGTTGTTACATGTTTATCTTTAAAGCCCCCTCGCCAAGAGGGTGCCAAGAATCGGTCTGAACCTCTCTGTTCCTCTGATCTGACAGATCTAACTCTACCTATATTGAGAACTTGTCCCGTCATTGCATGATTAAACATGTGCTCATAAAGCACGTTGAATGACATGCGTCACGTTGCCAAACTTGGCATGACCCTGAGTTCAGTAACCTATTTTTCAAATAACATGTTTACAATTTCAATTGACGATTAAATTCCTTTTTTTAATTTTCACAGAAACAAATTTCCTTATTACATTCCTTTTCCATATACAGATATGTAAGCTAAACAATTGCAATTCCCTATTTCAATAACATTCTGTATTTATTTTAACTTATGATTGGAATTTTAATTCCAAATCTAGCTTCACAAGTTCAAATCCTTGACTATCCTATTTCATATTTACATTTAACTAATTCCCTATTTTTTTACTTACATGAAAAGGGGACAGTCCTTATCATGTAAAACATACACATACATGAATATGCACTCATACACAAACATGCACATACATACCCATATACATGCATACATATACATACACACATGCAAATATACACATACACACACATGCATATGTGCACATACAAACACACAGGCATATATACACATACATACAAACAATATATATACGTATATACATACACACACATACATATATACATATACACATATGCATACATATACACATAGATATACACACATATACATACCCCTGTACATGAACAAACATACACCTATGCATGCATATATATACATATAATGATGGCAGATCAATTATTACATGCTTCTAGCATTTCAGGCCTACACGCATCACAACTTTTCCATGGCTGAGGGAGTATCTATACACAGATGATGTTACAGAGTTTTAGCTTTGTACGACAGCTAAATGTCTGTCTCGGTTCAAAATGTTGACATCAAGCAACAAGCAAGAGCAAGATAGCCAGCACGAAGTCAAACTGCAGACCAACTTAATGCGGGTACTGGTCTCCTGCTTTATGTTTTTTTTTTTTTTTTTTTTTAATTCTAAGATTTGCTTTTCCTAGAGGATTTGCCTTCACCACGGCTTACGGGAGCTTTTTCCACCCCACATACACATGACAAAAAACACATGCATACATACAGATGTACGGCAACATACGCATGCACGTGCACATACATGCAACCATAATCACGTAGAGGCACACAAATACACACATGCATACATATGCCTACACATACGTACACACACATATACATGTAAAATACACATGAAGGAACATTCCAAAAGTCATACATAGTAAGTGATCAGCGGCTGGACCATTTTGTCCCTCTTCCTTCCTAATCTTTTTTCTCCTTTTTTTTTTTAAAAAAAGTTTGTTTTAGACTCACACATATGCAGTACATGATAATGATTATGATCATGCTGACAAATTCACACATAATTTTCCAAATAACTCAACGTACGAATCGACGAAAAACAACAGTCCAATTGATATGATTTACAGACGCTTGGATTTTTTTCTTTTTTTACATACATACATACATACATATATACGTACATCCATGCATTTAAACAGACAGGTGATATTTATATTATAGATAACATTTCTCTCTGAATATACCACGTTTTATTTGTTTAGCATTGGCAGATTACAAAATATGCTATTACTAACCAGTAGTAGGCTTAACGTTTATATCACAGATGTTGTTGTTATATTAGCAATGCCAAACGGATTAAAAGGCATATTACGGATAGCATGGGTATTAATGTATAAAGCGTTGACCAAAGAGTGCATCAGGCATGTCTAATGAAAAATAGAAGTGAAAGCTGATCAGAGAACGTTGAGGAAAAGTGTTGCATAGAGAGATTTGAGAATAACACAATACGTGTGTTAAAGACATGCGTAGATCTGTTGAGCCCAAAGAAATATTAAATCTGGACAGTATAGGCAGAATGTGATCAGAACATAAGATTTCAACGGTGTGGTTATGCTTAAAGAATGGAACAGAATTCTTAGGTTAGTAGATGTAGAACAGTTGATGTAGCAGAGTTAGTTGGCTGAGGTAGGCCAAGGAGGACACGGGAGGAAGTGAGAAAAATGAACCAGAGGAAAAGACGGATAAAAAAGATCTGTGCAGAGATAAGTTAGGTTTAAAATTAGTTTCTATAGCTGTCCCACATATGCCAGCATATAAAGCGGACGTTAAACCGATGATGATGATGATGATGATGATGATGATGATGATGATGATGATTAAGGTACATCTTTTGGACAAGAGTTATCTACCTTGGTGGAATCTTTTTTTATTCTTCACTGATCTTATCTTTATGTTGAGTAATAACTGCACTGCATAAATCAACAGAAGAATGTTAAAGGATTTCAACCCCAAAGAAAATTTTGTCATGCAATTGATATAGAGTAACATAAAGGTTTTCATACACATGTAAAGAGATTATCCAAGGGCGATTGAAAACCAGATTAGTAAATAATAATTATAACCAAGATGGTGGCAATATGTAGGGCAGGATGTGGGTAGATGTTTTGTTTGGAACACGACTATGATTGTTATGATAATTTGAAGCTAAATATAACAATAGTTTCAATTCTCCAATTTTAATGTAACATCTTTCGCATTTTGAATGAAGATATAACGTTATGTATACAAGTAACATTCACTCTAGCCAGGTTGAACTGGTTTACTCTGGAGGAAAAAGTGTCAAGGGAATATCAAATTAACTAGTGGTCCCCAGTCGCATATATATCTATGTTAGATGAGATGACAACGGTATTATTTTGCAGTTCTTGCAGGGAGGTTTTGATGTCTTCCCATATACAATGCCTGGTATTCCTAAATGGTCATCCATCTGGTATTGACCAGGCTCAACATTGCTTAACTTCGGTGATCTAATGAGAATTGCTGTGTTAATTTTATTTGGGCCAATTTTTCGATATTTGTCGTCCGAAGGGTCAAGCTTCCAAACGATATGGATCTGGTGACAATCTGTCGGCTCTGTCGAAAGTTTTAGGCATACATACATACATACATACATACATACTTACTTACTTACTTGCTCGTCCGTCGAAATCGACTATGACCAAGGTATCAATCAGTTCGGCGTCGGAGGTTGGTGGGTCCTGAGATGGCTGATGAGGCCAATCCGTGCTCGGCAGACTCTTCCACACTCTGGACACGTGAAGGCGGTATCGGCAGGCTGTAAACCGGCAGCTCTTTCCTTCCTCCTCTTGTGCTTCTGCTGGTCGTGTGTCATGCGTTGATCCTCTGCCCTGTCGGCTCCTAGGCTGATGGCGCAACGCCAGGCAGAACGTTCTGCAGTGCGACTCTCCCAAGACTGGGGGTTGATGTCAAAGTCTTTGAGGGGGGTTCTCAGGCAATCTTTATATCGTTTCTTTTGGCCTCCTGCAGTCCGTTTTCCCTGGCTGAGTACCCCATAGAAAAGTTGTTTGGGGATTCGGCTGTCATGCATGCGATAGACATGGCCTGCCCACCGGAGCTGGGTTTTGCAAAACCCGCAAAATCCACATACATACATACATACATACATACATACATACATACATACATTTAAACAGAAAGGTGAAATTTATATGATAGATGTCGGAAGCATCATTAGTATTTCTAGTTTCAAAGTGGTTCATTATCAGTATTCCACTGTCCTTATTTACCTTATCTATTTTTGCCTTATTTTAACCTATTATAGTTTCAGCTAAATTAATAGAGGCTGAGAAGAAGAATTTCATTGTGTTTTTGTTTATGAATTTTCCTATCCTTCTACTTCCTTGTAAAATTCCTTCTGTATATTATTTAGAGCGTGCACTTTGGAAGGTGGATTAAATTTCTACTTTCTTATTATTCTTAGTTCCAAAATATTTGTGTGAGGTTCTCATTTTGTTTGGATCGCAGTTGTTTGTATTATATTGCTTTTAGAATTTTTATGTCTAGGATTTCCTATAAACCATATATGATATGACATGAGATGGTTTCCTTATTCATTCTTCTTCTCCTTGGTTAACATATTTTCTTCATATATTAATCACACAAAAGAAATAAATTACTTTTCAGATTTGGAATTAAGTTATTTATGAAGAAAAACTGATTCGCCATAATCAGCAATTTAACTTCTTTTGTAAACGTGAAAAGTTTTCCACTGTACGTTTTTTTTTCTTAGTTAACTGAAAGTATATATATATTAATAAATACATTTTTTCTTAGTTATACTTAAATGAAAGTATATATATATATTAATAAATACATTTTTTCTTAGTTATACTTAAATGAAAGTATATATATATATTAATAAATACATTTTTAAAGTAATATATGCATCTTTTGGGCAAGAGTTATCTACCTTGGTCGAATCATTTTTTATTCTTCACTGATCTTATCTTTATGTTGAATAATTTTTAATAAATTTAAGAAAATGTGTGTGTGTGTGTGTGTGTGTGTGTGTGTGTGTGTGTGACTCATATAGTTTGTGTGCTATGACATCATCAAATTTGGCAGGCACTCATTGCAAAACTTTCAATATTTCTGACAACATTTGCATAAAACATTGGCTGTTTTAATTAATTGAAAAAAGATTCCACAAGAAGATTGTTTGAAGATCCTAAAAATTTTTCCTGAACAAAATATTCCCTTGCTCTGCCATCACCCTCTTTGTTCTTCACCAACGTCTTTTAGAAGAGAGACTTTTATTCTTCATCTCATTTGTTAAAGCCTTAACTGTTTTTTAAATACATCTTCATTCATTGTAAAAGTTTTACAATGATGCCTGTGTACTTTTACCTAACTGAGTTCCGAAAAACCTCTTGAACCCATTCTTCATTCGTTAATTTATTGGCCATGAAATTAATATTGAATTCTTTGGAAACTGTGTGTGGGCATTGTTTCCTTTGCAGAACTGCTGCCATAATGTCTAATTCTGAAGCACAGAAATAGAGAGAGGATTCAGTAATATATAGAAAAGATGAGTCAAATTGTGAAACCAAGAGTAAAAGGATAAAATTGTTTATTCCAATGGAAAAGCAAGACAAATATATCAAATGAATGTTTCAGCCAATTTTATTTTATTAAATTGCCTATAACTGCTATATGAATCCTGTCTTAATGTTGTTAGTATTATTGATATATGTTTTTATATTTAATGTCTTTTTATATACATGGTGGAACCATGTATATAAATAAACATATATAAAATAAACATGGTGGAACCATGTATATATACCTAGAAAAGACGACATGATTCCATTTCCGTTTGATGAAAACCAGTCTTCTATTTTTGGTGCAGACAATGTACTAGTTGCCCAGTTCTGTACAAATCCCAAGAGTGATAGGAGGCTTGTATCATGTCTGAAAGTGACACAATGTTCAACGAGTGAGGTCGGAGATGTGCCGCTGTACAACTCATGCTCTCAACCAATCCAGGTTATGAAAGCAGAACCATTGCCAGCACACTAAAAATGCGCCTTTGGATTGACACAGATACCAGGGACGTCAATCGAAGGATTTTTAAAAAATTGTCTTAAAAACAATTACATAAAAAAAAATGTTTTCAAATAACAATATATATATATATATATATATATATATATATATATATATATATATATATATATATATATATGGGTATGTTACAATTATCTAGAATGTAAAAAAAGACTAATCAAATGAGTTGGTTTCTAGAATAGACTACTAGGATTCCTTTATCCCATAAATCTATCTATATAAGAGCCAGGTACGTCCAAGGATGGAATACTGTTGCCACATCTGGGCAGGAGCTGCTAGAAAGGACTTGTCCTGCCTTGATAGAATTCAAAATAGACTTTGTGGCCTCGTAGGGGATGTCCTTTTCTCTTCCCTGCAACCTCTATCTCACAGAAGAGATGTTGCGAGTTTGTCTCTGATGTATCGTTATTTTCATGGAAAGTGTTCGACTGAGCTTCAGTCTATGGTCCCCCCATCGCCAAACTTTTACAAGAAACACTCGTCTAGCTGAAAACACTATCAATAATTCCCCCACTCTTTATGTGCTTAAACCTAAACGTAGATTCCATGAACAAAGCTTCTTTCTTAGAGCTGCACGCCTGTGGAATTGTCTTCCGTTTTCCTGCTTTCTGGCTGACTGCAATATGGTTGTGTTCAAGTCTAACGTAAATAAGTTCTTGATGAGCCGTTCCATATAAGTTCTCAAATTTACCGAATTTTCATTACTAATTATTACTATATTGTTCAATTTCTACTGTACACTCTTTAACCCTCATCTTTGAGTGGCTTCTTGGCCTTGATAATGTGGTGATGCCTGTGTAAAAAAAAAAAAAAACATGTAAGTTTTTTTTTAAGTGAAAACAGCAATATTATAAACAAAATATGTATTTAAAAACCATGATAGAGTACACAAGCTCGATTATTAAAAATTGACACAATCAATTGTTTTTATCAGAACCGAATCAGTTTCGGTTAAACGTGATTAAAACATGAGAATTACAAAATTAATAATCTGGAATTGGAAGCTATAGTCAATTTCAAAAGAGTTTCACATGGGTAACTATTCTGTACAAGTCTTGGAGATAAAGAATTTACAGTGGGTAGCTGTACTGTACAGTTCCTGGACTTTATAATTTTGCAGGCAAAGAGCAAAAGATCTTTCTTGTGTTGACACAAAAAACTTATGTGCTGGAATATTAAAAGAGTCAATATTTTTATGGAGCAATTCTGGTTTCTGATTGGTTGTTAGCAGAATGTGGCTCCATTTGATTCGTCAGATTCTGCCACCAGTGTCTAAAAGTTAAACCTTTCAACTTTCGATGATCATACCCTCACCTTATATAAAAAATATTGCACCCTCCCCCTATATTTTATATAATGGTGAGTCTTTTCAGTTGTCATGTTTAATATTTTTAAATATATATATATATATATATATATATATATATATATATATATATATATATATATATATATATATATATATAGTAATTTATAAAATATATATGGCGATTAAGCTACACTGAATATTCTGTGTTTCATCCACTATAGGATTCGTCAGGCTTATGCGTGAATTCTGTGGTTCCTGTACTTTAAAGAACCCCAAAATCTATTAAACTGTAGACGAGAAATAGCAAACAACTGTGTTCACAAAATAAAACTTACTCTAGGATAGCGATACAAAATAGCTTTAAAACTAACAATAACAATAGAAAACAAACAAATAAATAAATTAAATAAACATGGACATACATAAACGATCACACATATATGTATATGTATATATATATGTATATATATATGTGCATGTATGTGTGTACACATAGGTATATTTATATATATATATAAAAAAAAAGGAAAACGTCTACCTTAAACCACTAACCTAGCTCTAAAACAGATCCTTTGTTCGATAAAATGCATGCCCATTGGCTGATAGGAAGGGGCGCGGTGGATATTAGAAAGCTGATTGGCTAACTAAAAATCCTCAACATATATAAAAACAAGAAACAACCACAGAATTCACGCATAAGCCTGACGAATCCTATAGTGGATGAAACGCAGAATATTCAGTGTAGCTTAATCGCCATATATATATTTTATGAATACTAACTAGCTCTACCTATGTATTGAGCACTTTTGAAGTAAATACTTAAAGTTTACGCATAAATCTATACTTTCGTATATTAAATTTATGTGAGTAAATGAAGTAGTTATATATATATATATATATATATATATATATATATATATATATAGATAGATAGATAGATAGATAGATATATAGATATATAGGTATATATATACCGCCTCCTTATATAAAAAATATTGCAACAAATAACTGTCGAGAGAACACAATATCTAAAGAAGCTGTAATAGGAGTGTTGATTCCTTTGAAGTTCACTACCTCCATGCGAACATAAATTTTGTGTCATTATTATATACTAGCTGTACCTAGCCACGCATGGCTGTGGCTCAGTTTGGTTAAAGCAAGTATTAGAGTCATTTGTATCGTATGCACACACGCACACACACACACACACAAACACGACTACAATAACTTGTAAATACATCGTTAAAAAATAGCACAGAAATATAAGCGCATAAGTACCATTTTTATTATTAACATCTACGATTAATTTAATGAAAAATAAAAATAATTTTAGCCTATTTTTATTTAAGCTTTTTTTTTTCAATAACTACTGTTTGAATGTTAATATTTTATATTTAAATAGTTGTACCCGGCCACGCCTTGCTGTGGCTCAATTCGGTTAAAGCAAGTATTAGCATTATTTGTATCGTTCACACACACACACACACACACACACACACATACACACACATATAAACATGCACACACATATAAACATGCACACACATATAAACATGCACACACACACACACACACACGCAAACACAACTGTAATGATCCAAGAATGTAATGAACTTGACGCCGTGCAAAAAAAACATATCTCTTAGTGACGCTATGATTTAACTGTTCATTTTTTATAAGAATCAAGTTCCTGAATATGAAAAGTTTAAGTGCTCAGCCAATCAGAATAGATGGACTTTGATAAGGGAGCCATTATTATTTATGAATTAGAACTCGGAAAGATTATGTTATGTCTATGTGTCTATAAGCCAATTATGATGGGCGTAATCACAGTATCTGTGGAAAATGTAGAATTTGTCCCTGTGACAGCTGGTAGCAGTGTTAGGACTAAATATTTAGGGAGAAAAATAGGGACTCCTTCCTCTAAATATGGTGTGATTGTGATGGTGTTGCTCGTTGGATGCATTGTAGCATTTTATTATTACGTCTGAATGTGTCTAAAATGGTGTTCAAAAGCGACATAAGATATTGTATGGTACCACCCCCAAGGCGGCAGTACTGTACATTTTGGGAAACATTGAGTTAGATAAATCTAATAAGTTCATTCTATAAAAATGTACATAATTGCAATATAAATCTTGTTTTAAATATTATTGTGTCATTAAAGAAAAATCGATACAAGGGAAAATTTATACAAAATTATCTATAAGATACACATGAAGATACGAATTCAGATTTTTTTTTACAAGAGAATCACCACTTATCAAGTCCTGAAGGCCTCTCAAGGATAAGAATTAATGAGTGAATGGTTGCCACTGAGACAACAGCATAGTGATCGGTAGTGGTTGAAATTAAGTAGAATTTGACTATTTAAGGGGACGGCTCAACAAGACTTTGTTTACATTTGTCTTTAAGATAACCATAAGAAGTGGGGAAAATTGTTGATAGTGGTTATAGTTAGACAAGAGCTTTTGTAAAAGTTTGAAAGTATTTTTTGTGAAAAGGGGGAAGCATAGATTGGAGCTGAGATGAGCAGTTGCCATGAAAGTAGCTATAGAGCAGAAACAGGCTTGCGACGACTCTTCTGTTGAAAAGAGGAAGGGAAAAGGGCATCACCTACTAGAGTTTGAAGCCGGTTTTGAACTCTCAAGGTTAAATAGGGTGCTCGGAGCCACTTCTGCCCAGATGTTACAACAGTACTCCATTTTAAGACGAATTTCGCTTTTATTCTTAGAGAATTTTGTTGAGAGTGAGAAATTTCCAGAATGGCATGCTCTTGGCAACAGATTTAATGTAAATCCTCCATTTCAGATTTGAAATGAAGGTTAGACCCAGACGCTTGTTGAAGCAGGGAGCTTCTTTGAGACGATAGTCATTCATATCAATTAGGGCCAAATGGGAATCAGAGCATTTCTGAAAAGATATAAGTTTGGTTTTGGATGCATTAAAATTAGCCAGCCACCTTTTGTTCCATTGAACCACATGTGTAAGCTCGGAGGAGAGAGACAGAGAGATATTTGTCGTTGTTGGCTTTTGAAGTGTTGTCATAGATGGTAGTGTTGTTAGGTAAACAAGCAGTTATTCAGTTATCGGTTTATCTATGTATCTATCTATCTATCTATCTATCTAATTGTCTATCTATCTATCCATCTATCTATCTAATTCTCTATCTATCTAGCACAGTAAATAATAGGTTGAAGTAATAATCATGGGAAACAATAGGTTGAGCGAGCATTGCAAATGCAAAAAGGATCAAAGGGTGTGACAGGTATCAAACTGGTTGACCGTTGAACTGCACTGGAAGGTATGCAAACAGATCGGATCTGACGTGTCAAAGATTCTGGTGAGTTGGGTTTTGAGACGCCAAAGAGACAAGATGGGTTAAAACAAGTCTCCCCATGAGGGGGTCGACAGTTTCCAAATGGATGCAGAGAAACCACAAGCCAAAAATTGTCATTCACTCCAGTTCTGGTGTGACGAAATGCCTGGAAGTGAATAAAGAATATATATATATAAACATACAGCGTCTTGTGTGCGTCTTAAAGTGTTTCCTTCAAATAGAACCCAGCTCCTCCAAGACTAAGAATCCCTCCAGGAGGAGCAGCAGAAGGCAGTATGTTCATGTATTATAAATGTACTGCGAACTATATGTTCTGGCACACACACGCACACTCATAATACTAGACAAGTCAGAAGCCGTTAAAAAGAGTTAAATATGACCATTAAATAAAGTAGTTAAATAAAGCAGTTAAATACACAAATAGATAAGAAGGAGAATGTGATTCAGGAAATCATTGATGAAGATAAGGAAGAGTGTTGGGCCCAAGATCGATCCTTGAGGCACAATAGCATTGATACTTTGAGCTTTGGACTTTTACCCATAGACAACTATTTGTATGAAGCTATCAGAAAAAAAAAAATTGATGGTTGAGGAGACATTTCCAGATAACTGGAGGTCTTGTTAAGTAGACCTTTATGCCAAAACCCTACCTTTGATATGTCGAGCTATTTCTCTAGAGAGGAAACCTCTGTTGATAAATTCTCTGATCCTATGTGAAATTACAGTCAGTACATCAACTGTACATCTTGCAGAATGAAAACTATATTGTATGTCACTGAGTAGGTTGTTTTTGTCGAGGTGATTGAAAATTTATCTATATTTAATACGGGTTCAAGCAACCTACTACTGGCACACAAAGAATTAATTGGTCTGTACTGAAGTGCAGAAGAGCAATCTCCAGTATTTTTAAATACTGGGCAGAGTAATGAGGCTTTCCAAGGTGTTAGGAAGCATTTTTCCTTTAGGCATCGATTGAACAGCTTTGCAAGAATGTGTGCTAGTTCCGGTTGCAGCTTTTTGAGTACTAAGACAGGAATATTGTCAGGACCAGTTGTTTTGCTGGCATCAAGGTTTTTCATAGGTGTGACAACATCACAAACAAATATGTGAACGTTGTTCAGATTATTTCCAGTCTTGGGAGGTAACTGACCCTGATCACATAGATGCAAAGTTCCCGGAAAAAAGTTTTGACTTTTTCAGATACTGACAGAATCACAGCAGGCCGATTGATTATGAGTCGGAATAGAGTACTCACATCTGTTCAGGACTTTGTTTATTCGCCAAAACTAATAGCAACCAAACCTCTATTCTTCTACTTTGGACTCTGATGGACTGAGCATATGAGCAATATTTATCTCTAAAATATACATAAGTACCCACTAACCAGCGTGCCCCCGACCTTGAAAAAATTAGAATACGGTTGTTGTTGTTGTTGTTGTTGTTGTTGTTGTTGTTGTTATTGCTGTTGTTGCTGCTGCTGCCACCCACCTCCAGCCTTCTCATGTTATGAACGGCTTTTGGAATAGACACTCCCACCACCTGATGGTAAGAACGGCTATTGGAATGTCAAGAACGGGTATGGAGAGATGGTTTAGTAAGAGTATTGAGCAACCACCAGCCGTGAAAAAAAAATAGCAGCAAGGGGAAAAGGGGGGGGGAATTAGAGGCAGTAGGCAGCCCGGGTATAAAGAAGAGAAAAAAAATCCATATATATATACATATATATATATAATCCATATATATATATATATATATATATATATAATCCATATATATATATAATCCATATATATATATATATATATATATATATATATATATATATATATATAATCCATATATATATATATATATATATATATATATATATATATATATATATTAATTTAATCAATTTTCACCCCAGTGCCACTTTGAAGCAAGGGGCTACTATCGGGGACATAAGTTGCAGGGGCATTATGAAGAGAGAAGAGTAGAAAGATGTTTGTTCACATTACACTTGAACTTCTGCATATCAGTACAGTTGGGAAAGCAAAATCCCGGAAGGTAGTTCCAAAGACTTGCAGTTCTCGGGAAGAAACTATTGGAGTAAAAGGCTTTCTTACACCTAGGGATCTCTACTGTAAGGAGTGGGACTTAGTTGCTTGTCGGGTTTGCCGTGGGTAGTCACGTCGAGGAGGTACAGATGCTTGTAGTTCGTCAGAACATTCACCATTAAAGTACTTGTAGAACAGGCAGAAGGATGCAACTTTTCGTCAATTGGACAGAGGCTGAAGCCTAGATGACAGTTCAGGACCTATCAGCTTGGCGACTCTCTTTTGAACCCTGTTCAGGAGTGAGAGACAAGCAGCAGATGCACCAGCCCAAATGTGACAACAGTACTTCATACATGGGCGAATGGTGGCCCTATGGAGGGACAGGATACTTTCAGGCATAAGTAATTTCTAGCATGGTAGAGAGAGCGCACCTTCTTTGCAGCAGCCTTGGCAATACTCTCAATTTATCTATTCCAGTTCATGTTCCCTGTAAACGTTAGGTCAAGGAGTTTAAAGGAAGTACTTACAGGTAATATGTTCTTGGCCATTGCTATTAGTGGTAGAGAAGGTTTCTTGTAGTTATTGAAGGAAACAAGCTTAGTCTTGGCAGCATTGAATGTGATCTTTCATTTTTGTCTCCATTCCATGACAGATTGGAGGTTTTCCTCTAGTGTTTCTGCCATTTCCTTAGATATGTATTCATTTGTTTTCTCCTTGTGCTTGTTATAGAGAGTGGTGTCATCAGCAAATATACCCATCTCCAAAACAATTTTATCAGGGAGATCATTTATGAATATCAGGAATAATAAAGGTTCAAGGATAGACCCCTGAGGCACTCCTGCATTTATATCATATTGTTTAGATGCACGACCATTGAGGACAACTTGGATTTTTCCCTTACTTAAGAAGGATTAAATTGTTAAATATTCTTCCAGTGATACCATATGATCTAATTTTCCTTAAAAGACCATCGTGCCATACCCTGTCAAAAGCCTTAGATATATCGAGGGCTACCGCTCTACCCTCTCCTGTTTTGTCCAGTGAACAGTATATACATTCAGAGATTACAGTTAAGATATCTGCTGTTGAACGAGCTTGCCTGAATCCATATTGTTTGTTGATCAGGAGTTTAGCAGCTGTTAGGTGTTGGACTAGGGCTTGATTAACTAAGGACTCAAATATTTTGGCAAAAAGCAGGAGGAGGCTAATGGGGCGATAATTTAGTGGGTCAGTTCTTTCACCAGAATTCTTGAAGACTGGTACCACAGAAGCTGTTTTCCAGCAGTCGGGAAAGCAAGATTCATTAAGGCATTTATTGTAAAGTTTGGAGAGAACTGGAGCCACCTCAGCAGAGCATTTTTTTTTTATTAAAAAATGCTCTGCTGAGGTTGCTTCAGCCGGGATGAGATCGGGTCCACATGCCTTTTGAGGTGTCTAGGTTTTTTATGATACCATGTACCTGAGAGCTAGCTAAGTATATTTTATCCGAACATTTCTTAAAAAGTCAAATCTAAATTTAACCCTATTTTCTCGTATGTATATATCATTCTGTATAGTTTTATTTTATTTTTTGTTATTTCTAAGACATATTTTAACCATTCTTACTTCACTTATTTTAAAACAATTAAATATCTGACTAAACTTTTGCTATGCTACATTGATGTGGTAGGGGGGGGGGATCCCTACAGTTTATGCTAGCTTATTTAGATGACAGAAAACGTTTTCATTATTATTTTATTTATTCTCCACGCATCGAATTTAAGATCTCATTGCTTTATATCGGGTTATGTCAATATGCATATTTACTATCATTCAAATAGATTATTTTAAAACTCGACTGCTTGAAATAAAAGAACACGAATTATAACCATATGTATATATCTACCTCTATCTCTCTCTCTTTTTATATATATATATATATATATATATATATGATGATTGCAACATCTTGTCAGACGAGTGCCACTCCCTCAAACACTAAAAGTCCATGAGCCCAAAAATGACTTTTTTTTTAGTCCTACCGGTGAATTTACATGCTTCCAGCATTTCAAGCCTCCATGTGTCACGACTTTTCCATCGCCACAGGACCATTTTTATAGACAAATGCCCGAGGGAGTATCTATACACAGATGATGATACAGAGTCTTAGCTTTGTACGACAGCTAAGTCTCTCTCTCGGTTCAAAATGCAACAACAGCAAGCAAGAGCAAGATAGCCAGCAAGAAGTTAAACTGCAGACCAGCTTAATGCGGGTACTGGTCTCCCGCTTGATGTTTTTTTTAAATCAGAGACTTGCTTCTCCGAGAAACGTTGCCTTCACCATGGCTTATGGGAGCCCTCTCCACCCCAACACACACATACATACTCACAAACACACACGGTGCTCGTTGGCCGTTGACCCCGAAAAAGAGTTCATTCGCCCTTTAGAAGGTCTTGTTTTTAATCCTTCAGGGAGACTAGCCACCCTCCTCACCAAACAAGTCTGGTGGGGGAACCAGTTTAGTTGCCGGTGACCCGACCATGAAGCAGGTAGTACTGGGTTACATGGTACCAGTAGCATATGACATGACCTGACATATAATTTAATATCCTGAAGATGTCCTCTGAAATAGTGATGAAACGTTGATTATTTCATAATTTCACTCGGTTTTCTTTTTTCAAAACAATATATATATATATATATATATATATATATATATATATATATATATATATATATCAATAAGGATTTTATCACTCAATGAGGAACCCCTCTCTGGATTTTAGCCATCTAACTCTGTCCCAAGCTATCCGCTACTATGTGAGACCCATGTGGTTGTCCCTCCACCCCATTCTTGGGCTTCCCTTTGGCCTCTTCTGTTCACGAGGTGTCCATTCCGTTGTTCTAATGGACTATCTGTTGTCATTTTGTCTGGCTACATGGCCTGCTCTTCTGTGTTTGGATGTTTTGATAACAGTATTGATGTCAATAACTCTTGTTTGTTGGCGGATCCAGATGTTTGTTTTTCTGTCTTGTAGAGTGATGCCTTACATTTATCCCCTCCATCTTCCTTTGTGCTACTGCCAAGATTTTACTTTGCCGAGTTGTCAAGGCCCATGTTTCACTATCATAGATCATCACAGGTAGTACATAGTTATTGAAGATCTTCCCTTTGATTGACATATTTGCTTTTCGGCTTCTCAAGATATTCTCCACTTTCCCAACAGCTGCCCATCCCAATGCTATCCTTCTCTTTATCTTAGATAGGAGATCTCCATCTTTCGTAATTTTCTTTCCCAAATAGATGCAGGTTTCAACTTCCTCAATGGTCTTTCCATCAACAAATATTGGCGACTTGGCAACGTGCTGATTTAACATCACCTTGGTTTTCCTAAGATGGATGTTGAGGCCAACCCGTTTGCTCTTAGAGTGGATGTCGTTTAGAATATCATTTAATTGGCACTCTCATCCACGACCTAGACAGAATTGTTTCAAGGTGCGAGGAGTTCTATGCTAACCTCTATGTCACCAGACAACCAGGACACACTCCAACCCTTCATGCGCTGAACAAATCTGAAGAACTTCCTCTACCCATCCTTCCATTGGAAGTAAGAGCAGCTATTAAGCGACTGAAGTCAGGCAAGGCTGCAGGAGCAGGTTACTCCACCATCGACCATATCCATGCTGTCAAGAGAAAGCCAATGAATACAAGATCTCACTGCGCTTTGCCTTTGTGGATTACGAAAAAGCTTTCAACTCTGTAGGGTTTGATTCACTGTTCACTGCCCTTGAGAACCAAGGAGTTGACTCTACATACCTTACCTTGCTGAACGACCTGTACAATAGGGCTACCTCTATTTTAAAGACAGCAACAAGATCAAGCTGGAGAGAGGACCAAGACAAGGTGACAACATTTTGCCAACACTCTTAACAGCCTGTTTCCAGGATGCGATAATCAGTTGGATTAAATGCGAGGGTAGGGGATCGATGGCGAACATCTGTCACATCTCATCTTCGCTGATGATATAGTATCGATGGCACATTCTCCTCAGGAACTATATATATATATATACACTTGTGCCCGATATTATTCATACCCCTCGGATCTTTGAGATTTCTATAAGAATATTGCTCAAACCAGAAGGTAGACAATATTAAAGGGATTTCAAACAATAAATCAAGCATAAGCATTTAATTTAAACTCAACAAATAAATAAATTATGCAAGTTTGAAACATTATACAAAGAAAAACAATAATGGCACTAGTTCAAAATTATTCATACCTCTCTTACTAATAGTCAATAGCATGCCCTTTATTCTTAATAACTGCCTGTAACCGTTTGGGATATTTATCAACAAGGTTTTTACAAGCATCAACAATGATTTTTGACCATTCTTCAATGCAGTAGTTCTCCAAATCCCTCAAATTTCTAGGTTTCTGCTTTTTAACCTCAGTTTTCAATATGTGCCAGAGGTTTTCGATAGGGTTCAGGTCGGGACTCTGGCTAGGCCATTTCAAAACATTAATTTGATTATCCTCAAACCATTTCTTGACTATTTTGGCAGTATGTTTTGGATCATTATCCTGTTGAAGGACCCAGTTTGGTCCTAAATGGAGCTTCTCCGCATCCTGTCTAATGTTTTTCTGGAGTATCTCCAAATATTGCTCCTTCTTCATGGTTCCATCTATCTTGACCAAACTACCTGGACCACTAGCCGAAAAGGAGCCCCAAAACATTAGGCTACCACCACCATGTTTCACCGTGGGTATGGTGTTCTTTGGGTTGTAAGCTTCTCCTTTCTTCCTTCAAACGTAAGAAGCATCCATATGGCCAAACAATTCAATTTTTGTTTCGTCAGTCCACAAAATACTTGAGAAAACGGACTCTGGAGAATTCACATGGGTCCTAGCAAACTTAAGACGTGCTGCAAGGTGTTTTCCGGTGTGCAATGGAGTCCTTCTTGGTCTTCTTCCTTTCAGACCATTTTCATGCAGAGTCCTTTGCAATGTTTGCCTTGATATTTTTATGCCAGAAGACTCCAGATTTTCTAAAATGTCCTTATTAGTGGTGGTTGGATTTGCATTAACACTTCTTACAATATTCCTGGTGGCTCTAGCAGACAGTTTCCTTTTCCTTCCTCTACCAATCAAGTTGTTTGTTGTGTGGTGGCTCTGGAATTTTTTTGATGATGCTCTGTACTGTTGCTGTAGGGACCTCAAATTTCTTGGAAATTGACTTGTAACCTAAACCATCCTTATGTGAATTCACAATTTTAGTCCTAAGATCATTACTAAGCTCTTTTTTCTTCCCCATTCTAATAATTTTTATTCTTTTATTGGTTTTCAGTTGATATCATTTTAATTTCTGAAAAATGCAAAAAACGAAATGAAATTAATCAAAGGTTGTATAAAAGCATTCAAAATAAGAATCAAACAGAAAACAAACAGTCAGAAACTCGATTAATACTGAAAAAATAAGGGGGTATGATTATTTTTGAACATTGCAGATTTTATAAATAGCTGTATATTTCTTTTATTACAAGTACCCCGAGATTTTAAAATGACGAAAATGATCAGAAGAGGTTTATTAAGAATATGTATCAATATGGACGTAAACAATAAATTCTTACAAAAGTTACACCTAATAAACTCAATTTTCAAGGGGGGTATGAATAATATCGGGCACAAGTGTATATATATATATATGTACGAAAATTAGGCGATACATTAATATTTAAATGGGCTTTTCCGTAACCACAACCAAGGTAAATGTTTCTCGCATGCTTTCCCCATTAGGGATTCATTAATTAGGGATTTATTAAAAAAAATGCTACATTGCCTAAAGTGTATTTATTCATAAAGTCTGAAGAAATGCTGGTTTTTGAAAATTTTCAAACGATATAATGCTTGAAATTGTCGAACTAGACATTGAAACAATTGTAACGTAAAATGAAATACACTTTTTGTTGCCATCAACACCTTGCCTTGAAGTCTTGATTTTGCACACACAGTATATATATATATATATATATATATATATATATATATATATATATATATATATATATATATATATATGTATCTTCACTTATATTTGCTTCCTTTGTATTTTACTTGCTGGTCGGTGAAACCAGCAAGTTCATGGTAACATGCCTTGTCGTTTATGCGGGAATGTAAGGCGTCTGTAAGGCAATGTAGTAAACGAAATATTATAATTAAGAAATAAAGGAAAATGAAAAAAAAAGCAGTTGTTGTGTTTTACGTTATATCAATGGCTTTACTTCGCGGACGAACATTCTTTGAAGGTGGTTGTCCACGCCAACTGCAGGCACGTTTGTGGCTGATGAGCCCATTCAAAAGTTCCATGAGGTACGGTTGCTGAGACTTCCCGACTCTTCCTCTTGTAGCACCTTTCGTGCAGGATCTCTATGCAAGAGAATTCAAAGGAGGTGACGGTGGTGGACTGTGCGTCGCCAAGTGACATGGTCTGCAGCAAGAGTAGACCACTGGCGTTGGTCGATGTGACAGGTTTCAAGTGACTTCTTCAGAGAGTCCTTGTAACGTTTCTATGGAGCTCCTCTATCATGGGAACCGGTGAATAGTTTGCCATAAAGAGTTATCTTGGGCAGTCAGTGATTCTCCATTCTGGAGACGTGCCCCGCGCAGCGCAGTTGTGACTTTAGCAGCATAGCCTCGATGCTGGTGGTCCTCGCCCGCTGGATGACCTCAACATTGGTGACGTAGTCATACCAGAGTACATTAAGGATGGTGCGGAGACAGCGCTGATGGAAACGCTTGAGGAGTCGTATGTGATGGCAGTAGGTTACCCATGTCTCAGAGTTGTAAAGAAGGGTTCGCAGTACTACGGCTCTGTAGACACAGATTTTCGTGTCTTTCCTCAAGTGTTTATTCTGCCAGACTCTGTTGTATAGTCTGCCAAAAGCACTGTTCGCCTTGGCTAGTCGGTTATCGATTTCCTTGTCGAGCTTTGAATCTGAGGTGATAGTGTATCCCAGGTAGGTGAACTGGTGTACTGTCTTTAGCTCGGTTTCACCTATGCTGATGTGGGGAGGGTTGTACTCTTCCTGAGGAGCGGGCTGGTGGAGGACCTCTGTCTTTTTCATGCTGACCTCGAGTCCAAAGAGCTGGGCAGCCTTTGCAAAGCAGGATGTGAGATGCTGCAGGGCTCTTTCAGTATGGGCAACAAGGGCTGCATCATCGGCAAAGAGAAGGTCTCGAATCATATGCTCGAAAGTCTTTGTGTGGGCTTGCAGCCTTCTGAGGTTGAACAAGCTGCCGACAAGGCGATATCGGATATAGATCGCATTGTCATTGTCGTCAAGGTCTTTGGTTGCATGTTTAAGCATTATGCTTAAGAAGATGCTGAACAGAGTCGGTGCTAAAACGCATCCCTGTTTCACGCCGTTGTTGATGAGGAAGGGTTCTGATAGGTTGTTGTTCTCTCTGATTTGGCCGCTCTGATTCTCATGCAGCTGAATAATAATGTGGAGGAGTTTTGGGGGGCAGCCGAGGCGCTCCACAATCAGCCAAAGCCCTTCTCTGCTCACTGTATCGAATGCCTTGGTCAAGTCCACAAACGTAAAGTCCCCTACTCTGCTCTCGACATTTCTCTTGGAGTTGCCTGAGGACGAAAACCATGTCTGTTGTGCCCCTGTTTTCTCTGAAGCCACACTGGGTTTCTGGGAGATGGTCTTCCACGATAGCAGGTATCAGTCTGCACAAGAACACATGGGCAAGGATTTTACCTGCGATAGAGAGCAGGGTGATTCCCTGGTAGTTTGAGCAGGCCGATCTTTCCCCCTTGTTTTTGTATAAGGGAATGATGACTGAGTCGCGGAAGTCCCGTGGGAGCTTTCCTTGCTCCCAACAACAGGCAAGGAGTTCATGGAGCTTGATGTGCAGTTCGGGACCTCCATATTTCCAGATCTCTGGAGGGATCCCATCAATTCCTGGGGCCTTTCCGCACCTCAAATGTCTAATGGCCTCAGTGAGTTCCTCTATGGAAGGAGGCTCATCCAATCCCATTTTAGTTGGCAACTGAGGAATACGGAGTATTGCTAAGTCATGAATGGTACGGTCGACTCCAAACAGGGCCTAAAAATACTCTGACCAACGACTCAGGATGGATGTTACGTCCGTGAGGAGTACCTGGCCGTCTGCACTGCGCAGAGGACTCTGGACACGGTGTGTAGGGCCATACACAGACTTGAGGGCTTCATAGAAGCCCTTATAGTCACCAGTGTCTGCGCACTATTGAGTTTTTATTGTGAGGTTGGATCACCACTCGTTTTGTATACCTCTGAGCTTTTGCTGGAGGATGCTGCAGCTATGACAGAAGGCTGCTCCCCTCAATGAGCAGGGTGGTCCTCCTTTCCTTGTTATGGGTTTAGGGCGTATTCGGATTCTGCAACGCACTAGGCAGTGATCAGTATGGCATTCTGCGCTGGGCATCACTCGGGTATGTAACATGTCTCTGAGATCTCTTTGGCGAACTAGAATATAGTCTATGATGTGCCAATGCCTGAACCGAGGATTCATCCAGGTTGTCTTTAACTTGTTCTTTTGCTGGAAGATGGTGTTGGTAATGACAAGTTGCAGCTCCATGCAAATCTCCAGCTAAACTAACTAAATAAATAAATACATAAATAAAAATAGAAATAACAGAGACAAGAGTGAGTGTAAGAAGAAGCAGCTTCTCGGGTATCAATGGATGAAATAATTATAATAGCATTATCAATGATATAATTTAGTATCGGAAAAGACCAGAAATGCAAAGTTAATGCAGTGAATAACAAAGTAATAAATATGGAGAAAAAGGTTCGTAAAGAAATGAATGGATATGTAAAAAAAGATGGTGGTGTGTTTATAAGTGTCAAACTGTTTGTTTAATGGTGGAAAGTGCAAATATCAGGATATGAGGATGTCTATTGAGCAGCCAATCAGCAGTGCCGGATTTTGTCAAGGGAAAAATTATCATCTAAATAGTAACATGTAAAAATTATTGTATGTGTGTCTAATAATCAGTTAAAAGCGGTTATAACCCAGCAGAGTAGGAATATGTAGAGATGGTGCCGGTGTGTAGTGGAGGCAGTGAAAGCACAGAATAGATAGAGAGAAAAATAGCAACTACTTCCTCAAAAGATGGTGAGATTGTGATCGTGGCACTCGCCGGAACTAACATAAGATTTTATTATAACGTGTATAAAATGTGTATGTAATGTCGTTATAAAGTTACATAAGATAGTGGCTAATAGTGTAGACATAATAAATTTGTATGTGCCATCTGTTGTTTTAAACCTACGGTACTTTGGTCCAAAAGCGAAAACAAAACTGCAACGTTTTTATTATATATAGGGATGATTTCACTTTAAAAAAAATCATTTGTTATGAATATAATAAAATTATCTAGACTGTCAAAATAAATGTGTTTTATTTCAAATACAAACTGTAATGAATGTCATGACTGTGTTAACTAATGACAGTGGAAGAGAAAACATCAGGAAATCTGCTAAATTTAAAATGGTTTTGTTAGCAAACGCTTGCAATTATTAGGTAATAGAGAAAAATAGTTGGAACATTCTATCAGTTCTGAATATATCTCACTCTTGACATAATCATCTATAATATAAATTCCACCTGTCTGTCTGTCTGTCTGTCTGTCTGTATGTATGTATGTATGTATGTATGTATGTCTCGAAAAAACTTTCGACAGAGGCGACGGATCCTGACAACATATATATCAATTTTGAAGTTCGACGTCTCGGACAACAAATATCGAAAAATTGGCCAAAAACATTAATTTCTTCGCACTAAACTCGGCCGTTTTGTACAAGAAGGGGTCTATTTTTTTCGCCGACATTTTAGTAAGTCATCGTCACCTTTGGATTGACTTCAATTAATTTGAACGCTTTTAACTTCCGGTCGTGTCATGGAGACATCAACTCAGATTTTCTTTCACTCTCTTTTCTTCCTTTGCGTCAAAGGTTCGAGCCTACCTGTCTACTATAATTTTTTAACACCTCTCTTCACCCTGGCTGCCTACTGTTATTTTGATTCCCTCCCCACGTGACTACCATTTTTTTTAACACCTCTCTTCACATTCACGGATTCGAACCTGCTACCACTTTTATTTATTTTTTTTATTTGCTCAACACACACCTCCAAATACCCGAGCATCCCAGGCACCCAGAATAGTCTACCTATATAAGTCAAATACATCCTAAGATGTAGTACTGGTTTCTGGGGAGATATCGTTCAAAGCCTCCTTTTCTGCCTTGATGAACTACAAAACCCGACTTCAAAATCTAGTGGGGGGGGTCTTTTTCATTTTGCCTACAGGTCTTTTCTCACAAAAGCTAGATCACTAGTTTTTCTTTACTCTATTGTTACCTTCATGTTAGGTGCTTTGACTGATCCGTAACCTGTGGTTCCTCCTGTAAAATATTCACAACAAATAACTGTTTCTATTAATTTAAGTTAAGAAATGATGCCACACTGAAGTTGTTGGAAAACCCTTAAAATTTGTATACTTATTAGCTGAAAGACATATTTCGCCCAACCCACCAAATACAATTTCTTCTGTCACAATCTTCTGGAACAGATAGGTTTGAGTTTTTCAAAACTTTTACCATTTAAAAAAAAAATATATATTTTTCATGCATTATAAATAGTTTAGGATATTCCATTTTTATTTCAATATCGACATCCGACATTGGAAAAAAATCTCTTGAACTTATCCTTCATTTAACAAATATTTTTGCACAAATCAATAGTTTATTGGCCATACAATTAATATAGATTTCCTTGGTAACTGAGTTGCTATTGTTTTCTCTACAGAACTGCTGTCGTCTTGTCTCATTCTGAAATACAGAAATAGGCAGAAGAGTCAGTAACCAGGCAATATTTAGAAACGATGGGTCAAATTGTGAAACTTATGCAAAGAACCATGAGTAATAGGATAAAAGGAAAAACGTGTTAATTCTGCTGAAAACAAGACAAATATATCAAGTGACTGTTGTAGGTTTGTTTTATTGAAATGCTTACAATTGCAATATGGACTCTCTCTTAATGCTCTTTGAGTGATTAAAGAGAAAATAAAATAAAAGAAATATAAAATGCTACAATGCAAAAACCTCTGCGAATCAATTATAAAGGAAAAAAAAAATCAGATGCTTTTTTGCAGGTTTCGGTTTTACGTCATCAGACCCGTTCCAGCAGAAACCCAAGAATTTCTCAAAATTTTCTTAAAAACAAATATTACCCCTGTGTATCGCTTTATTGCAGGTCAATATTTTTTTTTAATTTTGAAATTGCTATGAAGTGCAGAGAAGTGAAATTTGGTACATTGGAAGAACATAACAAGGTGCCTTATTTCCTTAATTTTTGTGACATTTGAAGAAATATTTTGAAGTTTTTGTGGAATTTGAACAAATATTTTGAAATTTTTGTGGAATTTGAACAAATAATTTGAAATTTTTATGAAATTTGAACAAATATTTTGAAATTTTTGTGAAATTTGAACAAATATTTTGAAATTTTTGTGAAATTTGAACAAATATTTTGAAATTTTTGTGGAATCTGAACAAATAATTAAAAATAAAGCTAAATTTTTTTTGTTTTTTTTCTGGTAATTTTAAATGTGTATTGCTTCATTGCAGGTCAATATTTTTTTAAATTTTAAAATTGCTATGAAACGCAGAGAAGTGAATTTTGGTATAACACTGGAAGAGCATAACAAGGTGCCTTATTTCCCTGATGTTTGTGGAATTTGAACAAATATTTTGAAAACTATGCTAAGTTTTCTATTTTCTGGTAATTTTAAGTGTGTTTCACTTTATTGCAGGTCTCCGAAAATGCCGAGAAACAGTCGATTGACAGCTAGCGCAAAGGAACGTGTTGCTGCAGGCCTTGCAGAAGGTTTATCTCTCATAGATCTAGTCAAGAAGCTTGGAAGAGATCGAAGAACATTGTGCTCATTCATTAAAAATCCAAACATCAAACCAAGGAAGGACAAAAACACAAGAAAGTCAGTTTCTGCTCGTGATGTTAGAAAAATGCACCGTCAATTTATCAAGCAGCCGGGCAGCAACAGAAAATTTGTATAAGAATATATACAGTGCCAGTCAAAATGATAAAAACCACTTTTAAAATTATGGTTTTGAGCAGGCACAATATATGTTTTTGAAAAATTCTACTTACAAAAAATAACAAAACGAACACAAAAAGCCCTTATTATGCCTGGATATAATGATAAGATCATGATTGTAAAACGCTGTCAATAATCCAAGTGTAAGCAAATCAGTTGGCCAGTATTGAAGATCATTTAAAGGGAGGTCACTCATATCTAGTTATTATCACTTGCATAATTTTTATAAAGGCTAAAGGAAAAAGCTTGACTGACGTTGAGCGATGTGGAATTGTAGCACTTGTAAAACGTGTTTTTATTCACACAGAGCAATAGCAAGCAAATGAAATAGGAGTAACAATGCTGTCACAAACTTTTAAAGAAATCTCACTGAATATGAAACAAACTTTTAAAGAAATCTCACTGAATATGAAACAAACAACAACAACAACAACAAAAAAACTCCACTAGTCGCCCCAAGAAATTATCTTCTGTAATGAGGGAGGTTAAGAAAAACTCAAACATAACTTCTAGATAAATAAAGTCTAATACCGATGCAAATTGCAGTTCATGAACAATTTGATAAAATTTGAACAAACAAAAAAATTTTCTTGCTTCTCATGTTCAATATTCATCTAAATGGTTTTGTTATCCTTGAAATAAGTGCTCATCTAAGAAAGCTAGATCAGGAGAATATACAAGATGAGACAATATTTGCCAAATAAATTCTCCTATGAGCCTTTTGATCAGTGTGCAAAGACGAGCATTATCATGATGGAAGCTGACTGTTGACCAAAGAAGGTTGTTTTAAGGTCAACATGAGTGAGAATATTGTTGAAGATTATGAATGATGCATTAATAATCTGAAAGTTATAAATTAATCATGATGATACGTTTAAGTTAAACAAGGAGTGTTCCAAAAGTAGTGCCTCCTATTTTTTTATTCCATCCGAATGGATCAGAGGGGATTGCAAATTGCACTGATGAGTTATGATGACTGATCTTATAAATTCATAAACTTTAATTTTCATCTTTCTATTGCAGATATTGACGGTGTGCGACTCTAAAAAGCAATTCCTGTCATGGACATGCGTTAAAGGCAGAGATGCATCATTGAATTCCTGGCAAAAGTGCGCTGACAATCGTGGTGGCTATTCTGAAGCTCAAAATGTTGCTTATTTTCATGGTACCACTCCCATCTTCATAGCTTTTCAACATTTTCAGTTAAAAACAAAGAAGGCTTTATTTTTGGAATGACCCTTGTATGACAAAGCGCAGTCCAGACGCCGATGCACAGCCATCTTTCAGTGCTTTCAGAATGGTAGTTCGTATGTAGAAAAATATACTCTGTAGTAAAAGCGGTCACTCATTTTAATGAGACTACTCACAGCTTCATAACATTTGGAGTTTTAAAAATAGGAGGCTTTACTTTGGAACGTAACAATATGCATGAAATAAATTACAAAATGCCATTTCTATAAGATGTCCTAAAAGTCACTGAAAGGTCTTAAATAGATTCTTTAGTTTTTATATCCTTCGGTAATTTTAACACAGTCTGACTAAGTCATTTGAAAATTAAAAACAAAGAAAAATGTAAAATTCAAACCATTTTTATTCATGAAAAATTATGTCTTTTAAAAGTTACCCATTTTTAGCTTCGCATATTTGTGCTTTTTCCAAAACATTATTCATGACAGACTGCAGCGTCTCTGGATTGCAATTTAACTCCCTTATTTCGTTCCTGATGCTTTCCTTAAATTTTTGCAGGGTTTGGTGTTTGTTTACATAGACTCCTTCTTTAAGATATCCCCACAAGAAAAAGTCGGGGGTCAGTCAAGTCTGGGGAACGTGGTGGCCATTTGACATTGCCAATTGAAAATCCAAGGGCAAACCTGAAAATGGGCGACATTTAAAAGACATTATTTTTCATAAATAAAAATAGTTTGAATTTTGCATTTTTTTTTAAATTTTCATCTTTTTTTTTTTTTTAATTTTTCAATGTCTTTATCAGATTGTATTAAAATGATAAAAAGATATAAAAAAAATAAAGAATTTATTTAAATTCAAAAGCCTTCAGTGACATTTTGTACAGCCTGTACAATTACATCAACTTTATTTAACAGAATAGAAATGGGAAGGAGTTAGTCACACAAAAAACGTAAGACAGATTGGTTCAACCGACATATATTAGCGAAAAGGAAATGTTACATTGGCATTTGAACTGGATCTGTTTATGTTAAACACAAAAGAAGGCCTGCATGCAAATTGGCAGCAAAATGCACACACGCATTGGATGTCCCAAGTGTTCTAATCACATGTGTATTATTACGTAAGTCTGAAGGTGTTACAACTAATCAATTTTGGAGGATCATCAATGAACAAACTTATTTTACTTGAATTCCTTGCTAATTAATAACTTATTTAGCTCAAAGAAATCCAATGTCAGCAAATTCTTATCACAAACCGTCATCGTTGGTCATTCTGTTCACCCATTTCCATCATCTCATAATATTCTTCATCATTTCACTGACAATCCATTCGTCATTCAATACAAGTTCCAACTCGATATTCTGTATAAAATCCCGAATTTGATATAAAGATTTTTGACTTTGAAAAGATGCCCCCGAAGAAAGTTTTTTTTTTAAATTATTATTATTATTATTATTATTATTATTATTATTATTATTATTATTATTATTATTATAAGTTTTTTTTTTAAAATTATTATTATTATTATTATTATCATCATCATCATCATCATCATCATCATCATCATCATTATTATTATTATTATTATTATTATTCCATTTTCACCTCAAACATGCCATGGTGCCACTTTGATGTAGGGGGCTACTGTTGGGAACATACGTTTCAGGGTTGCTATGTAGAGAGTTAAGCAGCTTTATTGTTTTTATTCAATTTTCACTCCAAACAAGGCGCAGTGCAACTTTGAAGTAGGGGGCTATTATCAGGGACATAATTTGCAGGGGCATTATGAAGGAGATGAGTAGAAAGATGTTTGTTCACATTACACTTGAACCTCTGCATGTCAGTACAGTTGAGAAAGCAGGAACCCAGAAAGGCGTTCCAAAGTCTAGCAGTTCTGGAGAAGAAACTATTAGAGCAGAAGGCTTTCTTACATCTAGGGATCTCTATTGTGTAGGGGTGAGATTTTGCTGCTTGTCAGGTTATTCACATCGAGGGGCTACAAGGTCTTGTAGTTCATCAAAGCATCTACCATTAAAATACTTATTGAACTGGCAGGGGGGTGCAACATTTCGTCAATGGGACAGAGGCTGAAGCCTAGATAACAGTTCAGGACCTATCAGGTTAGCACCTCTCGTTTGAACCCTGTCCAGGAGCAAGAGACTAGTAGCAGATGCACCAGCCCAAACATGACAACAATACTCCATGCATGGGCGAATGGTGGCCTTGTAGAAGTACAGGATACTTTCAGGCGTTAGTAGCTTTCTAGCATGGAAAAGAGAGCCCATCTTCTTTGCAGCAGCCCTGGCAATGTTCTCATTGTATCTGTCGGTAGTTTCACTGAACGTAATGTTATGAAAATAATAAACAATATAAAAAAATAGGAGTTTGAATAAATAATAAAAATCATCATTTTTATTCCAAAAGTAATGAAGCACACAAAAAAATTATTCCTTTTCAATCCTCTCATCATATTTTTCATTATTCAACTGACATGCTATTAATCTCATTGACTCTTACCTTCGAGTGGTTTCATCAAGTAGTTTTTGTTTTACAGTGAAAAACAATTTGTTATGATATCGAGCAAAAGGTTTGAGTTTCAGGAAGAAAAGCTAGCATTAAAGATGGGGAGGGAGTATCGGCGCTTTAGATTGAGTTATCTCCCCGTGGCGTGTTAAAAAAATTCAGACAAAATTTAAAAAATTCAGCGTGCTGTCATAAGAACATGTTTTTCTGCTGTAAAAAAAAAAATCTACTTGATCAAATTAAGTGAATTTTTTTTTTTACCTCTTCAGTTTAAAGCGGATACGTACAATATAACCTTTTTTTCGATAGTTTCATTTTTTTAATGTCTTGATTAAACTGTACAAGTACCGAAAAAATAAATATCATCCAGATTAGGTATTTAAGGTGTTAAGGATTCCAAGTTGAGCAACATCAGATTAGGCAATGTCTCACACTTGCTTTCCATGCACTTTGATCCAAAGAGTTGATCAAATGCAATCAAAACAATATAAAACAAAAAATCAAAACAATATAAAACAAAAAATCAAAACAATATAAAACAAAAAATCAACAAGAAAAAAAAAATCATGTACTACTACCGATCGTGCATTTAGTGCCTTTTCTACTGATTAAGAAATTATAATGTCATTCAGTGGCATGTCTGTGCAAAATGGTATCCGATTAAATCAGATCTGAACTTGGGATCAAGAGAAAATTTTCACTTCTGTCTTTCAGACTGACAATGTGATAGAAGTAAACAAAAGTAAAAACAAATGCTAAATATGGTCTTTAAAAAAACATGTCTTTTAGTAATTTCATTTCATTTTACTTTTAAAAAAAAATGTCATTAAAAGTTAAAACTTCAAAAGCAAAAAAAAAAAAAGGAATGAAAATTGAGTTCAAAAAGAGAGATTCTTAAATTGATTAAATATTAGTAGTGCAAATATTTTGTAATTCCTGCCAACCATTCCAAAGTGAATGTTTGTTCTTGATTATAAAATTTAAATTGAATTTTCTGTCATTTAAGTAGATAAAAATTCACCAAAGACAAGAATTAACAACTGCTGAAGTTCAAAACACCCCTAAAACTAAAAATGAAAACACGTCTAGAAAATAGATGCATTATTCAGATTATTGGAACCATTATTCTAGTTTCCAAAGTTATTTTCAAAGCGTTTAGGCAAATGTAACCTCCACCATTTTGAGGCACATCTTTTTAAACTTAAGAACATAATAGTCAAACTCAGGAAACTATATGGAATTTCGAACTGAAACCTTTATATAGATTATATAGGTGGTAGATTATTCTCATTTCGTCAGTCGTGGCGCAACAGATAAAGGCGTTGAGTACAATCAGGTGCATCTTTTCGAATTATAGGTACATTATTTGGATTATTCAAACCACTATTCTAATTTTGCTTTTCATTTTCACAATTTTTTGAATAATGTAACTTCCATCCTTCTTCAGTTGCATCCTTTCAAACTCTGTAAGTTTTAAGTAACATTTATTTTATTCTTGTTTTGTAGTCAAGATTAAACCTTTGACATCCAGAAAACTAGGTCTTAGAACCGATTGGTACTCAATACATTTATCTGACACAGACCCGTTGCACAATGGATAAAGGCATCGAATACAATCAGTCTTAAATGACGGTCCTCTGGAG
>NC_136489.1:126398338-126408338 GCF_053919585.1 Euprymna scolopes
CATGCTTCGAGCTACGTCGAATGATGTTCCAATTTTTCCAGCTAAAAGCAAATTGATTTCGTTCCACTGGTTCGAATACCCAATATATCAAGTTTCAAGTTTGTACACCATAAATTGAAAGAGTAGTTTGGTGGAGACCGTTCTGAACACACACACACACACACACACACACACACACACACACACACACACACACACACACACACATATATATATATGCTCAAATTTTCCCGATTCTGATACCCAAAAAAGCTTTGATATTTCCGATTCCCAATTCCGATTCTGAATAATCGTCTCAACACTGATATATATATATATATATATATATATATATATATATATATATATATATATATGGGTCATAGCGATATAACACTATGTAACACACACACAGTATCACTTTCATGTATATATAGATAATAATAACGCTGTATCATACAGAAATTAATATTATTTACTCGTTTTATTGGGTGTAAAATACAATACAATAATGTATTATCGTCATTTAATACTTTGTTAAAAAAGCTTTTATTTATTTCAATAGCGACTAATCTCTTCCTGTAATTTTAAATTGATGATTTACAAACATTTATGTGTATTTT
Organism: Euprymna scolopes; assembly: GCF_053919585.1. Taxonomy (NCBI): domain Eukaryota; kingdom Metazoa; phylum Mollusca; class Cephalopoda; order Sepiida; family Sepiolidae; genus Euprymna; species Euprymna scolopes. Next base: position 126,398,941 of record NC_136489.1, read on the forward strand.
GTTCTATTCTGTATGGCTAAGTGTCTTCTGATTTTATTATTTCTTGGAGATTTTTTCCGGATTTAAATTTTCAAATATCACCACAAGTTCTCCATCAAATTGAAATTGGAGAACTGATTTAGTTATCAACATTATTTCCAGCAAGCCACCTCTTTGCATAGGATCATTATTCTGTAAAAAATTGCCATCAGGATCTACCTGAAGATTCTCAACAAACAGCATTAATTTTTCTTCTAGGTCATCTTAACATTTTTCAACACTTATTCTTTCCATCGTTGATATTTTATGGAATATCAGCCCCAAATCACCCAAGAACTTTGGATGCAAAAAAACAAAAACAAAAACAAAAACGTTTGTAAAGGCTGGATACAAGTCTGCTTCATTGAAGAAGAATTTTTCATGAAGATGATTATCCAGGAAATAGATGAGGTGGTAATCGAAAGGCAAATAAGGCGGATTGCACAAAGTCTCCCACTCAACCCAAGTTGATGTATGGTATCCCTGACCATTCCCGTGACATGCGGCCTGGCGTTATCATGGAGAAAAAAACACACCTTTACTAGTCACCAGTGTTGGTTTCTTCTGACATGCAATGCCTGTTGCACACGTTTCAATTGCTGTGAGTATAGGTCTCTTGTGTGATCATTTGGCCCATTAGCTGCAGTTTTTTTTTAGAAGAAATGATTTGCAGAGATTTTATTATTTCCCTTGACTAATGTAATGTAAAATATTCCACTGTAAAATTCTTCTTTCATTTCATCACTTGATGACATATCCACCAGATACGAAGCATAATCTTGCATGATGGATAGATGGTTTTGCAGTGTGAAGGACAGCATTCTGAAGAAACAATCATTATCTGTAATGCTTGGGAGTTTCCTATAGACCCCCACTTTTCATCACTGATAAGCATTTGATTGAATAAGGATGCTGTATTCAGGCGAGAATGCTGTGATACGCAGGCTGCCATTTACCCCTTGTCGACCTCTAACAGCATTTGCGAAACACACTTGCTCAGTTTGTACATCGGTGCATGTGGAGTCTAACTGTTAAACTGTCTTATGAGTTCACCACATTTTAGACTCCTGTCCTCTGCAATGGCTCCCTTCAGAATTTTGTCATTCAAGACTTGCGGTCGTCCACTGTAAAGTGCATCATAGCAGGACAAATCTCCCAACTTGAACTTTTGACCCAAAGTCTTGCAGTACGTTTATTCACTATCTCCAAATGCTCTCGATTTGATGCAACTGTTTATAAGCCATGAATGAGATCTCTAAACATTTCCATCTTTCTCACAGCTGTCTGGCCGTGCACAGTGTATGCTCCCACTCCCGGCCGTCCGAATTTGAAAACAATTGCTACATCCATTTCGTATCTGTTTTAACTTCATTCAATGGCTAATCAAAAAAAAAAAAAAAGGACAGAACTTTTTTAATTACCTAGTATAAGTAGTATACAACATTATTGTAACGTTCTAGAATAAATACTTTAAAATAATGACGCCACCTAGAGTTTATGATTATATTAGCTGGCCGCCCGGTGTAGCCCGATCGTACAATACGTTTAAACATGATATTTTAATTTATGCAGATTGTGTATTATGTAGAATTATAGAATCAATCTTCTATTGATTATTATATATTACGAGGAATAATTTGCCCAGTGAACTAATTGGCAAAAAAGAATAAAATAATACTAAAAAATAGTAATGATAATGTCGTCCATCAAATTTCGTCTGCGTTTGTTTAAAATATCATATGAGCTGATATTTGGGCTTGACGATAGATGTCCTAGAAAAGTCATTCTGATTAATGTTTAGTTTTAAAATACACATACAAAGAAATGATTTGTGGCGAGTTTAAATGGTACCACTATTTTTTATTATAAATTGAGCTCACTAATAAGAAAAAAAAAATAAAGATGAAATGTTAAGGTACACTCGGGCTTGAACACGTAAATCATTCGATCTATAGTGGAATGGTCTACTACTGAGCTATACATCCAGATGATACTAAGTCTGTTTTTTTAAGAAGAAATGATTTGCAGAGATTTTATTATTTCCCTTGACTGATGTAATGTAAAATATTCCCCTGTAAAATTCTTCTTTCATTTCATTTTGAAAATCTTTCTGCCCCCCCCCCAAATCAATTAATTTTCGTATTAAAATTCACTTACTTACATAATCATACATTAAACTCATTTTTTGTGAGAATTAATTAGATGGCTATTTTCCATAGATTAAAAAAAAAACAAAAAAAAAAAAAACAAATGAAAAATCTGTGTTTCTTAAAGTATATAACTTTAAGAAACACAGATTTTTCCTTTGTTTCAGAACTCTATTTTATTTGGAATATGTTTTTCTTACTTTTTTGCATCATTATTAATAAGTTTCATACAAAATATGACTTCTTGCATGATTCTAAATTCATGTGCTAACCAGCAAAATTTATAGCCTGCCTATGTGTTATCGGGTTAAATGGTAATAAACGAAAGGAACACAGGACTTTTAGAAACGAACATGTATTCACATAAATTACAGGCAAAGACCGGTTGGGAATACCATTTCTCAACGGTAGGTGTTCGCACACGACCGGCTTCGTCGCGGACCAATCTCAGACTGCCAGGCACCGGTACTCGATACCGGAAGTGACGTCACCAGCGGAAGTGACTTCATGAGATAGTCCATTAATCCCATGTAGGGGCGTCTCCAACACTATGAATATCATTTTGCTTTCTTCTGAGGATAATAGCCATTCTTTGAAATTCCATGGAAAAATGAAAATTTTTAAAGTTTTTATATTTCTTGTCGGATAATAAATTGTTGTAATTTTTAATTTATAATGTTTATATTAAATTCCTTATCTATATATCTATAAAAGTGAAAATCCGTGTGTGTGTGTGTGTGTGTGTGTGTGTGTGTGTGTGTGTGTGTGTGTGTGTGTGTGTACATTTCCCTACCAAATAACTCTGTCAATTTTCGGTCTAGAGACTCGAGATTTGATATAAGGAGTATTGAGATTTGGAAAAATCTTTTTAATCAGTTTTCGGCCAGAAATTTGGCTTTCAAGGGGTAAAAGTTCAACGATTTGACCTTTGAAAACTCTACCAAACTCCTCCGCCAATTTTTGGTCTAAACACTTGAAATTTTAAATGTAGATTCTGTAGGCATGGATCAAACATTTTTATTTTATTTGATCCCCAAAAATAAATGGTAAGGGGTTAAAATTGGGGTCAAAGTTAAAAAATAATTTGACCTCTGCGGTCTCTACCTAATTACTCAACCAATTTCTGGTCTAAACATTTCAAATTTTACATAAAAGATATTCAGAGATAGGGCAAACTTTTTAATCATTTTGGATCGAACATTTGAGCTACCAAGGAGTCAAAGTTCAAAAGATTTGACCTTTGCGGTGTCTAGCAAACTACTCAGTCAATTTTGGGTCTAAACATTTCAAATTTATACATAACGGGTATTCAGACATGCAGCAAGCATTTCAATCAGTTTTGGAGCGAAAATTTGGCTGCCAAAAGGTCAAAGTTGAAAGAGTTGACCTTTGCAAATTCTACCAAATTTCTCTGTGATTGATTTTACCTAACTGTGAAATTAGACTAACATGTTAAGCCCCAGGCAATCCCTTAAAAAGTCTGCTCTTCAGAGGTAGATAAGTAAGCAAAGGAAAAGCTGAAAACCAAAAGAAATGCTGATGCCAGCACATAATTAAAGGTTTATTTTTTTACAGCCTTTCTTATTTACATAAATTCCATATTCTTTAATATTTTTTTCCTACGTGAAAGATTAGAATCGATTTAAAAGAAATAGTATTTGAATTAAAAAAAGTAAATAAAATAATAGTCTAGGAAATCTTTCAGAAATTCAAAAGAATCTCTTCCTTCTTTTTTTTTTCTGTCCTTGATCGCAAACAAAATTTCCACGGGTTTTAAAAAGTTGAAGCATTCTTTTAATGGCTTACGAACTTCTCTCCTGAAATTATGAAGAAAGTGTATAAAAAAAATTACTGAGGGCAGAAAGTGCTTCGTCATTGTATTGAGAGTTAATGAAGACAGAAATGTTTCGTGTTAGTAAATATGCAGAGAGAAGGACTCAGTAGGAAACGGGGAGGTGGCGGACCGAGAAAGTAAGGGTTTCATAGAAAAGTGTTGAACAGGTAAAAAAAAAAAAAAAATGTATTGGATCAAGTGTTTTCGAAATTATTTTTATGAAATTTCGCGCACGATGCTAATTAGAGTGTGGAAGCTTTTGCCGCTTAATGCACTTAAGCTGTGTCAAAGTTCAAATTCACAAGATGGGGATTTCATTTGCAAATCCAAGTAAAAGCTTTCAACGCCTCAATTTAAGTTTTTGTTTTTCTTTTGGGACATGATTAAACGGAAGAAGAAGAAGAAGAAGAAGAAGAAGAAGAAGAAGAAGAAGAAAGAAAGAAAAAAAGAAAGAACAATGTTCTTAGTCGTCAAAATACCATGTCAACTCATTCCCTTTCATAGCAATTCTTAGAGAAATGTCACTCACTTCACAGTGTCGATCACCTTTCCAAATGAAATGCAACAGCTTATATTCGATTACATAGTACTAACAGTAAAAGAGGCATTTTATTTTTATATATGAAAGTTATTCCAAAAGTAAAGTCTCCTATTTTTTTTTAACTCAAAAGGTTGAAAACTATGACGACAGAAGTGGTACCATTCAAACGAGCGACCTTTTGTGCGCCAGAATTTATTTTTCTGCATAATCACCACCATTTTCAATCCGCTTTTGCCAGAAATTCAATGATGCATCTCTGCTTCTAACGCACGTCCATGACAAGGGTTCCTTTCTTAGAATGTCACACCCTCAATATCGGTAACAAAAGGATAAAACTTTCAGTTCATGAATGCTTAAGTTCAGTCATTGTAACAATGCAATTTGTAATTCTCTCTGATCCATTCGGGCGGAATGAAAAATAGGAGGCATTACGTTTGGCGAGCCTCTTGTATGTAGATAATCATATAAAAATCTGACATTGTCTGGAAGTACTCAATTCAAGATTGAAAGTCTAATGCCAATTGTTATTATGTATCAGATAGTCCAGAAAGTTTTGTGAAGATTTTTAGCAGTTCATTTTCCGATACATTAGAACATGTCAAATAATGGATAGATATACTTATATTTCCAGTTAAAGCATACTTTTGTTGTATAATAGAGCCCTACAGTAACAGATTGACAGTTTTAGCTAGTACAGACAGATAGATTTGAATAACGGGGGCCCCATTGTTTTAGTTAGAAGTTAATTAAGTTCAAAAATCTTTCGCAAATACAGGAAAAGAGTTATGGGTCAAGCCAGAGAGGTAATGAAATTATGGACATCTGAATGTTGGGCCAAACCTGTGTGAACGAGAGTTAGCGAGATTAGTGATAAGATTCACATTTGGGGAGTGAGATTTGAAAGAGAATTAGAGTTTGTTTTGGGCTAGTGACAAGAACAAATGACAGTCAGTATTTTGAAAAAGACGAGGACAGATGCAGTTAGTTCCTGCAAGCAACTCAACTGTATCCAGAATAGAACATTTATTACTGCGTTACAAAGGCGGATAAAGAACAAAAGGGCAGACGCAATTCAACATGAGGTTATATGGCCATAGAGAAAGAGGAGACACAGAGATATGTTGCAAGATATTTTATTGTAATGAACATATTGTGGTACGAGCATGTAAACGTTGCATAGGTGGCTGAAACGACACTGGTCCACATACTGTAGAATCTCATTTTTATGTAAGAAAATGTGTTGTAAAACCCAAAAGGGTTGACGCATCATACCGAAAAAACATGCGTTAAACAGAAGTAAATGAGTAACAAGATATAAAGTTTAATGAAAAGATATAAACTTTATGTAATGTTTAAGCTATATCTTGACAAAACAAGGTCGATAGCCATTAGTCGCGTGCTCTCATGTAATGAATGAATGTGTGAATGTAGGATTGACATGAAATTCTTAAAGATAAACTTAAATGGCCGAAAAATGGGCTGAAATTACTTTTTTCTTCTTTTTTTTATTACATTTTTACCCCAAACAAGGCGCATTGCCACTTTGGTGTAGGGGGCTACTATCAGGGGCAGCAACTGCTGGGGCACTATGTTGGGATTTGGGCAGCAAGATGTCGGTTCACGTTGCACTTAATCTTCTGCATGTCAGTACAGTTAGGGAAGCAGGAACTTGGAATAGAATTCCAGAGTCTAGCGGTTCTGGGGAAGAAACTACTGGAGTACAAAGATCTTTTACATCTAGGGATCTCTACTGTGTGTGGGTGGGATTTAGCTTCCTGTCGGGTTTGTCGATAGTGACTACGTCGTGGGGGCACAAGTGTCTGCAGTTCGTCAGAGCATTCCCCATTAAAATACTTGTAGAACAGGCAAAGGGATGCAACGTTTCGTCGATGGGACAGAGGCTGAAGCTTAGATGCCAGTTCAGGGCCTATCAGATTGGCGACTCTTTTTTGAACCTTGTCTAGGAGCGAGAGACTAGTAGCAGATGCACCAGCCCAAATGTGACAACAATACTCCATACATGGGCGAATGGTAGCCTTATAGAGGTATGGATACTTTCAGGTGTAAGACTTAAATAAATAAAAAGTAAATGAGTTAGAATGACTTTAATGAACTTAAGGATGAATAGAATGACCTTAAGAATGACTTGAATGCTTAAAAAATAACTGGAATCCTTCAAAAACAACTTGAATGATCTGGGGAATGACTTGAATGGCTTTGAGACTGACTGGGTGTAAAGTGAGTGATCATTTTACATTAAATTAATACAGAAAAGTGATCCCCCACATTATATCACAAAGTTTCAAACATAAGTACAGCATGTAGTAAGAACAGATACTACACTTTGAGATATTAAATCTTTTATTCAGGCAAAAAATGAACATGAACAAAAAATTTAGGCACAAGGCCAATTCAAAAGGGGGGTAAATGGGGGTCGTTGATCATCCTTGTCATTCTAGAACTAAACAAAAGTTTTTCTTTCATCATAATACTGCATTCGCCCTTTCGTACTTGGGGACGTCCTACTTAGCACACAATTTTTAAAACATTTTTATTAGCGTGCAAAAACAAAAAAGATAACAATAAAGGTAACACAATAATTCATTTGTGTCGAGGGCGGGCAAAAAAAAAAAAAAAAAGACCAAGAAAAGCTTAAAAAGCTAAGAACAGCATCTATTAACAACAGACCTTTGATCTTAACCAAAAAGGCAGAGCACAAAAATGTTATGGACAGACTGACCGACGGAGTTACTTATAGAGTCGCTTGCACGCGAATAAAAACTTTAAAATTATTTTATTTTTATTTCTTTTTTACATAAGCATCACCACTTATCAAGGTCCATAGACCACTCGAGGATAAGGGTTAAGAGTGTACAGTAGTCAATTGGACAATATAGTAATCGTTAGTAATGGAAATTCGGTAAAATTTGTTAACTTTTTTACATTGGACTTGAAGACAATCAGATTGCAGTCAGCTGGAAAGCAGGAAAACGGAAGACAGTTCCACAGATGTGCACTTCTAAGAAGGAAGCTTTGTTCATGGAATCTGCATTTAGGTTTAGGCACAGATAAAGAGGGGGGGAATTATTGTTTTCAGCTAGACGAGTGTTTCTTGTGAAAGTTTGGCGACGGGGGGACCATAGATTGAAGCTTAGTCGAGCACTTCCATGAAAATAACAATAAAGAAGAGACAAACTGGCAACATCTCTTCTGTAAGATAGAGGTTGCAGGGAAGAGAAAAGGACCTCCTATGAGGCTACAAAGTCTATTTTGAACTCTATCAAGGCAGGACAAGTGCTTTCTAGCAGCTCCTGTCCAGATGTGGCAACAGTACTCCATCCTTGGACGTATCTGGCTCTTATATAGATAGAGAATTTCATCAGCAGTGAGATATCTACTGGATCGATAGAAGGATCCCACCAATTTTGGAACCCTTTGAAAATGGAAAATTGTAGACCAATTTTAGATGCAAAAATACCCGACAAGTGACAAAAAAAAAAATATGCGCAGTGTAAAACAGTTAAGATGCTTTAGTTGATAGAATCGTATGAACACTGTTTGCAAAGTTTAGAGTTGTAGATTTTAACCATAATGATGAACACTACACTTTGCAGATGACGAACAAATCACGATATCTCTTATTATAAATTTTACCGGCAACCCACCCAGGCAAGTAAGGTACCGAAATGAAGCTTATGACCCAGTGGATGTTTTAGTGATATTCATATCCATGCTTGGTGTATGGAAATGCAAAAAAAAAAAAAATAACGATTTACTAAACAACGTTTTATTTACTGGATATTTTTCCGGTACAAGGACTCAAGTTTGCCCAGCTGGGCAAACTTGGGTTCTTGTCAATTGAAAATAACCCAGATTGCACACACACACACACACACACACACACACACACACACACACACACACACACACACACACACACACACACAAAAAAAAAAAAAAATAAATAAATAAATGAATAAAAATAACAGAAAAGCTTTCAAGATCAAAATTCACTGTTCCTAAGCAGGTACGACATAATCACGTTGACACACTGGTTCTCATTAGATCACCGAAGTTAAGCAATGTTGAGCCTGGTCACTATCATATGTGTGACCTATTTGCAAGCATTATATGAAGTAGGACGCCGACACCCTCTCTGCAAGAGTTGCAAAAACCTAACGTCATCATTTCCCCTAACAGGGATATACAGTGCCAGCAAAAAGAAAGTCCGCACTTGTAATTTTTTTCCCAAAAGTGCAAATTTTAGCTAAATTTAATGTAACTGTTTAAACAACCTATACCTCATTTGATTCGCCTTTTATTCCTCTATACTTTCACCTGTTCATATTTGACTTTTAATTGAAATATTCTAGTGTTCACGTCAATTTAAAAAAATAACTTCAAATTGAGGAGGACAAAAGAAAGTCCACAGCAACAAATTCGCTTAAAACCGGCTTAAATTATCGCCTCTAAATCAGTTTAAAATATCCATCAACAAGCAACAAAGCATCTCTAATCGTAATTGTCATTGTTCCAGGTAATACAAAGAAACATTTAGTCTATATGCCACGACTTTCTCTTAGTGACCGTCAGGAGCTCATTACTCTCCACCTTTCTAGTTTATCCAATTGAGAAATCAGCTGCAAATTGAAATGTGATGAGAAAACAGTATGAAAGACTGTGCAAAAGAACCAAAACACCGGCAGTGTTCGTGATGCCCCTAAATCTGGTCGTACTAGAATTACTTCTAACAGGGAAGACTATGCTATCAAGATCTGCGGCCTAAGAAACAGATTTGAAACGGCTCCACAAATCCAACAACAGTGCAATCTTGTTAAAAAGTGCTCTCTTTCTACTA
>NC_136489.1:126410838-126440838 GCF_053919585.1 Euprymna scolopes
GTGCGAACGAACACCCCATAATTTTATCATACCATATTTCTTCAAACTGAAACATAATTATCAAAGTATACTTACGCAGATAGATATGAAAAGTCTTTATTAAAGTTTGCGCCTATTTCCATTCTATGGAGGCCAGGCGCGAACGCAGACCCCACAATTATATTATACCATCTCTATTTAAGTTAAAACATACTTATCAAAGAATTATTATGTACATCTATATCAAAAACACTTGTAAAGGTTTTTTTAAATTTTTTATTTCCATACTTTGTGAACCAGGCACGAACGCAGACCCCACAATTTTAATGAACCACCGTTCTGCCAGATAAAACATAGCCATTCCTGTGTCTCGATACATCTTCTATCATTATATGTAATCAGTTTTTTAAAATAGTCAACCATATAGGAGCCTATTCGTGACCAGACACACACACAGACGTTCAGCTTTATATTATATATATATATATATATATATATATATATATATATATATATATATATTACAGGTATATATATACCTGTAATAAAAACATTAAAGAAGATATTGATCATAAAACAACAAAATGTCATTATGATACAAAGAAATCAAACATTTTCAAAAGAAATTAATTAACAGACTTAGTATAAAACACAAAATTAAAAAGTGAACCAAAAATGTGAAAAAAAAAAAAGCCAAAATCAATATAAAAGCACCCAAAAAAGAAATTCTCAAAGAGAAGACAATAATATTAATCAGACACAAACGACCATGGAAACCTTTCTAAGAAAAACATCACCAAATCATATAACAAGACATCCGCAGACACCACAAATGACATAGATTCAGAAGCTAAGAAAATAGCAACAAACTGTATACAAAAAAATGCAAACTTTCATGACAATTATAAATGAATCTGATGAGGGAAACAAACCAACATGCCGACTTATAATCCCCCACCCTACCCTCCAAAAACGAATTAGTCAGCAAAAACTATTGAACCACATAAACCTAATATATACTAATAAAGGAATATTGTGCTACATAGTTCAATATAAATAATAAAACCACATTATAAGAGAAAATTTTGAATTTACTCCCTTATTATAATACCTCCTGGCAGACAATGTTCTTCTTTTTTGGATCTACTCCTTCTGAATATTACCTTTTTTATGTACTATGTTGCTGGCTTCTTTCTTCTGGGTAGAACCGCTGTATGTCGAAATTATTACAAGTTCCTTGTCATATCATTACAACAATATATTATTATAATAATATTCGGAAACGAGGCTACATCAAATGGAGGTCACTGTCATATTCTTGTCCAGGACTGCCAGATTTTGCAAATGTGTTCACTCTTGATATTAGCAGCAGTAGTTCTTTGTTCTCTCCAGTGATAACTTAGCATTAGCAGTAATTCTTTTTCTTTTTCTCCGCTGACAAATAAATGATAACTGACATCTGTCCAAAACAGGTACGAAAAACGTGGTACAAACCTCTCTCCCACAGAAGAGACGTTGCAAGCCTGTCTTTGTTTTATCGTTATTTCCATGGCAACTTCTCGTCTGAGCTCCAATCTCTGGTCCCCCCTCACCAATCCTTCACGATAAACACCTGTCTAGCTTAAACCACTGTCATTAATTTTCCCCACTCTTTATCTCTGCCTAAATCAAAGCGTAGATTCCATGAACAAAGACTCTTTCTTAGAAGTGCACGACTGTGGAAATCTCTTCCGTTTGCCTGTTTCGCACCTGACTACAACTTGGATGTCTTCAAGTCCAGCATAAACAAATTCCTGATGAATCGCCTCCTTAATTAAGATACTTTATCAAATCTCCAATACTAACAATTACTACGATACTATCCCATTAATTACTGTACACACTTATTCCCGAGTGGTTTCGGGCCTTGATAAGTTGTGACCTCCATGTAAAAAAAAAAAAAACTGATATCGGGCAAAATGCTTGCTCCTTTTATTTAAATATTTTGGACTGCCAACATCACCTGTTTTATATAATCCTGACCCTTGTCTCGAAATCAAACTGTTCTATATTTGTGCCCACGTGCGGCCACTGTTTTCTTGCAGCTGATGCCTGCAAGTCATAGCCACGTATTCATCGGGCTCTCCATGCTGCCACTGTATACACTTACCGTCAATAATTGACCATTCGATCACTTCAGGAAGAAAATCTGTATGTTGCTATGCACAACACCTCATCAAATCACCCCATGAATTATCAGGCAAATACAAAATCTATCATCCACACATTCTTCAAAATCAATTTCTAATGTTAGTATAAGATAGACTGATAAAATTGGTTCCATGAAGAAAACAAGCGGCCACATGATTGCACCAGGGGATCATCACACTGTGTTCCGCACATTCAGTTACACCTTGGTGTTGACTTTCCAGCCGACTGCGAAAGTGTGAGGTGGTATGATGTGGCTCTCACTTGACAGCACACCAACGACCATAACCCCGGGTCATGATGTGGCCCTCACTTGAAACCGTATCAAAGACCAAAACTGTGGGCCGTCCAATACGTCGAGCTGTGCCCTCAAGCGTTGATCCGTCCGGATTTGCGTTTTGAGGGTGCTGGCAATGGATCTAAATCTAAAAAAGAAAATGACCTCTTAGTCTGTAGTGGAATAGCAGTCAAAAATGAATGGTCACATTTGATGTTACCAAAGCAAAGCTCCTTTCTTTTAACAATTATAAGAAACCTTTCCAATCACTGATTGTCATCACAAAAGCATCATTCTTGATAGTCCGATGTTTAAATTCCAAAGGGTCTGCTGCATAGAAGATAGGCTTTTTCTACCAGATAATCTGCCCGGACATGGAGTATTTATCCCACATCAGGGCTGGTATACAAACCACTAGTCTCTCCGACTTGGATAGAGTGCAAAAAAGAATTTCTAATTCAATAGGTCGTGCAATGTCTTCTAGACACCATCTCCTGTCGCATCACTGCAGTATTATATCTCTGCAAGGTTCTCTGTTGAACTTACTGGACTTGTGCACTCTACCCACCGGAATAGGAGCAAAATCCTACTTCTTCACTGCGGAGATCCCTAGATATCAACAGATTTTTCACTCTGATAACTGTTTTATTCAGACCGCTAATCTTCGGAATTTTCCTTCTTATGGAAATTTCTCCAGACAAGTCATAAAACCAGCTGATGTAAGGAGCTAAAAAATTATTTCAAGGTTAAAGATTAGCTAACAAGTGTTAGGTGGATAGATTTCGACCCAGACAACTGCATTTTTTCACCGTTTGTCAAAAACATCGTTTATGGAATGTGAGGACTAAAGATCAAAATAAGGGAAGTGAGAGTTACGAGGTTGAGCAAAGTAAATCCAAAGTTCACTTTCTAATCTCTTGCTCAGTTTGGCCGACTATACCAACATGCAGAAAATCAAATCTCATATAAACAAACACCTTGCTGTCAAACTTCCTTCTCAATCCGGCCCCAATCACAGTAACCCCTTAGGCATCAGTAGCAGTATAGCTTGTTTGGGCTGAATAAAACTAAGAACAAAATAAAAAAGTTAAAATAATCAAATTTCGAAAAATGGTTTTAATATTTTGAATGCTTGTTCACTTTAAATGAAAAGATTTTTTTTTATTTAAACTGTTTAAGTTTCTGCGAACTTTCTGAGATACGATTAAATACCATTAAGTCAAGAAACATCACGACTTGCAAATCAGTGATGTGAAAATTTTTTGAAAAAAAAAAAATGCTTGTAAATCTTGGCCGAGCTCTCATTCATTTGTTTTTCTTGTCTTATTCAGAATTTATAAAATACAAAAACATTTATCAGAAACACAAAGGATTACCTCCCCTTGTTGTCTGCTTCTATTATTATGATAAAAATGAAAAATTATATATTGAAGAATAAGAAAAGGAAAATGACTTCTGTCGTAAGTATTAACGCAATGTTTTGTTGTTCCTCATAAAGAATTTTGAAAAGGGAACTAAAATATACAATTATTTCTATAACAGTAAAATGTCTCGTGTCTTCCAACCACCTATTTATGTAGATTAAATATAAGGCTGAAAGTAGAAAAGTCTGTAGAATTGAATCGCTATTGTAGCAATTGCCTTCACGATTCTTCTGGATGAAATACATTTTCTATCTTGTCTGCTAAGACCGCCGATTATCTCTCATTGTTGCATAGTCTCTAGAGAAATAATGCTGAACAATCACTGGTATTCACTGGTTACAATCACGTTGGTTATCATACAAGAATACAACTCTGATACGATCTATATAATAATACGCTAAGGCAGTTTCATGTTCGTGCATAAGTTATCACTTTCCATCCTCGTTTTTTAAAGATAGGATAACCCGATTGCTGAAGATGCAATGCAAAACAAGTGAAGCATGCATGGTTCCCCGTGATTGCACAGTGAACGAGGCATAAAAAATTGACTAAGTTCAGCATTTGCCCCTTCTCCATTTAGCCCCAAAAGTCCCCAGGGGACGTCAAATCCTAGTGAAAATGAACAAATGGTGTAGTTTTACGCCTTAACATATGTAAATTTGAGTTCTGCACCATGCAAAAAAAGAAATAACTAGGTCCATCATTTGCCCCCCACCCCACCCCACATTAAGCCCGAAAAGTCCCCAAGGCCTTAACATATTGAAATTTGCTAAATAGACATAAACAGAAAATTTTGGACAAATATGGTAAAATAGTCCCAAAAATGAAGTGTTTTTATTCGCCCTAAAAGAACCCCTGGGGAACACCTAAAAGTTATCGTTAAAAGTATAGACAAACAAAATTATATAGAAATCAGTTAGTTACAACTTTTCAAAAAGTTTTATAAAAATCCAAGCCATCAATTTTTTTTAATAAGCACAAAAGTGTCAATTTTAGCCATTTTGACCCAAAAGGCACCCCTAGTGGGGGCAACCAGAGTTTTCCTGGTTCTGTTACATTTGTTACATGTTTAATGTTTGTGCAAAATTTCAAAATATTCCAAGGCGTAGTTATTGAGAAAAGTGCCAACGGACGAACGGACAAACAGACAAGGGTGCAGTTACAAGTCCACTTTCCTTTTGTCAGGGGACCAAAAACAAAAAAACCTTCTTTTATTTCATCTGAGGTCGTTGTTATGTCAGACGTGAACTTTGGACTAAAATAAACTTTCCTGTCTTTCAAACCAAGATCAAAGTGTAGTATATATTTATTAAAATTATATTTTAAAAATCAATGATTTGATTTGGGAATCTTAAGTAGGACGACCCTTGGTGTAAATGTGGTGTTATGATGACTGAGAACTCTAGCTAGGAATATCTTAGAAAATCTTAAAGGACGTCCATAGAAACTTCCCTCAACTTTTTTGATTGGTCTTATTTCTAATTTTGTTTTTGTCAACTTTAATTTTTGAAATAGAATAAATTAATCAAGTGTAGTATCTGTTCTGTCTGAAGATGGTACAATACAATTATTGGGTTTTCATTCACAGCAGAAATCCATGGGATGAAAATTGGTTAAAGACTCCTACAACGATTTTTGAGATAGGCACCTCCATAAATAGATATATTCTAAAACTACATTAAATGAATTAGTTAGATATGTTGATTTGGTTGGTTGTTTTTGTTTTACGGCATATCAACCCTTTTCAGATTATTTAATGCCGAATCCAGTAATTTTAAAGACAATTTTTTCAATAAAATATTTCTTTTTTCAAGTCATTTGCTATTTAACCCATAGTTGGGACCCTAACAGGTACTACCACTCCAGGTCAGAGTGGACCTGGAAGCAATGGCAATTAAAAGGTGGCTCTACACTTCCCAAAGCCCGCAAGCTGGGGCCTCACCATCGGATATAGTTTAAGGTCATATCCAGGACCTTAAGATTCTAAACGGCTCTTAGCAGAATTGTTTGTATCTCTCTTGCACATGGTTCACTGGGTATAGTTGAATCATATTATTTGTATTATTTGGACTACTGTTAACACTATGAGCGTTACTCACATAGTTTCTCTGTCGATGTAACCCTCAGCCTTCTCCACATGAATCTTGTCGAACTCGGGAATCTGCACAGAATTTTGAACAGAAACCTTTATTTAACCCATGGGGTTAACATGCTCTTGTTCTGTTAGTTAGCACTAGTTAGTCTTCTAAATAATCCATATATTTTTAGCGGTCCTCACTAAGGATTAAACCTTTAACTTCCAGAAGAGTGTAACTCACAACTGAATTTTTACAAACTACATCATCCACTATGCCATGTGCAGATTCCTGAGTTTGACAAGATATACCTGACGAAGGTCGGTGGTCATGTCGACTGAAACATTGTGCGAATAACACTCAAGATAAGAACAATAGTCTGACTAATCTAATTAATATGAACTAGCGGGACCTGTGGAAATTCCAAACTGCAAAATTATTTATTTAAGCTAGCACCGAACGCCTGGCAATACCCGGTCATAAAGTACTCTTGAATATGATATTTTAATTCTTGCAGATTTCGTATTCATTATTATAGAGTTAATGTTTTATCGATTTTTATATATTATAAAGTTGTGATTTCAAAAAATAAAAAAAACTATATCCATATGACTTGGGTGTATTAGCTTGAATCGAAACCGAATCTCAAACTTAAAAAAAAATATATGTATATACACGTAACTTGAGTTCCTTCAGCCATAATTGAAACCGAAACCAAAACTTACGTGAACAGGCAGCACAGAGGGGGGGGGAATTCAGTATTATTCTCGAATATCACAAGATCTGAAATCAGGTCATAAATTCACGCGAAATATTTGGGAATGAACCTTTTTTCTAAAGAGACAAAAGTTTGAATCATAAATCTCTATAAATATATAGTTCTGAAGGGTTGGTGTTAGGGTTAAGCAGTTAATTGAATGGAAACAATGGAATTCAATGAAAGAAGGAGTCATGTGAAATGCATGAGGAATGTATTTACAATCAACACATGGGAGTTCGTATTTAAAAAAAAAAATGTTAATTACATTTTCACCACAAACAAGGCACATCGTCACTTTGATGTAGGGGGCTACTATTAGGGGCACAGGTTACAGGGGTACTAGGTGGGGAGTTGTGCAGCAAGATGTCGGTTCACGTTACACATGAACTTCTGCATGTCAGTACAGTTGGGGAAGCAGGAACCTTGCAGGGAGTTCCAAAGTCTAGCGGTTCTGGGGAAGAAACTACTGGAGTAGAAGGCTTTTTTACATCTAGGGATCTCTATTGTGAAGGGGTGGGATTGTACTGCTTGTCGGGGGTATTTACGTAGAGGGGATACAAGTCCTTGCAGCTCGTCGGAACATACACCGTTAAAGTACTTGTAGAACAGGCAGAGGGATGCTACATTGCGTCGATGGGACAGAGGCTGAAGCCTAGATGACAGTTCAGGCCCTATTAGGTTGGCGACTCTCTTTTGAACCTTGTCTAGGAGTGAGAGACTAGTAGCAGATGCACCGGCCCAAATATGACAACATCACTCCATACATGGGCGAATGGTGGCCTTATAGAGGTACAGGATACTTTCAGGGTTCAGTAGCTTTCTAGCACGGTAGAGAGAACCAACCTTTTTCGCAGCGGTCCTGGCAATGCTCTCAATGTAATTGTTCCAACTCATGTTTCCTGTGAATGTTAGGCCAAAGAGTTTAAAAGATGTGCTTTCAGATAAAGAGTCTTTGGCCATTGCTATTGGTGGTAGAGAAGGTTTCTTGTAGTTATTGAAGGAAACGAGTTTAGTCTTGGCAGCATTGAATGTGACCATCCATTTATGTCCCCATTCCACTACAGATTGTAGGTCATCCTCTAGTGTTTCTGCCATTTCTTTAGATATGTGTTCATTTGTTTTCCTGTCGTGTCTGTTATAGAGCGTGGTGTCATCAGCATATATACCCATCTCACAGACAATTTTGTCAGGGAGGTCATTTATGAATATTAGGAATAATAGAGGTTCAAGGATAGACCCCTGAGGCACTCCCGTATTTATATCATATTGTTTAGATGTACGACCATCGAGGACAACCTTGATTTTTCTCTTATCTAAGAAGAATTTTATTATGTTAAGGATTATTCCAGTGATACCATATGATCTGATTTTCCTGAGAAGACCTTTGTGCCATACCCTGGTTAGTGAGGGAATTGTTGATTGCCCATTATTTACTACATTGTTGTAGATTTTCCAGAAATCATGGGTTCTTAATTTCTGAGCTTCGATGCGTTTTTGGGTGGTTTCAGTAAATTCTCTCTTAGCTGTCGCTATTTCTTTCTTACAGTTACTTCTGGCTTCTATGTACTTCTGTCTGTTTGAACTGGATTTATGTCGGTAAAATCTGTGATACGCATACTGCCTTTGCACGATGGCAGTTGCACATGTGGAAGTAAACCATCGGGGAGAGTGAGGCTTGCTATAATATTTCCGTGTGGGGACCTGTGCTTCAGTTGCTGTTTTGAACCATTCAGTGGTCTCTTTTGCGCACTGTTCAGCAGGAAGTGAAAAGATATTTTGCGATGGGGTGTCTCTAATGAAATCCCTGATGGCTTCCTAGTCGGCCTTTTTATAATATCTCATTGTTTTGAGTAATGGCTCTTCCATTTTGCCTCTAGAGTTTAGGGTGATTTCAACTATTATCACTACATGGTCAGCATTCCCAAGTGGGCTGTGAGCGTTCATAACACAATAATCAGGAACTGTGGTCAGAAACAGATCTAAAAGTGATGCGTGTTGCTCTTGCGTAACCGTCTGTGATAGGGAATGAGATATAGAGAAGCTATGTGTTGTGGTACCAGCTGCGTCTGTGTAATTAGAGAATCCAAGCCAATTACTGTGGTGGACATTGAAGTCACCAAATACATGAACTTGTGTGCTAGTGTCAAGGGAAAGTGCTGTATCTATGCTGTCAGAGATTTTGTTTATTAGGGTACAATCCTGGGTCGAGGGGGAGCGGTACAGAAAATAAAAGTAGCTAATATTATGTTGCATGTTAAGTCTAAAGCACATAAAGGCTTGATCGTCTGATTCTAGTTTTCTTTCTCTAGTCAGGAGGAGGGTGTTTTGAATATAGACTCCAAGCCCGTGCATATATCTGTCAGAGTCCTTACAGCAGGGTGGGAGATATCCGGGCATGTTAAAATAGTTTGAGAGGATGGAGGAGTGTAGGTTAGTTTCACCTAGTGCTAAGATATCCGGGGTGTTTGTTAGGAGAAATGGTTCAACATCATTTAAATTTGTTCTAAGCCCACGGATGTTAGTAAATGCAAGCCTCAAGTGAGGAGGCAATTTTATTTTCTTTGAGTTTTGTCCTGATTTTGAGTTTTGTCCTTAGATTTTACTGTCATTTTTTTTTAGTTTCAGTTTAGGTAAGGGGTGTTGAACAAGTGGTTATGCAGAATATCAGGCATGCAACACAAGTAGACCATCAGCTGATCTTCCATCTACTAGGACTGTGGCCTCAGGAAAGCTCACCGGGGAGGAGTGCAGGGTCCCTTTCCATGTGCGACATGGCACTACAAAAATCCCGATATTATTCAACTGTTGATGGAGCAGCCGCTCTAAGCGCTACCAAAGAATTAGGAATCCTGTACTACCAGTCGGGAACAGCAGCCAGGAACTGTCAATCCGGTACCCTCAACCCATCAGACGATGGTCAACCCAATCTACTTGTACTGGCATTATGATATTCAAGCACTCCCAACTGCCCAGTTTAGAGGGGGATGGGATGTGTCGGGAGAGGGGGAAATTGTTGTTCATTGCCCTAGTCAGGAAACAAGATCGACCACTTAGTGTTTCTGTCGAATCCCTGTGCTTCGACCTCTACGCCTGGCTAATAGGCAACAAAGAAGGAGTATGGAAGCCGGGCGATAGACAGAGCTTATCTACTCCTTAAGCAATTTAGGTTTGCAGACCGGTAATTTGTTTGAGTCACCAGCTCTAGGAAGGATGTCATCCAAGAATGGAGGGCCTCAGCTTCAGAGTTTTTTTTCTCCCAGACGGATGACCTGGGAAGATCTACGAGTCCATCAGCACCGAAAGGGTTTACCCCGCGCTTGGGTCCTAATCCAGGTATTTTTGCGACCCCGCATGGGTAGTTAATGTTAATGGGTTAGTATGTAAATGTTATGTCTACTGAGAAATTACACTCCTCAAAGTGATTAAAAGACATTGCTATTACATTGTTACTGGATGAGGGGGTGAGCAAAAGTTCATGCAGTGGAAGCAACTATATTTGCAAGAGGTTAGTTGAGAAGCGTTAAGATATGGTTTAATCTTTTTCCTTTAAATTTAGAAAATGAATTTTTTTTAAATTATTTTATTTATTTATTTATATGTTGGCTTAGGAATAGGATAACGCGTTACAGAATGACTTTATATTAAGTGTGTGTAATGTATGAGTGTTAGTAGCAGCTTGTGGAGTAGAGTAGACTTAGTGTTTAGGAGAAGATTAACTTACAGAATTCAGTAGAATTAATTTTTAGAATTTATAGTCAAGTAAAATTTAGTTATAGAGAGAAAAAAAAAAGCATTTTTATTTTTTTATTTTTTATTTAACATGCAAATCAGACAATGACAGTCATCTTGGAGGAAATGAATATATTGGATATACATAGCACGCAAAAGAGGGGTGTTTCTATTGTAATAAGACTATGTGGCATGTTGGAATTCATAGTCAACGACAGTCAATTCGGCCAGGCACAAAGCATTGTGTATCTATTCAGAAAGTCATAGTGACGTATCTAAGATCACTGTATATTTCAGGTACATATATAATTGAAAGTAAGGCAAACTATATTCTGTGGTTTATTATAGATAGCAAGGAAGCCACATATTCAATACAAGCGAGTTTATAGTTATTGTAGATATTAAGTAAATAAAGTCGTATCTTCTAGTTTGGAAAAAACATAAGTCCAGGTTTCTGAAACTACTGGGATTTGCTTTGCAAAGGCTTTTTTCCCCCGCTAGTTTATTTGGAATATAAGAGTGAAAGAATATTTTGTCTATTAGGAGGGGGATAACGAATTTCAGCTTTAGTCAAGATAAGGTTGGCAAAAAAACAAAAAAAAGACAAATAAAGACGATAAATAAATATAAATAAAACAAAACCAAAGAAAAACAAATAAACAAGCATGTATACATTTCTTCGAAGCAAGATTAATTTTTAAAAATAGTATTTAACATTTCTTTAGGCACACTGGACGCCAGCCCGTTTGGCATGGCTAAGAGAGAATTTGACTATATTATTTAGAGGTTGAAAGGGTGCTTTCTGTTACCCGGATATTGACTCCGTGTGTTGGACTCACTTGGACTCACCACATCCAAAGGAGGCAAGGGTGCAGCCCTCTGCTGGGAAGATCCTGCTCACAGTCTTCTGGAACCAGGACGGAGTAGTGATGACAGATTTCCTGGCAAAGGGTACCACAATTACAGGATCCTATTATGCTTCACTTTTGAGGAAATTAAGGGAAGCTATCAAAATCAAGAGGCGGGGCAAGATCAGCAAAAAGTATCCTCCTCCTGCAGGAGAATACTCCGGTTCACAACTCGCATGTCACCAGATCAGAAGCACAGGCATGTGGTTATGAAATCCTACCTCATCCTCCCTACTCTCCTGACCTTGCACTCTCTGACTTTTAGCTATTCTCAGCTATGAAGTTGTTTTTGAAAGGAAAGCATTTCCCAGATGATGCAGCCTTGATTTCTGAAGTCACGTCGTGGTTGGAGGACCAACCTGGGGTGTTCTACAAAAACCGTCTCCAGAGCTGCAACCCCCTAAAAGACATAGCTTTGTCATCCCTACAGTATCATTACTAAAGCGTATGAAGATACTATTATGGATGTGTGATATTAAATTATACAAATAAAATTCCCATTAAATATAAAAATCGATTTTGTCAGTGCAGATCTAAATAAAAAAAATTGATTTTGTTTATGAATTAATTTTATTTTACATTTCATTATCAACCAGCTGAAAGCAAGTTTTTTTAGTGAAAAAAAAAAAATGGGCCACAGTCCAAACGCTTAAAAAGCAGATAGCTTTGAAAGGAGGTAACCTTATCAGTATACCGTCGTTAAGATTTTAATTACAAATGCATACTACAAATAAAACAGTATGGTAAATACGCAATTAAATGGCCTCCGGACCTAACGCCAGTGAGACTGGCAGGCGAGTTCATTGGAAAGGAGAAGGGGAGGGTAGAATATAAGTTCAATATATTATTTTAGTGGCTTAACAGTTATTCCGGTTCAAAGTGAGGCATTCGTTATGAAATGCTAGTGGAAAGCAAAATACAGCAACAAAAAGCAAATTGCTTTTTGTAAAAAGTTGGTGTATTGAGTATTCATTTTTTGAGGACTTATCCTCATCTTCATAGCTGCTGTTGCGTCGCCACATTTCGTCCAACTCATCCTCTGGCCTTTTCAGGTGATTAACCATGACGAGAGAGGAATGCTGAGTCTTGTAATTGCATCCCCAGTATTTACTGCCTTCCATAGTTGTTGTTGTCTTACCACGTTTTGGCTAACTAATCTCTGGCCTGCTTTGAGCAGGATTGAAACCGCTATCTTCATACAATGCTCACCTCGAACCGTAGAAACTCAACACCTCTATCCACTGTGCAACAAGCCTCAAAGGCTGATCAAAGTTAGATTTTATGGTCTTATGAATCTGATTTTGTCTTCTTACCTGGTTTTCTATAGTCGAGTGCGTACCGAATGGTATTATATATTATTTTTAATTTTTTTATTTAAAAAAATAAAAAATAATATATAATAGGTTATTGTTGTAACCCGTGCTAAAGTAGTATGAGGGTAACGTGTTCGTAGCATGCGGTATGAATGTCTCCATTTTAATATCTGAAACCAGTGGTATTCATAGGACTGGTTCATTCCACAGTTCTCAAATAGGAGTGATTTATCCGCCACAACAGTTATCATATTCACAACGTTTCATCTGTTACACACTTCCACTTCCAGTGACTTTTTCATATTTAGTAGTATGTCATGGGTTCAACTGTCCTAATTCAGTAAGTTTTATATATCCCATATTAGTTTTTTTTTTTAATTTCCTCGTGAAGAATCGAACTTGCAACCTCTAAGTAGAATTCACTTTTAGAATATTTTTAATCACTGTTATTATTGATTACGAGCGTAATAAAATAAATCTGGGATCATTAGGGAGGAGATTTATAAACTTAATGTTTAGTGTGATTATTTATCTATGGTATTATTTATCTATGGTATTATTTATCTATGGTATTATTTATCTATGGTATTTAAATAGTACGTAGTAATTATGGTAATCATGGAACATGGAATAACATGTAATTACATGTTCCATGCATATATCATAATTACAACTTACTATCTATATACTACTAAAACGTTACAGGGCTTTTTGGAGTTTGTTTGTTCGTATGCAAATAGAAGCATATGATTGGCTGATAAATACAGAATAGGCAGAGTACAGGGTTATCATTATTCACTCTCGGGCTATTATTTTTACTGACAAATTTTCCCCCAATCAAAGCGTAGCTACTATTTATATTATTATTTTTGACAGCACTGCTCGAGTAAATACAATATAAATATATATATATATATATATATATATATATATATATATAAATATATATATATGTATATATATATATACATATATTTATATATATATATATATATATATATATAATTTAAAGGAGATTAGAATAATAGTCTGAAGAGCTAAGTGTATTTTAATGTAATAGTGAAATTACTAGTTTAATTAAAATACAGGAAATGCTCGTTGTAATTTTTAAATTATAAATCACATTACTTAATATATATATATATATATATATATATATATATATATATATATATATATATACTAGCGGGGGTACCCGGCGTTGCCCGAGTGTTTGTTTCCGGGACGGGGGGGGGAAGTTTTAAAAAATGTTATGGTAGGTAAGTAGGAAGGATCAAACCCGGAGTCATGAGTAAAAGTAGGAAAATAAAGTGTGAAAAAAACAAAAAAAAAACATCTGCAACGTTAACAGTTCGGTCACCAAGAAAAGTCCATTCCAGTTGTTTAGGAAAAAAAAAAAAAAACGACTACGGTAGGTCGGCGCGAACGTGAAAATATAATGTGAATTGTCCAGCACGCTAACCACTACGCCACAGAGCACTGCAGCTTAGTTTAGTGATTTTAAATAACTTCACATGAAAGAACTACGAAGCCAAACCGGTGTTCTCTTCTCAACTGTTCCTTGTGAACGATCCCCAAACGGTGTTAAGTGGTGGCAGGGGGAGGAGGAATTTATTAGAGAGAAAATATTTTACCACTTCCGTTGATCTTAACCGATTTTGGTCGTGACTTCTCAGCAGAAAAAGTATAGAAATCTAAGATTATCGAGGAATTTGAGAAATAATAAGCCTATAACACACCTCAGATATTGTTCTGCCGTTTGTGCATATTATATTTGCATGAAATATCTTGATTTTTAATCCTATAAAGGTCAAAATCCGACGGGAAAAAATGAGTTCATTTTATTTATATAGATAGAATAGAAGAAGATAGAGATATAGTAAGTTATGAAAATATATATGGAAATTAAGTTACATATTCCGCGTTTCATTCTCGTGAGGATTCATCAGGCTTACACGGAATATTCTGTGTAGCTTAATTGCCATATATATTTTCATAACTTACTATCTAGCTCTACCTATGTATTGAGCACTGTTAAAGTAAATATTGAAAATTGATGCATAACATTATATCTTCGTATATTAATTTATGTGATTGAAGTAATCATATATATATGTGTGTGTGTGTGTGTGTGTGTGTGCGTGTGTGTGTGTGTGTGTGTTTGTTTCTAATTTTGAATTCTAATTTTAAATACACTTTAGAGAAGAAATTTACTTTGGAAAATAAATTATGTTATTGTTTATTTTTTAAAATAGTACATAATTCACCCCCGTGGAAGTGAATTATCTTCTGTCTCAAAAAATAAACACGTAAACAGAATATTTTTTTTTCTTAACCACCATATTTTTTTAATGCAAATTTCTTTTCTAAAGTACATTTCATGTTTCAGAATTAGAAACTTTTTTTCTGCAGAAAACGAAGTTCATGCAGGTACGTTTGCCTTATTTTACATTTCTTTTATATAGCGTATTTTAATCCACAAGTCATTTTCATTAATTGAATAAAATCAAAGGCAAAGAAAATGATTGTCCGTGGTATGGAATGTATAGAAGCACTTTTTCAATAGAGATGATATTGTTGCATATTCCTTGACTAACCTAAGATCAATGATATAAGACGGGTTTAAGGCTAGGTAGAACTATATATGATATGTTTTGACAATTGATTGCTTCGCATAAGAAAATAAGAAATGTGATGTGAAGAGTATATTCCAATTCTTTTGTTGCCAGAATCTATAAAATTTGTGATACTATAAAGTGGCCCTGGGGTGGATTTGAGCCACTAAGTGCTGAGAGGGGGGAATAGACAAAGGAAGAGGAAATAGCTTAGAATAAACAAAGAAATCGAAAATATCCTACAATCAACAATAGATAGTAAATAGCTTAGAACAAACAAAGAAATCGGAAATATCCTACAATCAACAATAGATAGGAAATAGCTTAGAATAAACAAAGAAATCAGAAATATCCTACAATCAGCAATAGATAGGAAATAGCAAACAATAACAATAGAAACCTACTGATAAAACAGGGAAGGGCAGCTTCCGGTAGCCAGGGTGGGGTGGGCGACTGGAGAGACCAAGACAGAGGAGACAGGTAGTTGACAACGAGATGCCCGTCGCGGCGGATGGAAGTTGAACAGTTATAGAGTTGACATCTAGATGCGCTAGACGTCGGATGAGAGTTGATAACGACTACAGTGGAACAGTTATAGAGTTGACTGTGAAATAGAGACGTGGACAATTTTAGAGTTGACTGTGAAACAGAGATAGACGAATGTAACATCAATAGAACGGGGAGAAGACACACACACACACACACACACACACACACACACACACACACACACACACACACACACACACACACACACACACAAAGTCCAACAGTCAATTTATATGTGAACATTGGCGTTTGTGTTTTTCCTTTCTTTGTTCATATTTCTATTTTGTGAACCGCGTGTGTTCTCATCGACAGTCGCCAACGGGAAAAGAACGATCCGTCCATAAGAGGAATAGAGGAATAGTCGAACGAAAAATCCACGGTACATGACGTTGGGAGTCGCCGATCTGACAAGGGATCCACACGACGGGTCACAAATTGATAAGATTCTAAAAGTTTATTTATTTATTTATTTATGTGTGTGCGTGTGTGTATATATACCAATAAAACTTTTGAACGGATGCACCGAATTGAAAAATTCTTTTTTCCCTGGAAGGAGTGAGATCCTAGATTGTCCTTATCTATATATTGTCCGTAACGAACAATGTCGAGTCACACAAAAAGCCCGAAATAAGGGTTTTGGGGCCGTTTCGTGCTATTGTCGAAAAAGTTACCTGCACATGTCAACGGAGTTTAGCACTGTATACATTTGCGGTAGCATCTTTCGGCATACACAGGATTTGTGGCGCAATGGAT
The DNA here is from genome assembly GCF_053919585.1 of Euprymna scolopes. NCBI lineage: Eukaryota > Metazoa > Mollusca > Cephalopoda > Sepiida > Sepiolidae > Euprymna > Euprymna scolopes. The sequence continues at coordinate 126,427,408 of NC_136489.1, forward strand.
AACATGGATCAGAAGATTCCAGGTTCGAATCCTGGCAAGTTCAGAATAATTTTAACCATCATTTCATCCAACGTTTACTCATTATTCTTACCCTTATTTTTGTTTTTTCAGTGATTTTGTTTTGTGCATATGAGAATTTCTCATACCCCGAGTTCACAGGGTAAGCATTGATGGTAAGACGATGTTGAGTGTACGCGATTTTGTGTTTGAGTTAACGTTGTGTGTGCCAAGTTTGATTATTTATGAGATTGTTCATGACAAGTGCCTGAATTTGAATTTGAAGATGACTATGTTGCAGTATCCAGGGTAGCAATCCTGCAGTAATGTATTTTATAGAGAGTAGTTCATTGCAAAAAGCTCTGTCCATGAATATTCCTACTGATGCTAGGCACATAGGTAAAAAAGGAAAAGTCGTTTTCCATTGTGATAGAAGATGAGGTCTTGTTGTGAATGTCTTATGATGAGAAACCAGAGATTGGAGCTCAGTCAAACACCTTCTATGAAAATACAGAAAAAAAAGACATTAGTAATGTTTCTTCTGTGAAATAGGGGCTATAAGGTAGAGAATAGATCCTCCTCCTCTAGATTTTAGAGTCGATTTTGGACATTGTAAAGGCAATAGAGTGTTCTCTGGCTGGAACCTACATGGATGTGTCTCTGATTCATCATTTCTCTACAGCCTCCTCCTTTTTTTTATTCACCAGTCTATCAAAATTTATCAAGGGAACATCTTGATTTCTGGCTCTTGAGATGAACAGTTTTAAGAATATTAATTGGGAATAGATCTAAGGTGTGTTACTGGAAAAATAGAAATGACTAAAATCTGACCTTTTCTTTTTACACATAATTTAATTAAACAAAAATGTAATAGAAATGGTTAGCATCATCGGCAATCAAACAATTTCTATTTTTAGACTAATTGCATAAAAAAGCCAACTCTCCGGATCATTGTACTTACCTGGCACAGGTAACGCCCTGTCCTTCTTGGCCCGGAATCAAAGATCAAAGTGTAGTATCTGTTCCGGCAGATGCTGCACTAAAGGCCATAGGTGAGGCAAAGACCATTGCTCTTGTAGCAATTAGTTTTGGAAACCCTTCATACCAATACTAGTTCCCTCTCGGGGGAGCTGGTCCCCCTCCCCTTCACTCTCCATATTAAAAAACGGCCTTGTGCCTAATTTGCTCAGTTGGGAATTGAATAAATATAAACTCTCTTCCTCTCTCTCTCTCTCTCTCTCTCTCTCTCTCTACTTTCGCCCGGCCTTCTTGGCCCGGGATCAAAGATCAAAGTGTAGTATTTGTTCTGCATATGCTGCACTAAAAGTTATATGTGGGGACAACGCCACATATCAGACCATTGCTCTTCTAGCAATCAGTTTTGGTTAATGTAGGGGAAACTCTTCATGCCAATTGCCACTATCCAGTTCCCCCTCGGGGGAGCTGGTCCCTCTCCACGTCCCCTTCACTCTCCACATTAAAAAACGGCCTTGTGTCTAATTTGCTCAATGGGGAAGCAAATAGATATCAACTCTTCGGAGGAATGTATATTCTGCAAAGTAAACTAGTTATTTCCGCAAGTTTTTTTTTTTTTTTGTTTTTTTTGCTAGTTTTTTTTTTGGTGTACTCTATTTGTCATTCTGTCAGATGGCGCCATAGATCATTCCATAGTTGAAGAAAGAGGGAATTTATCACTTTAGAATACGAAGAAGTTTGTGACAGTCACACTGACTTCCATGACTGGTGTCAGCTATAACGTTGTTTGATTGTGGAAAAAATTATATATATATATATATATATATATATATATATATATATATATCTGTAGGCATTTAATTATTATAGTAAAAAATAATTATGACAGCCCCTTTAAAAAAAACTCGTTTCTTATCGTTGAGCACTTTTAGTTGAATTAAGTCGGTCAATTTAGCTCTTATACATAGATCATCGTATAACGATTAGGTCACTGTCTGACTGACGTAAAGAACATTTAAACTTAAAATGTTTAAATTCAACGTTATTTCACGTGGTTAATGGTAGCTGAATGGATACGGTCTTTGCTAATCGAGCCAGAGATGGCTCCTGTGGCCGAGTTCGAATCTGTCGACCGGTGTTAATTGTGACACCCTGCACTGAAGATTCCCGAAAGGATGAAACACTAGTGTCTGTAGGTATTTAATTATTATAGTAAAAAATAATTATATATATATATATATATATATATATATATATATATATATATAACAAATAAATGACAAAAGTTTATATTCAAAATTTCATGATGGTGAGAATTTTACAATTTATTTCTTTAAGTACACTGACATTCACAATTTCTGGCAGCACCTGTTTCGTAACGCAAAATCGTTGATTTAATTATTATATCAATCAATGAATATATTCAGCCCTTAACTCCTAAGAGGAAAAGCACTTATCAATCCGTTAAAAAAATAAAATGCTTGAACATGACATCATTCGATCTGTAGTCGAATGTTCTATTACTGAGCTATGTTTCCAGATGTCAACAAATCTGTTATTTTCTAAGAAGAAATTATTTGTTGAGATTTTATTATCTCCCTTGTGGATGCAACCTAAAACATTCCCCTGTAAAAATTCTTTTTTATCTATAAGAAATTTTTTTTATCTTGGAGAAAAAAGGATTTTTAGAAATAGGAAATAAAATTTTAGAACACCTATTATTGTGACGTGACCGTCCCAGAGAACGATTAAGTTCCTCACGGGTGGCGGGGGTGGGGGAGATCAAAACTCCCGAAATACTGGAGAAGCCGAGCAGATATGATTTTTTTTTAATTCTTTAATTATCATTGGTGTGCCCGGGCGATGGCAAAAAACCCTGCCAAGAAAAAGCATTGGAGTGTGATTTTCATTGTTATGAAAATTGGCAATAATATCATTTTTTTTTTTTGTAAATTGTACCCTGAAAATGGAATGATTCTGGGTTCAAGACTAAGGATGTTTATAGTTTGAGTGCAATGCACACGACTCTTTGGGTTGCGAGGATGACCTCCCGGGGCATGAGAACGTTTGAAAATCCACAGATGCACTCGAGGGAGGGAGAACCTCCCCTGGGGTGACATAATTGGATACGATTGGTCCAGGGAACAACCCCGGTTTCACCCCCTCCCCTGAGTATATGAACGGAGCACAGAATCGAACCAGTCAGTATAGAGTTGGGACAGAACAACTGGTCGAGAATCGCCACATGCTCTTCCAGCATCATCCTCACTACAATACCGAGAGAAATCTACTTATCAACTCAGCGAAGTCTGTCACATCAACATTGAACTGTAGACAATTGTACATAATTATATATTTGTATATCTTTTCTTGAATTAAATCAGTAGAATAGAGCACTGACTTGTTTTTCTTTTGTGTGCATGAAATTGCTTTTCTTCTAGCGCGACAGATCGACGAAACGGCGACATATCAACCCAATTTCAAAATTAAGACCAACCCAATCGATTTACGGGTCCTGCTACACTAAGACAATTTGCTGACCTGCGAAGGACAGGTCACATTATGTTCTTTAATTTTAAATATGAGTTACTCTCCTTTGTTGATTTTTATTTTTAGGTGATTTAAAAATGCTTCCTGTTAGTACTTGGTCCGCCCGGATTATGTAATTCGAAAAATAAATTGTCGCAAAATACAGTGGTACAGATATGACAAATGAAAATTGTCTAGTCGACAGTCAATTTGATAGTTTAAATATTATTTGGGTCTGAATTTAAAAAATTCGATAAGGTAACTTTATATGTTTGATATAAAGTAAACAAAATAGTGGCCAGATTTTAAATATAGTAATTCTGTTGTGATAAATCAATATTTGAATAAAGTGGTGTTCAATCACTACATTTTTATTATCACTGGGGCATATCTCATTGGAAGTTGGAAAGATATAAAAATAATTTTATTAAAAAAGATTTAGTGAAAAATAATCTAATTATAAATGAAATTTAAATAAGGCAAGAAAGCATGATTTAATTTTTTTTATTAATGTAAAATCGCAAATTCTATTTTCTCAAAATACATTAACTAGATTCAAATTCATTGATTGGCTTGATAAATCAATGTCTGAACAAGAAAACGTCTAATAAGCGTTGAAAAATAAAAAAGCAAAAAAAAACTATGAAAATGCAAAATATTCATGAAAAACGTTTTTTTATTAAGAAAAAAAAATTCTATTCAGTTTTTATTTTATAGAATCCTAAAATTTAGAAGGAAAATCGAAATTAAAACTGGAAACCGTAATTAAAGTCAAAGAATTTTATTCAAGAGAAACTTTGTGGATAAAAAAATGTATCAATAAAAAAAATAAATCAGATTGATTAAGAATAGCTGATGTAGCAGAGAAATTTCTTTGTTTTTGGAAAAGGATGTCATAAATATCTGGCAAGAAAAGTATTTGTTCTGGCAACAGTTACCATATGGCAAGAAATATATTTTGCAAAGACTCCAGTAAATTTAATATCTGGCAATAATTTGTATATCTGTTCAAATAAAAGTTGCCATAAATCTATTAGAATGGGAAATATGAAATCAATTGAAAGATGAAATGATCTTCATGCAAGAAGATTATATAAAACATGTATGGCCTAAGTAATGAATAATCGTCATTGTCATTGTTAGGATCAAGTTCGCTTTTCATTTTTTTTACAAGAAAAGGGAAACCTTTTCTTGTAAGTAAGAAAAATATTAGATAAGTGAAAATGAGATTAGGATAGACTGGGATTCGAACCTTGTAAGCAAGGTTCAGAAATGGAATTTCACATTGTCCAGTTTCACATAAAATAGTTTATTTTGATTGTTCAATTCTTTTTATGAAAACTGAATTAAAATAAGGTCAGCTAGAGATAACGAACAATAGCAATTTAAAAACATATTGAAAAATAAGTTAGGTCGAAAAATAGGTTATAAAGCTCTAATGACTATTTCCTCCATCCGAAGAAATAACTGTCGACATTCGGGATTATATTTTATGCAACTTTATTTCCTTATGTTTTTCGTCTTTGAGTTGCACGCGTTTTCTTCATATTTCTACATTTTATATAATGTTCAGCACTAGTGTATCCGTGGACCTCAGCCAGAAAACCTCTTCTGATTCAACTCCTGCCCGCTCTCTTACTGTCTAACTTAGCATCTGTATAACTATTCTAACTGGCTGCTTAGGTGTATGCATAAAAATCTTTTCGTTTGTTAACCGACGTCAAAGGTCAACTTATTGTTATTCTAAATTAACTTTTGTTTTACCATTGAGACAAACCTTACTTGTTATATATATATATATATATATATATATATATATATATATATATATATATATATATATATATGTGTGTGTGTGTGTGTGTATGTATAAAACAAGTAAGTCTTGTCTCCACAGGGTAAAATCCGGAGAATTGTTAGTATATTTTCAATGAATTCATGATGATTGTTTTCTATGTTTCTGAGGTTTATATAATAATAAATATATACTACTGTGCTTGCTGTGCTTTCAGGCTGGTAGTGGTTCATTAATTTGCAATGTTACAAGACCAGATTGTTACATACAGCACATGGTATGCTTAAATTGTCATCCTATCTAAGTACTGACTAGTTACAACGTACTCAACTTCAGTGAAGCAGAGTATTGTGATTATTACCTATTTATATGCCGATCTACAGTTTCAACTGCTACTCTTTTGACAATGTGTTTACAAAAAAAAAAAGAGAAAAAAAAGAAGACATTCCCAACATCAAATTATCAGAAACAAATCATTTATTACGTATAGAAAAATACAATGGCAGAGTTGTTTGTAAGCTTTATCAAATAATATTTCTGTTTACTTATTTTGTTAAAAGTCCATTTCTTATCCTTATCTATGATATAAAGTAAAGCTGTCTGTCTGTGTTCAGCAAAAGATAAAAATGAAACTACAATAGACACAATAAAAAATTATGGTATTTTTTTTTTTTTTCGTGGCTTAGAATAAAATATAATTTCGTTTATTTTTTATTAATACTTTTAGGGGTCAGTGCAGGCAGAATTACTTAAGCAAAGGTCAACATTTAGAACGATTTGTTTATGCTATTTTGTAGTTCGTCAACGATTATTTTATACTTGCCAGATAAAATGAGAGATGGGTGATGATAGAAAGAGAGGTAGAGAGAATGAATGGTATATATATATATATATATATATATATATATATATATATATATATATATATATATATATATATATATATAAAGATATATATATATATATATAAAGATATATATATAAAGATATATATATATATAAAGATATATATATATAAAGATATATATATATAGATATAGATATATATAAAGATATATATATAAAGATAGATATATATATAAAGATATATATATATATAAAGATATATATATATATATGAAGATAGATATATATATATAAAGATATATATAAAGATATATATATAAAGATATATATATATAAAGATATATATATATAAAGATATATATATATATATATATATATATATATATATATATATATAAAGAGAGGGAGGTGGAGGGAGAGCGATAGTGTTAGAGAAAGTGGATGGAAGAGAGGTGGGAGTAGAGTGAATGGATGGTAGATAGATAGATAGATAGATAGATAGATAGATAGATGGAACGGTAGAGAGGATGAATGGTAGGGGATAAGAGGATAGGGAGGTGGGAAAGAGAGAGAGAGAGAAGAGGGAGAAGAGAGAGAGAGTTTTTAATATAAAGATGATGCACACACTTTAACCTCTTCTATTTTGTCGTTCATGCCTCGAGCTAAGCCGGATAATATACTTAGTAACTTTTGCATTAAAACAAAGCAAATATTTCGAACAGCAATAAAACAGACTCTTAGAATTATACAGGTTCAGAATAAAATTAAATGCAGTAGAACTCCGACATAACAAAATACAGTACAGAATATAATACACATGTATATAATCAAATAACATTATAAACAATACCGCAAGGCGGGGCAAATACCGTAACAGGAGCCGGAAAAAACATTGTATTCCACATCGTAACCTGATAAAAAACGTATCCTAGGGCCACCGTATCCCGGGGTTCTACTGGAATTACATAGAAGTAAAGAAACATATTTTTCTATCTAATTTGCATACATTTTTTTTTATGTTAGAATATTTTTTTAGATTAGGATTAATAATTTTTATTATTTGGATTATTCGGACTACTATTTTCATGTCGAATATTGTTCTTACAATATTTTGGCCGATGTTACTTTTGACCTTTTTTGGACGCATTTTGTTCAACTCGTAAATATATACACAACTTCGAGTTAAACGTTTATTTAATTCACACTGGTAGATTGTTCTCGTTCCATGATAGGTTAGAGGTGCTAAATAAGTAATTTTCTAAACTTCTATTTTTAGTATCACTTGTAGTGAGGATTGAACCTTCAATCCACAGGAAACTGTCGCTTAGAACTGATTGTTATCAGGTGCCTGAAGTTCGCAACATAAATTACGATGTTTTATCGACCACTTTGCTGTAGAATGCTAAGGAAACAACTTTATTCACATGGACGCAACGTTTCAAGACGAACATCCAAGACGAGACTAGTAATTTGAATAATTGATTCCTTGCGGAAATTGATATTTGTCGATCTGAAGCCGAAGCTATACTATTATTTCTGTTAGTGCATTATTGTACTATCTTTCAATGTTCAATTCAGGGAGGATAGTGTAGTATCTGTTATTTTTTGATGAGGCTATTATTTCTGCCTTGTGGGAAAGTTGTGTCGTATCTTCTATTGTCAGAAGCTCTCCTCCCAAGCAAGATGAGAAAAAAATAATGTCCGATCATGAAGAAAAATTCGGCAAATTTTATTATAATAGAGTTTTATTACAACAACGTTTTATTATAACAGAGTCTTATTATAACAAAGTTTTATTACAACAAAGTTTTATTAAAACAGAGTTTTACTAGACCAAAGTTTTATAATAACAAAGTTTTATCATAAAAAAGTTTTATTATAACAAAGTTTTATTATAACAAAGTTTTATTACAACAAAGTTTTATTATAACAGAGTTTTATTATAACAAAGTTTTATTACAACTTACAACAAAGTTTTATTATAACAAAGTTTTATTATAACAGAGTTTTATTATAACAGAGTTTTATTATAAATAATTTTTATTATAACAAAGTTTTATTATCACAAAGTTTTATTATAACAAAGTTTTATTATAACAGAGTTTTACTACAACAAACTTTTATTATAACAAAGTTTTATTATAACAAAGTTTTACTAGACCAAAGTTTTATCATCACAAAGTTTTATCATAACAAAGTTTTATTATAACAGAATTTTACTACAACAAAGTTTTATTACAACAAAGTTTTATTATAACAGAGTTTTATTATAATAAAGTTTTATTATAACAAAGTTTTATTACAACAGTTTTATTATAACAGAATTTTACAACAAAAAAGTTTTATTATAATAAAGTTTTATTATAACAAAGTTTTATTACAATAAAGTTTTACTATAACAGAGTTTGCTATGAGAAATTTTTAATTTAACAAACTTTTATTATAACAGAGTTTTACTACAAAAAGTTTTATTATAACAAAATTTTATTATAACAGAGTTTTATTATAACAAAGTTTTATTATAACAGAGTTTTATTATAACAAAGTTTTTTATAACAAAGTTTTATTATAACAAAGTTTTATTATAAAAGAGTTTTACTACAACAAAGTTTTATTATAACAAAGTTTTATTATAACAAAGTTTTATTATAACAAAGTTTTATAATAACAAAGTTTTATTATAACAAAGTTGTATTATAACAAAGTTTTATTATAACAAAGTTTTATTATAACAAAGTTTTATTATAACAAAGTTTTTTTATAACAAAGATTTATTATAACAAAGTTTTATTATAACAGAGTTTTACTACAACAAAGTTTTATTACAACAAAGTTTTATTATAACAGAGTTTTATTATAACAAAGTTTTTTATGACAAAGTTTTATTATAACAAAGTTGTATTATAACAAAGTTTTATTATAAAAAAGTTTTATTATAACAAAGTTTTATTATAACAAAGTTTTTTTATAACAAAGTTTTATTATAACAAAGTTTTATTATAACAAAGTTTTATTATAACAGAGTTTTACTACAACAAAGTTTTATTATAACAAAGTTTTATTATAACAAAGTTGTATTATGAAAAAGTTTTATTATAACAAAGTTTTATTATAACAAAGTTTTATTATAACAAAGTTTTATTATAACAAAGTTTTATTATAACAAAGTTGTATTATAACAAAGTTTTATTATAACAAAGTTTTATTATAACAAAATTTTATTATAACAAAGTTTTTTATAACAAAGTTTTATTATAACAAAGTTTTATTATAACAGAGTTTTACTACAACAAAGTTTTATTCTAACAAAGTTTTACTAGACCAAAGTTTTATCATCACAAAGTTTTATTATAACAGAATTTTACTACAACAAAGTTTTATTACAACAAAGTCTTATTATAACAAAGTTTTATTGCAACAAAGTTTTATTATAACACAGTTTTACTACAATAAAGTTTTATTATAACAGAATTTTGCTATAAGAATTTTTTAATTTTAACAAACTTTTATTATAACAGAGTTTTACTACAAAAAGTTTTATTATAACAAAGTTTTATTATAACAAAGTTTTATTATAACAAAGTTTTATTATAACAGAGTTTTAATATAAAAAGTCTTATTATAACAAAGTTGTATAATAACAAAGTTGTAATACAACAAAGTTTTACTCTAACAGAGTTTTATTATAACAGAGTTTTACTATAACAAAGTTTTATTATAACAAACTTTTCTAATAACAAATTTTTATTATAACAAAGTTTTATTATCACAAGTTTTTATTATAACTAAGTTTTATTATAACTAAGTTTTATTATAACTAAGTTTTACTATAACAAAGTTCTATTATAAGAAAGTTTTACTATAACAAAGTTTTACTATAACACAGCTATACTCCTTATCTGCTCTTCAAATATGCTTAAGGCTCTTTAAATTCTTTTCATCTACTGTTATGATTCGATTATCACAGTCTCTTTCAAAACATTTAACTCATTCTCTAACACGACAAAGCTTTTTACGCGTTGGTCTCTTTGATCTCTTTAGTGTTTTGTTTTTGTATCTCACCGCACCCTTTTAATTGCAACCTGGTTTTATCTGGTTAAAAAGATCTGCCAATGCATCCACCCCATACAAGTATCGATCGACCCACTTATCTGAATGATAGCTACCTACTTGTTATTTTACTTCCGCGTTTATCCATCAACACAATCACCTTCGCCTTAATATATAAAGTTGAGTCAATATTTCTGCTTGTTCGTTTGTCATGTATAAAAAAATAACCGTGTGATTATTGCAAGCAACTTTCAGTAGGTGTGAATCTATTTCGATATTGTTCATACCAACATAATAAATTATCAATGTCATCATAATTACGTAAGATATTTAATATGAAAACATTATTTGATGTACATTAATTTAAATCCATATATAATGTTGTTGTACATAGCAATGCCGGGCAATGCCAAGTAATCTGAACGATTATTATTATCATTGTTTTTGATATTCGGAAAATAGAATGTTAGCAAATATGTATCAAGGCGAATTAGGTATTTTACAGATAAAACATTTACGGTATAAATATATCGCGAATTTTAACGTAGGAATGTTAACTTAATAAACAAAATACATAATAACATAATGTGATTAAGAGTGGAGTCATGTAATGGTATTTAGAGTGGAGTCATGTAATGGTATTTAGAGTGGAGTCATGTAATGGTATTTAGAGTGGAGTTATGTAATGGTATTTAGAGTGGAGTTATGTAATGGTATTTAGAGTGGAGTTATGTAATGGTATTTAGAGTGGAGTTATGTAATGGTATTCAGAGTGGAGTTATGTAATGGTATTTAGAGTGGGGTTATGTAATGGTATTTAGAGTGGAGTTATGTAATGGTATTCAGAGTGGAGTTATGTAATGGTATTTAGAGTGGAGTTATGTAATGGTATTTAGAGTGGAGTTATGTAATGGTATTTAGAGTGGAGTTATGTAATGGTATTTAGAGTGGAGTTATGTAATGGTATTTAGAGTGGAGTTATGTAATGGTATTTAGAGTGGAGTTATGTAATGGTATTTAGAGTGGGGTTATGTAATGGGATTTAGAGTGGAGTTATGCAATGGGATTTAGAGTGGAGTTATGTAATGGTATTTAGAGTGGAGTTATGTAATGGTATTTAGAGTGGAGTTATGTAATGGTATTTAGAGTGGAGTTATGTAATGGTATTTACAGTGGAGTTATGTAATGGTATTTAGAGTGGAGTTATGTAATGGTATTTACAGTGGAGTTATGTAATGGTATTTAGAGTGGAGTTATGTAATGGTATTTACAGTGGAGTTATGTAATGGTATTTAGAGTGGAGTTATGTAATGGTATTTAGAGTGGAGTTATGTAATGGTATTTAGAGTGGAGTTATGTAATGGTATTTAGAGTGGAGTTATGTAATGGTATTTACAGTGGAGTTATGTAATGGTATTTAGAGTGGAGTTATGTAATGGTATTTAGAGTGGGGTTATGTAATGGGATTTAGAGTGGAGTTATGCAATGGGATTTAGAGTGGAGTTATGTAATGGTATTTAGAGTGGAGTTATGTAATGGTATTTAGAGTGGAGTTATGTAATGGTATTTAGAGTGGAGTTATGTAATGGTATTTACAGTGGAGTTATGTAATGGTATTTAGAGTGGAGTTATGTAATGGTATTTAGAGTGGAGTTATGTAATGGTATTTAGAGTGGAGTTATGTAATGGTATTTACAGTGGAGTTATGTAATGGTATTTACAGTGGAGTTATGTAATGGTATTTAGAGTGGAGTTATGTAATGGTATTTAGAGTGGAGTTATGTAATGGTATTTAGAGTGGAGTTATGTAATGGTATTTAGAGTGGAGTTATGTAATGGTATTCAGAGTGGAGTTATGTAATGGTATTTAGAGTGGAGTTATGTAATGGTATTTAGAGTGGAGTTATGTAATGGTATTTAGAGTGGAGTTATGTAATGGTATTTAGAGTGGAGTTATGTAATGGTATTTAGAGTGGAGTTATGTAATGGGATTTAGAGTGGAGTTATGTAATGGAATTTAGAGTGGAGTTATGTAATTGTATTTAGAGTGGAGTTATACAATGGGATTTAGAGTGGAGTTATGTAATGGGATTTAGAGCGGAGTTGTGTAATGGGGTTTAGAGCGGAGTTATGTAATCGGATTTAGAGTGGAGTTATGTATTGGGATTTAGAGTGGGAGAGTTGGACAAGTCAGCACTGAAGATATCGTCTCCGCATGTGGAAGCTAGGAGAAACGCGATCGTAGCCAGATGTAGAAATTACAACGCCTTGCAGCTCCGCTGGAAAGTCGAGGATAAAGTTTATACAAAATGAAATTGGAATTTGGCGTTCCTTCGACGAGGAGACATTTGTTTCAGGACTGCAAGTAACAGACCAAAAGCGTTAGAGACTTATTCGTCCCTATGCAAAAGGTATGTGTTTCCTTTATCTGGACCAAGCGGACAAAGATGTTTATTCGTTGTTGTAAAGGACTGTCCTGCGTACGCTTGTTTGTTACGATATGAACAGAGTTATATGTGAAACACCTACACATACATATAACTAGATGAACATTTTAAACGCTAGACATTTACGCACTATATATATCACACATTTATATACACCATCCCCGCTATATAACAGTATTCCAAAAGTCGTTTTGCTACTAAGTACCGGTAAAAAAAATAAAATAATTAAACACATGGTGTCTGTAGATGAAACAACATGCTTGCTAATTGAACTTCCTTATCCAATGACATCGATTTCAATACTAAATTTGGTAACAATGTGTTGGCCACTGGAATTGCGCCTGTAGTATATCTTGTTCAATAACACTGTTGTTCATATGACTCTCTACTTATCAATGATCATAGTCTTTAGAGTACTAAAATGTGACTGGCAATTTCTAGTAAGATCATCTATATAGATGAAATAGTATAAATGGAAAAGTACACCGGTTATACCACCTGGTCGATACATAAAAATACCCTTGTTCTGGCGTGAGAGATACTAGCTATTTGATGAAGATAACAAGTCAATATTATTTCCACAATTTCATTCAGGTTATCGCTTATCACGTCCGACAGAAAAAAAACTGAAATTTGTTAGAAATTTTCTCCTTTCACCCAAGATTATGAGTTCAATTCCTGATCATTAGAATTTCTTAAATTACTTTTTCGTGATTACATTCATTTAAGCACAGATTATCAAAAAAAAGAAGACTTTTGAAAAATTATTTAATTATGCTATATTATTATTAT
>NC_136489.1:126445838-126623338 GCF_053919585.1 Euprymna scolopes
ATATACATAATATCTGTTGCCAAGGTAGCTGGGAAAATGGTTGGATCATTCTACTGCTCCAGTAGATATCTGCCGATGCAATCCTCTACCTCTATAAGAGTTAAGTACAACCTAGGATGAAGTACTGTTGCCACATCTGGACATCTCAGAGAAACTCTATCTTGCCTTGACAGAGTTCCAAATCGACTTCGTAATCTAGTGGGTAATGCCCTTTTCTCATATCTTTAACCTCTTTCCCACAGAAGAGACTTGCGAGCCTGTCTCTGCTCTATCGTTATTTTCATGGCAAGTGTTCGACTGAGCTCTAATTTATGGTTCCCTCATCGCCAAACTTTCACACAAAAAAAAGCACTCATCTAGCCAAAATCACTATAAATAATTTTCCACCACTCTCTATTAATGCCTAAACCTCAAGGTGGATTTCATGAACAAAGCTTTTTTCCTAGAACTGCCTGCCTGTGGAACTCTGTTCTGTTTTCCAGCTGACTACAATATTGTCATCTTCAAGTCCAATGTAAACAAGTTCTTATTGCATCGTCCTCGTAAATAATTTAATCGTACCAAAATTTCACTACAAACGATTACTATGCTACTGCCCCAATGACTACCATACACACGTTTAACCCTTATCCTCGAGTGGCCTCTGGGCTTTGATATATGGTGTCTCCTTTGGAAAATAAACAAAAAACTAAGAGCTGAAGGACAATACCAGACTAAGATGATAATACAGAGAGGCATGTATATAAGAAGAAATTAAAGTTTATAGAAAGCAGAACAATGAAAAGGTGTGATGGATAGACTCAAAGTGACGCAACTTAAGATATTGTGGTGGGATCAACTATACAGTTTCACTTTTATTGCTCCAATTCATGTGTATATGTATAACCACACATATATACACATGTTTTTTTTATATAATATTTTACAAGGTAGGCTGTTGTAACTTGTGTCAGGTGGTGTGATGTTATATTTCAAGATATCTTTCCTTCTTCACGCGGGTGTTCAACTTTCAATTTCTGCGAATCTGCTCCATCTATAAATACAAAAGCGAAAATGTATGTATGTATGCGTGTTCGCTTTTTCTGTGTGTCTACAAAAGGCTTCTTTCAGAGAAGCGCTCGCTCGCTTCACAACTTTTTAAAACTTTTTATATCACATATAAATCGTAATATCTCACAGTTAACAACGAAGATCGTCTGGCTATTTAATTTGCTCGATTTCGGGAAGATAAATATTAAAGATTTGTCGCTCGCCACATGTGGGTTAGTCTTTTTCCTACAACATCTTGGGGGGGGGAAGCGTTCAGCAATAAATGAAATCCCGCAGTCAAACTTGACCTCATTAACTCATTAAAACGAGCACCTGCTAAATCCAAGTAATTAAATAAATTCAAACGTGTTTCCGTAAGCATGTCGCGGTGGGGCAATGGTTAACATCGCACTTTTTTTTTCACAACTTTGCCTCAACGGTTCGGGTTTGATCCTCATACTTACTTTTTTTTTAACCCCCCACACACCTCCAAACACCCGGGCAACGCCGGGTACCCCTCGCTAGTCTATAATATAAATCTCATCTGTCTGTTTAAATGTATGTATGTATTTATGTCTGCCTAAAACTTTAAATAGAGGCAACAGATTTTCACAAGATCAGTACCGTTTTGAAGCTCAACCCTTCGGACAACAAATATCGAAAAATTGGCTAAAAACATTAATTCCTTCACCCTCAACAAGACACTTTACTACAAGGAGGGGTTACTTTTTTCACTGCTATTTTCGAAAGTCACCCCTCTTTTCGATTGACTAGCCTTAATCTAAGTCTTCGCCACTTCCAATTTGGCGATGGATGCAACGGCAAAGGCATTATTGGTCTACAATAAAACCTACCATCCACATTTAAAAACAAATTTGGTATTTTTTTTGGTCAAAATTGCCCCAGATAGAATGATATCTAAAATTAAAAAAAAAAATGTTCATACTTTGACTCTAAACTGGTGTAGATTTTGACAAACAGGGGTCGATTTTCCAGCCATTTGATGTACTATCAAAAGAGAAGTAACTCTAATTTTTAATCAAGTAGTTGATTCCCTTATGTCGACTCATTCCTTGATAAATCTATCTGTCTGTGTGTGTATGTGTGTATGTCCAGAGAGAGGAATAAAGTGGACACAGAAGGAAGAGCATAGGAGAGAGAGGAAGTATGAAAACCGGGAAAGGGAGAAAGAGGCAGAAATAGAAGTTTGATACAAATATGTACACATTTACCCTGGACAACGCCGGATAATCCTGCTAGTCTTTTACAAAAAGGGTGGCCATACAAGCAGGAAATTGCCTTAGTTTATTATTATACAGATAATAATGAATATAAAGGCTCCTAGAGAATGAAAAACAGGTAATGATACTCGATATTTAACTTAAAGGGTTTTTATTAGGATTTTCAATATTCTAGAATTTATATTTGAACATTTTCCTTGCATTATTTTGTTTTTAAATGGATACATAAATCCAAGGTTCCATCAAATCTTATTTCTTTATAATGTTATTTATGCTGCTATTCCTGTTTTAATGTTACGATCAAATAAATGGAATCTAATATATCACCTGGAAGTTACAATGCCAAAGTAATGGCTATTGATTTTCAAGGCCTATCAGGCAAGGGCGATAATTCGGTGAAAGATACAAGAGAAAGGCAAATAAACACATAATAACACCTTACAAAGAAAGCAAAAGAACAAGAACAAGAACAGGACCCCCCCCCCACACATTTTCCTGAAGACAGTGTACTAAAAAGTATCTTGGGAGTAGAATGGTTGAAGGAATATAATGAGTTGAGAAGATTTGGCTGCACCCTGAAATTACACAATTATCAAAAAGAGAGAGAGAAATGATAATAAAAATGCCGTTCTAAAAGGCAGAATAAATGAATTCACCTCAGGATAGATTTCTTCCAAAATGGCGGTTACAAATAGTTTAATGGAAAATAGATAAATTCCTTTTTTTAAAGACGAGATTAAAAAATGTGGGGAAAACAATGGAATGAGAATTTTAGAACAACAAGAAGAAATGTCCCAAAGGTTTTTTTCTCCAAAAGGAAACTTCAAGAAATCTCATATATAAAGTAAAAGCGATTTTTCCTGATTTCTTGAATCTTTGTTAATAAAAGCCATAGAGTAAAAACTGTTCAGTCAATTCGTTTTAGCCAATATTTGTCCTTGTTATTAAAAATAAAAATATTATTTCAATCGATTTCATCGATGATTATAATTATCCTGATCAATTTTCTATTTTTTAGTTGTTTTTTTTTTACAAGGTAATCACCACTTATCAAGATCTGGAAGCCACTCGGGGATAAGGGTTAATGCGCGTACAGTATGTTATTATTGGAGATTTGATAAAGTGTCTTACTTAAGGGGGGGGGCGGTTCATCAGGAATTTGTTTATGTTGGACTTGAAGACATCCAGGTTGTAGTCAAGTGGGAAAAAGGCAAACGAAACAGAAAGAAGCTTTGTTCATGGAATCTAAATTTTAGTTTGGGCACAGATAAAAGGTGGAGAAAATTTGTGACAGTAGTTTCAGCTAGACGGGTGTTTATTGTGAAAGATTGGCGAGGGGGGACCAAAGATTTGAGCTCAGACGAGCACTTGCCATGGAAGTAATGATAAAACAAAGACAGACTCGCAACGTCTCTCCTGTGGGAGAGAGGTTGCAGGGCATCCCCACTAAGCAACGAAGTCTATTTTGTATTATTTTGTAGTTGTGAATAGTTTTTAAAATCAATGTTGTGAATGTTATAAATTCTATTGCCATAAAGCTCGAATTTATAACATTTACATTTACTCTCAGTTGTATTTGATGGCTTATAGGGCATAAATTGGACAACTGCTACAAATGGAAACATTTCAAAACCATATAATGAGATTTATGACTGACAGCAGACTTGCAGATCATATCCCAATTAAAGAACTTCATCAGATTACAATTCTAACGCCAGTCATTCCAGTAATCAAGAGCAAGGTCCTAAAACTCGTTGTGCATATCAAAAGGCGTGAAACTAAGATAGGATTATAAGGGATGATAGAAGGAAAACGAAAGTGAGGAATGTTGTGCAAACGCTGTTATGACAACAGATAAGTTTAAATCAACTTAATTACTGGAATCAATGAAAAGTACTTTTCTATGGTAGAGTGCAATCCGAAGATAATGAAATACAAAAAAAAAAAATGTTCATGAACAAAAGAAGAAAGAAGAATTTCTCACCCCTAATTTAGATGCATCTCTCTGGTGAAAAAATGAATCAAACAATCTTTAAAGATTCACCAAAGAAAAAGAGAAAACGTGTTATGTACTGATTTGTACTAACTGGCTAGTCGGAAGCAAATTTGACTTTTCATCTTCAATGCTATTTGGGTCTTACTTGGAAAATCCAAAAAGATGAATATATTCACAGACATGAAAGTAAGAAATAGAAAACCTTATTGTCATTAATAATGAAGACTGCTGTGAGATAATATCGATTACTTTCCCTTGCTGATGAAATAGACAATCATTTGGTTAATAAAAAAATGGAATTTTGAAATTTGTTGTGATTTCATAATTCTAATTATGTCCACCTTCATATTAACCTTAAATGAATATGTTATACGCACATGCACACACACACACACGCACACACACATACTCACACACACACAGGTGCGTGCACACACACACGCACGCGTGCCCCCACATACGCACGTCCACACGCACAAGCCCACACATATGCGTGCGCGCACACATAATGCATGCACACGCACACACATGCACATACACGCACACACACATGCACATACACACATGCATGCACACACATACACACATGCACACACATAGGCGCGCACACACACGCATACACACGCACACACGTGCATCCACATACACATGCACCCACACACACGCACACATATGCACGCACACACATGTAATACTCACACACACACAGGTGCGTGCACACACACACACGCATGCGTGCCCCCACATATGCACGGCCACACACACAAGCCCACACATATGCGTGCGCTCACACAAACATGCACATAGGCGCACAAACATGCACATAGACGCACACACACATGCACATACACACATGCATGCACACACATACACACATGCACACACCTAGGCGCACACACTCACACACACGCATACACACGCACACACGTGCACCCACATACACATGCGCCCACACACACGCACACATATGCACGCACACATGTGTAATGCGCGAACACAAACATGCATGCACACACTCACATAATGCACACACACGCACACATAGTGCACACACTCACATAGCGCACACACATGAGCACACATGCACATGCACACACGCACACGCACGCGCACACACATTTAATTATTTTGATTACCGTTACTCTTCTATCAATCCACAGATGAACAGTGACTTTCTGATGTCAATAAATGTCACTGTCACACACCAGTATGAAAGCGAGGTATCATTATGGTTCTTTTTTTGTCTTCTTTGTTTTTTTAAAAAAAACTGCTAGCAAACAATGATTTGGCTAGCAGATAGCAATGCCATGTTATCTTGTACACTTTTATCTAAATCCGTAGTGTTTCTCATACCGTGACGTCATCACATAGATAGCATTATACAGCAATAGCCATGGCTAACGACGTGAGAAACCAAGAGGAAGAGTAATCAATCATTATGAAATCTTTAGCGCCTTCTTTGGCATGATAAGCAACAACCAAGTTCCATGGGCGTGCACTTCTAAGAAAGAAGCTTTGTTCATGGAATCTAAGAAAGAAGCTTTGTTCATGGAATCTAAATTTTGGTTTGGGCACAGATAAAAGGTGGGGAAAATTTGTGACAGTAGTTTCAGCTAGACCGGTGTCAAGACTCTGTTCCGGACTACAACTTGGATGTCTTCAAGTCCAATGTTAACAAATTCCTAATGAACCGCCCCCTTAATTAAACACTTCATCAAATCTCCACAATAACGTAATGTACTTGCAATAACCCTTATCCCTGAGTGGTGATCACTGTGTAAAAAAAAAAAAGAAAAAAAAAGACATTTCATCAATTTTCACTTTGGATAATAAGAATGCACTGTGAAAGAAAATAAATGCCTACCAGCCATCATCATCAGACTTCTTACATGAAGTAAACATTAATTTATGTTTAGAAAATAATGTGTCACCAACTTAAGACATCTAACACGTTCATATAAAGCCACATTTAGAGCAATTCTCTACCTCTATCTATATCAGTCTGCACAACCGTCTCTACTAAACTACTCTATCAATGTTTGGTTTACACTTAAAAATTGATATATGAGGTATTTGGACTTTTGAAACAAAATTGGTTTGGTTTTTAACTGAAAAAATAGCTGATGAGGGATTAAAACTGACAAGTTTTTAAATTTGCAGGTGTCGTTCGAAATAATGTTACATTCTATGCAATATCCAAAATGCACATTTATACGCTCAACCATGTTAGTTTTTTAAGTTTTAATATGCATGTGTCATTAGCTTAGATGGTAGAGAATACCACTAGAGAGCTACATTTTTTAATTTCGATTCCAGCTGATAGCACCCAAGTCATAATTTTTATTTTTGAAATAACTACTATATATTGGGTAAAATATAATAATCAATAGATTATTGACTCTATGATAATTATTACGAAATATGCATAAATTAAAATATCATATTTAAGCATATTTTACGACGGGGCAACACCAGACGACCTGCTAGTATATACATATTACATTAGATAAAAAAACCCATCATAATACATATAGCTTTACGGAGAACATAAAAGAACTACATCTCTATCCAAGAAGAAACCAGATGAAGACGAGAGTCCAGATGTGCGAGAAAAGAAAAGTGGACACTGCTCTGGGTCACAGGATATGCTCAAGCCAAACATATCAAAGGAAAACATCTCTCGACAAAGGCTACCTTTCTAGGGCAATTGCACTTGACATATCAAAGGCCTTCGACAAGGTATGGCATAATGGCCTACTTCACAAGATTTCCAGCTACGGTATAACTGGAAATGTTTTCTCAATCATTAAATCATTTCTAATAGGCTCATAAGAGTAGTGGTCGATGGACAAAAATCAGAGGCCTGCAGTATTAATGCTGGAGTCCCTCAGGGGTCCATCCTGGGTCCAACTCTCTTCCTGATCTACATCAATGATCTCCCTAAACACATACTTAAATCATTCGTTGACGTCTATGCTGATGACACGACCACCTACGGCAACACATCAAAGGCTGTAAATGACAAAGTTCTCTCTGATTCACTCTCCTCTGATCTCGAGCGTGTAGTTCAGTGGGCGGAAGACGTGGCTGGTTACCTTTAATGCATCTAAAACCAAGCTCCTATCTTTACACCATCAACGCTCTGATCCCCATCTGGCATCAATTGTAATGGATGGCTCTCGCCTAGGAGAAGCTCAATGTTTTGACAAGCTTCTGGGCTTGACCTTTACTCCTGATATGAAATGGAACACGTACATCAAGCCTGTTGCCAGGGTCGCTGGAAAGATGGTGGGTTCCTTCTACCGCTCCAGAAGATATCTCACTACTGATGCAATTCTCTATCTATATAAAAGCCAAGTACGTCCAAGGATGGAATACTGCTGCCATATCTGGGCAGGAGCTGCTAAAAATAGCCTATCCTGCCTTGACAGAGTACAAAATAGACTTCGTGCCTTAGTGGGGGATGTCCTTTTCTCTTCACTGCAACCTCTCTCCCACAGAAGAGACATTGCGAGCCTGTCTTTGTTTTACCGTTATTTCCATGGCAAGCGCTCGTCTGAGCTCCAATCTCTGGTTCCCCCTCGCCAATCTTTTACGAAAAATACCCGTCTAGCTGAATCCACTGTCAAAAAGTTTCCCCACTCTCTATCTGTGCCTAAATCAAAACGTAGATTCCATGAACACAGCTTCTTTCTTAGAACAGCACGCCAGTGGAACTCTGTTCCGTCTGCCTGTTTCCCACCTGACTACAACTTGGATGTCTTCAAATCCAACGTAAACAAATTCCTGATGAACCGTCCCCTTAAGTAGACACTTTATGAAATCTCAACACTAATGTACAACGTACTGTACATGCAATAACCCTTATCCCTGAGTGGCTTCCGGGCCTTGATAAGTGGTGACCTCCTTGTAAAAAAAAAAAAAGAAAAGAAACCTGAAGGGAAACATTCATCCATTTCTGTCCTGACAATAGAAATGTTCATCCAAGAAGATTAACCTGCCAAAGAATAATAACATGAAGTAAAATGATGCTGAGCTAGACTATATGAGCTCAGAAATAACATCCCTTATAATATATATAAAAGCGAAAATGTATGTATGTATGTATGTACGCTTTTCCTCGATGTCCACAAAAGGCTTTCAGAGAAGTGCTCGCTCGGTTCACAACTTCTTAAAACTTTTTATATCATCTATAAATTGTAATATCTCACACTTAACCACGGAGCTCGCCTGTCTATTTAATTTTATTGACTTTCAAACGTTAATTATTCCACATTTCCCGCATCAGCACGCGTTACATTCGGTTTTCGGTATAAACAAAAAGCGAAACTCGACTCTAATAACAGGCCCCCGCGCCGTCTGTGGCACGGGGGGCAAGATCAAGGTGTAGTGTCTGTTCCGGCAGATGCTGCAAGCAATGACTAGCAAAGACCATATGTGGGGGTAACCCCACATATCTGAACTTGGTCAAGGTAGGGATCACCCTACGACCACAGTTACTATCCAGTTCCCATTTCCCACCTTTCAGGAGCAGGATCCCCCTTTCCCTCCCCCCTCCCTCTCTCTTCACATTAAAAAACGGCCTTGTGCCTAATTTGCTCAGTGGGGAAGCAAATAAATACAACAGGCCCAGGCGCCAGCTTCGGCAGCCCCGGGCGACAAGATCAAAGTGTAGTATCTGTTCCGGCAGATGCTGCAAGCAAAGACCAGCTATGACTAGCAAAGACCATAGGTGGGGGTAACCCCACATATCTGAACTTGGTCAGGGTAGGGATCACCCTACGACCACAGTTACTATCCAGCTCCCATTTCCCACCTCTCGGGAGCAGAATCCCCCTTTCCCTCCCCCCTCCCTCTCTCTCCACATAAAAAAACAGCCTTCTGCCTAATTTGCTCAGTGGGGAAGCAAATAAATACAACAAGCCCAGGCGCCAGCTTCGGCGGCCCCGGGCGACAAGATCAAAGTGTAGTATCTGTTCCGACAGATACTGCAAGCTATGACTAGCTATGACTAGCAAAGACCAGATGTGGGGGCAACCCCACATGCCTGACCTTTAACCAGCTCCCATTTCCCACCTCTCGGGAGCTGGTCCCCCCTTTCCCTTCCCCCTCCCTTCACTCCTCACATTAAAAATTGGCCTTGTGCCTAATTTGCTCGGTGGGGGAGCAAATAAATACCATCTGTTCCGGCAGATACTGCACACAAAGACCATATGTGGGAGTAACCCCACATATAAAACCTTGGTCAATGTAGGGGCAACCCTTCATACCAATTGTCACTATCCAGCTCCCCTACTCCCCGGGGAGTTGGTCCCCATTTCCCCTTCACCCCTCACATTAAAAATCGGTCTTGTGCCTAATTTGCTCGGTGGGGGAGCAAATAAATACTACCTGTTCCGGCAGATGCTGCAAGCAAAGACCAGCTATGACTAGCAAAGACCATAGGTGGGGGTAACCCCACATATCTTAACTTGGTCAGGGTAGGGATCACCCTACGACCACAGTTACTATCCAGCTCCCATTTCCGACCTCTCGGGAGCAGGATCCCCCTTTCCCTCCCCCCTCCCTCTCTCTCCACATAAAAAACGGCCTTCTGCCTAATTTGCTCAGTGGGGAAGCAAATAAATACAACAGGCCCAGAGCCAGTGAACGTTTGTTGACTTCGTCATATCAGACGGGGGAGCGGGTTTTTGAAAACAAACAAACCGATTTATTGACCTCATTAAAAACTGCCCCGCACAAAATGCTGACTGCTGAATACCTATCGCCGTCACGTCAATCAAAAACGAGCACCTGTTTTTTTTTCACACTTTACTATTTTCCAACTGCGCATCGTCAAGGCTTTTTTTTTTTTTTTTTTCACGGGCACCTGTTTTTTTTTCACACACACCTACAAACACCTGGGCAACGCCGGGTACCCCTCGCTAGTCCCTTATAAAAACCAAAATAAAATCCACTGGAAAAGTTCATCATAATTCCCTTCATTGATCAACACACTGCACAACTAATATAGTCAGAAGCACATCACTATTCATCCATGGATCCAGGCGAAGAGTCTGGGTGCATGACTACCTACTATAGATTCCCTTTACCAGTTAATCAAGTGACTCCCCAACATATCTTCGCACCCCCATCAACTGTCTATTCACAATTACCAAACCCTAGTTCTTCCTCACCAACCATCATCATTGTAATCTGAACCAGCATCATCACCGTAACATTTAGTCCATATCCCTCGACTTTCTCTTAGTGATTGTCAGAAGCTCATTAATATCCCTCTTTCTGGTTTATCTAATCGAGAAATAGGCCACAGATTGAAAACGGTAGGAATGACTGTGCAGAAGCGCCAAAAATTCCGGCAAATGCCGCTAAATCTGATCATTCTAGAGTTACTTTTTACAGGGAAGGCAATGGTATCAAGATCCGCAGCCTCAAAAACAGATTTGAAACGACTCCCCAAATCCAGCAACAGTGCAATCTTGTTAAAAAGTGCTCTCTTTTTACAGTTTAGAACAGATTGAAGGAATTTAATTTGCGAGGCTGCTATAAAGAGCAGAAAGCGTCGTCTGGACTTCGTCAGATGCAATAAAGATCATGACTATTCATATTGGTCGAAAGTAATTTTTACCGACGAAAGCAAGTTCAACAGTGAATGACAGTGATAGTAAGCAGTACACAGTACAGTTCATGGATGAAGAACTTGGTAGCAGCATTGAGGAAGTTCACATGATGAGACTTGATGAAAGACTACAACTGCCTAAAATCTAAGCCTCAGAAGCTATCAAACTGCTGATGAGAAAAAAGCAAACACCACTCTCGATAGACTTGTATTTGCTCAAACATCCCTTATAGAAAGAAACCATGCTGCAGAACTATGCATAGTTAGGAAAACATTCCCTCAATTTACAAAACCAATCGTTCAAAGCATCAAGAATAATACAGCCTCAAAAACTGAAGTTACAGCAGAAAAATAAACAATGCACAAAAGAGATTTTCCCAGATTAGACAATTCTATGGAAACCTACAATGTATGATTGTCTTAAGTACATCCTCTGCAGGCTCACTTTTAAATATTCAATCAATCAATCAATAAGGGTTTTATCACTCAATGAGGAACCCTTCCCTGGACTTTAGCCTTTTAACTATATCCTGAGCTATCCGCTGCCATGTGTTGTATCAGGTCGTCCCTCCACCTTTGTGCCACTGTCAAGATTTTACTTTGGCGATTTGTCAGGGCCCATGTTTCACCACCGAAGATCATCACAGGTAGTATATATATCCATTGAAGATCTTCCCTTTGATTGACATATTTGCTTTCTGGCTTCTCTTGATATTCTCCACTTTCCCAAAAGCTGCCCATCCCAATGCTATCCTTCTCATCATCCCAGGGAGGAGATTTCCATCTTTCGTAATTTTCTTTCCCAAGTAAATATTAAAGTAATTGAAAACATCGCGAAGGAGCTTGAAGGCAAGATGCCAGCACTTGGAAAATGAATTAAAAGATAATAAAAACTAAGCCAAAAGCGAGAATAAACAATTTAAAATAAATGAATCTCATAAGAGAAAGAATAGCTGTAGAAAACCACTGAAAAAAAACTATCGGAGGTCCTTGTTTTAGAATAAGGGACCACATAATAAATAGACTCAGTGAATTTAAGAAATAATTTTAAAAAATCAGATCAGACCTGAAATACCAGCGCAAGGAATAATAGTTAGAATGATAAAGAGAAATCTGAATCAATTTCAGAATGGCATCGATAACTGATCCAATTTCTGACTGCATCACCACATAACCAGAAAATAAATTGTCCGAGATCAAACAATTCCTTGTAGCCGCTGCAATGCAGGGTCGGCTAAAGGACACCATTTGCAAGCTCACTTTTAAATATCAGACCAATATAAAGGAAATGAAGAGCTTTGCAAAATATATGGAAGACAAGATGCGAAATGAATAAAAACAAAAGATAATAAAACTAACCAAAACTAGAAAATGGCTGCGGAGTCAAACGAAACTTTGCAACAATAGTTGTATCCCTTCGATCGGCAATAATTATCGTTTCCTACACTAAAGATTGTTTAAAGTTTTAAATAAATAGAAAAAGGGTTTTTAATATGAATATAACTACGCAAAAAAAAAAAAACCAAAAAACTAAACAAACACACAAATTGATAGGAGTATATATATTGTTATTGTTCCTTTAAAAACATGGATTGGGCCTGTAGAATTTATAATGAGCAGCCAAAACTAGGCGTAAAGCGATGTATCGGCCTCTGCTGCTGAACAAAAAAAAAAAAAGAAGCTTACTGTATATGTCCTACTGATTCGACATTATACCGAATTTGTAGCCTTCAATCGGCAGTAATTATCATTTCCCACACTAAAGATGGCATAAGCATGACATGAAACACTATGATGATGATGATAATATATATATAGATTTTGTTATTGTTGTTTTTTGTTTTTTTCAAGCGATATATACGGTTAATATTGGCTCCGCCTCGGAGCTCATTTTTTTTTATTTACTTAGAAAGTCGCCCTTTTTAATTTGGACGTATATAACATTTTTATTTATTTATTATTTTTAAAAACAGTAATATACGTACACGCGTGTTTCAATGTCGTTACTTCTCGTCAGCATAGTTCAACTGTTTCTAGGGATCGAACCTCAGACCATGTTTACTACAGTCCGGTGCCTTAACCGTTAGGCCATAATCCCTAGATTAATTATACTGTTTATTTTTATCGCTTATAAATTTAGATTTTGTTATTGTTGTTTTTGTTTTGTTTTTTTATATATATGGCTCTTTCTATCTGTAAGTCTCCATATTTTCCAACTCTATCTTCTCCGAAACTAAAACTCACAAATAATTGGATTCTTTACGGACCATTCTTTTATAGGTTTTTAGCCGATTAAAATGGGTCAAAATTGAAAAAAAAATCCTTGAACATTTTGTACATTCATCTTAGTTTGTTTATCATTTTTAATTTTTAATCAATTTGTATGCACGTCACGTTGGTACAGTGGTAACGTCACCAGCTTTAAATGCTGCAGTTTCTGTTTCGATTCTACCTGATGGCATCCAAATACTTTTTTTTAAAAACTTTTGAAATCACGACTCTATAATAATATACATGAAAGCTGGACAAATAATGGGGCAGATTGCTGAAAAAAAATCTTTCACTTGGTGCTTCTATCACTAAGTGAAAGATTCTTATGGAATATTGAGATAACCTGCCCCACTAAAATTTAAGCATATTTTACGACTGTACAACCCCCCCCCCCTCCGCTAGTATTTGTATAAAACTATTGCAGTACAATTTAATATTTATAAACACAGAGAAGCGCATATTTTGTCTTATGAAGATTCATCAGTGTTGCTATATACAGCTGAGCCACTGATCGCAAGATTGAAACCTTAGAACTTGGGTTTGATAACACAACATCTATAACAATGTGGCCAACGATTCAGTTGTACAAATGAAAGATTTAAATACTGTATTTTATGAGTATGATAAATTGTTTTTAATAGAAGTTTTTACTATATTCTATTATATATCTGGAAAAATGTGGGTTTTTTTTTGGGTGGGGGGTCAATTATATTTCACCTTTTATTAATACTGATGTTTTAATTTATGAAGCTGTCGCCCTAAAGAAAACAACACTACAGCTTTATTTTACAACTTTTATTGAAAAAATCAATTCAGGTAATTTGATTATGTAGTAGAGTTGACTTATATTCAATGTAGCTGTCTTCAGCCTCAATCACCAGCCTCGATATAGGTCTAGAAACATAGAGCATACCTTTTCCACAAGTGCCAGTGGGAGCTCGGCAAATACTTGGCTGATGGTGGCGATCAGACTGGCTTTGGTGTTGTGCTCTGTCATGTTAGTGATGTTCTCTACATATGATCACACAAAGTAGTCCAGCGGGTTCAGGTCGGGGGAGGAGGAGGGCCAGTGAGAGAAGGATACAAATTCGTAGGACTCCTTTTGAAATCAAGCCTGGGTGTCTTTGGACTTGTGGACTGGTGCAGAGTCCTACTGACACACCCGGGGTCTGCCAGCAGCCACCTGATTGCACCAGGGGATCACCACACTCTTCAGCACATCCAGGTACACTTTGGTGTTGACTTTTAAGTCGACTTCAAAGATGTGAGGTGGCATAATGTGGACCTCGCTTGAAACCACACTAAAGACCATAACTGTGGCCGGAAACTTTGTTGACCTGTGCCCTCAAGTATTGAACCGTCCGGATTTACATTTTGAGGGTGCTGGCAATGGTCCAGTTGTCATAACTTGGATCGGTGGAGAGCATTAGTTGTACAGCAGCGCATCTCTGATCTTGTATGTTGAATACTGAATCACTCTCAGACATGATAGAAGGCTCCTATCGCTCTTGGGATTTATACACAACTGATCAACTAGTAGATTGTTTGCAACAAAAAAAGAAAACCGATTTTCATCAAACGGAAATGAAATCATGTTTTTTCTGGAACAAAAATTTTAGCATTTCACCCTGTACTTACAGGCATACAGCAATGTTTTTTTTTATCATTTATTTGTTATATATATATATATATATATATATATATATATATATATATATATATATATATATATATATATATATATATATATAGTCATTTATAAAATATATATGGCGATTAAGCTACACTGAATATTTGGCGTTTCATCCACTCTAGGATTCGTCAGGCTTATGCGCGAATTCTGTGGTTGTTTCTCGTTTTTATATGGTCCTCTTCTGTTGAGGATTTTAGTTAGCCAATCAGCTTTCTAGTATCCACCGCACCCCTTCCTATCAGCCAATGGGCATGCATTTTATCGAACAAAGGATCTGTTTTAGAACTAGGTTAGTGGTTTAAGGCAGACATTTTCCTTTTTTTTATATATAAATATACATATGTGTACATGCATATATGCACATATATATACATATATATACATACATATATGTGTGATCGTTTATGTATATTCATGTTTATTTAATTTATTTATTTGTTTATTTTCTATTGTTTTTGTTAGTTTTAAAGCTATTTTGTATCGCTATCCTAGAGTGAGTTTTATTTTGTGAACACAGTCATTTGCTATTTCTCTACTACAGTTTAATAGATTTTGGGGTTCTTTAAAGTACAGGATAGCAAATTTTTCATGAAGGCATAATTTACATGGGTCGTCTAAATGCCTACACGTGTCTTATTATTTTCCATTCGACTACCGGCGAATGTCTGCTTTCTTTGAGTTCCCAGTATTTATTCGCTAGTGTTATTTTTATACAGTGTTTTTTATTGTTGTCATAGTATCGGATTTTGAAATCTAAGGAAGTCATGCCTACGTAATATGTTTTGTTATTCGGGTTTTCTTTCGCAACTATTGTTGCCTGATAAACTACGCTTTATATACATATAAATGGAACTTTGTGAGTGTGCGAGTTCGTTCCTTATGGACTCAGAAACAGCCGGACTGGTAGTGCTCTAAGATAGGTTTTGTATTGGAATTTCTTAAGTAAGTATCGATAATCAATAATCAAAAAAAATCCAATGAAAGAAGGAACAGGTGATTTTGACCAAGTTAACACCTCATACAACCTAACATCATAAGTGCATTTGAGAAGTTTTATTACCACACAAGCAGAAAGACTCGACATATAAAAGCAACAGCAGGTTCTTTGATATGACAGAGACACGTTTGAAATTAATGTTTCTGTTTAAAGCACAATTAAAAACATGACACTTGACTTTTTCATTTTAAACTTAAATCCAAGCCATTATCAGTGCACAAGCAGAAAGGCCAGGCATATAAAAAAAAATGTCATATAATAGGTTCTACGATATGACATGGGCGCGTTCTAAATGAATGTTTCTGTTTAGAGCATAACTGAACCATGATACTTAACTTTTGCATTTTTAATTTAATTGGAGCCATTATATATAAAAATAATTAATTTAAACCATTATATATAAAAATAATTAATTTAAACCATTATATATAAAAATAATTAATTTAAACCACTATATATAAAAATAATTAAATAAAATCAACAATAGGTTCTCTACAGTGCAATGTAGACTACAATGTATTGTAAACTAAATTAATGTGGGGAGGCATGAGAACTTCTTCCTGGTGCACCACGATAGATCTCCAACTAGAGCAGGCAATCAGTCGATTTGATTGAAAAATGGGCGATTTCATTGATTCCGATGACAATAAAAATATGGAAGTCTGAATCATTTGTTAATCATCATTCGATTCCGGGCAACGTTAGGTCTTCCTGCTAGTATATATATTAGAAATACAATAGGTTTGCTTGACAAGATAACATTTAATAGCAACACGAATAAAAGAACAGCTAATTAGAAATTTTTATGTTTTTATATAATTATGTAATGTCTTTATACAATATATAATTATATAAAAACATAAAAAGTTCTAATTAGCTGTTCTTTTATTCGTGTTGCTATTAAATGTTATCTTGCCTTGAAAGAGTAAATATTCATAAAGTAAACACTATTTTTTTTTTACTCATGTTCACCCCTAAAATGTCTGTGTTCATAGCACTCTCCCTTTAACTAGAGATCAACGTCTTGAATCGGATGACCAGGCTTTTATGTGCTTTCGACTAGCCTTTCATCAATGCGTTAGTTACTTATATTTTCTGTTTCCCTCAAGTCAGAATTGTATCCTAAATTGATCATGTCTCTGATAGTATAGATGCAGTACTCTCCTTAGATAGTAACGTCCAAATACATGTGTTTGGTGACTTTAATAGCCACAGTAAAAAGTTGGCTTGGTTTTCAGGTAGCAAAGATGCAGCTGAATGCTCTACTTATAACTTCTCTATAGCCCATTTTCTCACACAGACAGTAATGTTCCCAACCCGACAACCAGATCGTGAATCCCAGCAGGCTTTATTTCTAAAGCTATTCCCCACCACAGTACCTGAGATTGTGTGAATAATGCCTACAGTCCACTTTAATTTTGAAATTGCTATGAAACGCACGGAAGTGAAATTCGGTACACTGGAAGAGCATAAAAAGGTGTCTTATTTCCCTGATTTTTGTGGAATTTGAACAAATATTTTGAAAACTATGCTAAGTTTTCTATTTTCGGGTATGTATCACTTTATTGCAAGTGTCTGAAAATGCATATTTTCGGTAATAAAACAATATTCTAATTTCATATTTCTATTTATATGAAATAAAGAACATACACAGTAACAATATTAGCAAAAAACAAAAACGAATTTCACATTATTTTGTTTAAGGAAATATTTATGTATCAACATAAATCCCATTCTTCAAAATCACTTTGAATAGCCTCTTGTCAACTGATGATGTCAATCATTTGAGATGATGTGATGCTATAGGAAATTTCAAAATCTTCCTCCAAAGTTCATCCTTTGATGAAAATTGAACACCTCCTTCATAAACTTTAATTTTTATTATTGACCAGAGCTGCTCAATTGGATTTATATCTGGAGAACAAGGTGGCCAAGTCATTAAATTTTCTCTACTAATGCCTAATGACTTAAAGTAGGATGTCGTATCCTTGGGTGAGTAGGACGGTGCATTGTCATGCATAAAAATCAAATTGTTGTGACGCAGTAATGGAAAGTCATCAATCCATGGTGACAAATATTCATTTAAAAATACAATATAAGACTGGCATAAGACTGGCAAATGTAAGATTTGATACTTTCTGGTATGCGAAAGGGTCCAATTAGTTTATCGCAGATTATTCCAGCCCAAAGCATGACACCTCTACCTCCCTGTTGACGACGGAATCGATGAGGCATGGGGAATCGAAGAGGACTCCAAACTTTGGCCCACTCATCTGGTCCATCTAGGGTTTTTCTGGCCTCATCGATGAAAAGAACATTTTCAAAGCTGGTTTTCATATATTTCTGAGCCCAAGCCAAATGTTTTTTCTCATGAGTTTGGTTAAAATAGGTATTGCTATGGGTTTAATGCTTCTTGCAATTTCGTTTAAGATATTGCAGCGTGTCTTTCTGGACAAGGAAGGTATTCCAGCCTTGTCAAATATAGCAGCACTGTTCCTGCCCGGCTGCTTGATAAGTTGACGCCAAATTTTTCTAACATCACGAGCAGAAACTGACCTTCCTATGGTTTTGTCCTCCTTAGCTAGATCTATGAGAGATAAACCTTCTGCAAGGCCTGCAACATGTTCCTTTTCACTAGCTTTCAATCGACCCTTTCTAGGCATTTTGAGAGACATTCAGTACAGTGATACACACTTAAAACTACCAGAAAATAGAAAAATTAGCATAATTTTCAAAATATTTGTTCAAATTCCACAAAAATCCAGAAAATTAGGCACCTTGTTATGCTCTTCCAGTGTACCAAAATTCACTTCTGTGCGTTTCATAGCAATTTCCAAATTAAAAAATTTGGGCCTGCAATAAAGTGATACACAGGGTTTTCTTCTTCTTCAAAACACACTTGCATTACAACAGCAAACAAGTGCAGGTCATTTCAAACAGACTTTCCTTTATCTCTGACAAGGGGATATAACTCAGAGATTAACAATGGTGGCTAAGTAGGTAACGACATAGATTGACAACTAAGGTGTGCCGAGTTCGAACCCAGTTCGTTGCACAGAAACACTTTTACCTAGGAATGTTGGCAACCTTCACATAATCCTTCCTTTTCGAGAAAGAATTCTAACTAGAAATATATCCGGGAAATGAATAACGATGATAGAATCATTTGATTCATACGAAATAAATGAATGACTTCAGTAGCAACGAAACTGGATTAATGTTGCTAGTTGTAATTAAAAATGCTTTCAATGTTTGATGGTTTTGTTTTAAAATGTAATATTTTGCATGTTATTTTATTCAAAGGATGTAGTCTCTAATTTTTTTAATAAAAACTCCAATAAATTTTCATTTGTTCGTTTGTTAATTTTTCTCCCAAACATTAATTTTTAATGTTTTTCTTTTATTTGTTTTACATGTGTTGATGGAATAAATCCCCAAAGCCTTAATCATTTTTGTGCTACAATTTAGTTAACTTTTACTGGATTGTAATCTCTCCTTAAGTAAATGAATTTTCACTTAAGTTCTTAAGGGAATCTTATCGTTTGGCGCATGAAGATTGCAGTAATTGGCGATCTTGCAGTGCAAAATCTGCTTGGAGAAAAATTTAAATGGACTGCTTAAAATTGCTGAAGAATTCTTGTCAATAATTACATAACTCTGAGAGAACAAACTTCACCGAACCAAACCATATTACTTCCTCTTGTCAAGCCAATTTAAAAATATTTTGTCCAAAATGTTACGCTATATTGAAGTGGTTAGCTTCTGAAATAATTCGTAAATGTTATCAACTATTTTTGTCTGTTTTTTTTTTGTTTTCTTTTTGTTTTTTTGTTTTTTTTGCGTTTGTGACAAAGGAAAATTTTGTGACCATTAATTTGTTTGTTGACTGTTATAGATTCTTTAGCAAAGCCTAATTTGTTTATCGATGTCAGGGATTTATTTTTATTTTTATCTCTTTTTTTTATTACACTTTCGTCCCAAACAAGGCACGTTGCCACTTTGATGTAGGGGGCTACTATCAGGGACCTAATGTGCAGGGGTACTATGTAGGGAGTTTAGCAGCAAGATGTCTGTTTACATTACCCTTGAACTTCTGCATATCGGTGCAGTTGGGGAAGCAGGACACCGGAAGAGAATTCCAAAGTCCTGCAATTCTAGGGAAAAAGCTATTCGAGTAAAAGGCTTTCTTACATCTAGTGATTTCAACTGTGTAGGGATGGGACTTCGCTGCTTGTTGGGTTTGGCGGAGGTATTTTCGTCGAGGGGGTACGAGTGTTACATAAGGGTTTCATTGAGAGAGTTTTATTAAGAAATGCTTAGAAAGAGTCTTATTACAGTGAGGGATGTTGTAAGACTCAGAGAGAGATAGAAGTTGTAAGAGACTTAGAGAGATTGTTCATGTTAGGAGAGATTCTTATATATTAAAAGTTCATTCCTTAATTGTGTTGAATGGAAGAAGAAAGCTCTTGGAGTGAAGGGGTAGTGTTCAGACAGTTCGGACATGATGATGTTGAGACGTGTATCTAAAGACATAACACAAATATATGATACAATTGGACTTTACCTTTTTTAAGAATCATAAGACAACAAGACGAGCTTTACAAAAAACACATGATGGTTTATTCTTCACACGGCCGTGATTCCATCATCAAGAATTCAAAGTTTCACATTTTTTTCTTGAAGTGACGTCTCGCTTCCTAGACCTGACTCTCTCCGAGTTTCTTCACTGACTCACTAACTAAAGTTTTTCTCTATTCCTAGAACTTTCTATTTTCCGTGACGTCATGACGTGTTCTGGACCTACGTGTCCAAAACTTTTCCTATTTCTCAGTAACCTATTTATCCAATATGTTAAAAACATTATCTTATAAGCTGCATTCTTTCAATTTAAAATTTCATAACAAACTTGATAGTTAACATTCTTTCCTTGAAATATTTATCTATATTCTAAACAAATGTTTGTTTTACATTTTTAAATTCTCACACGTAATCTATTTCTACACCTAGATTACGAGGTTCGCATTCCGCCTATGCTATTTCATTTTCATTTTAAACTAAATTCTCCATTTTTATACTTACATGAAAAGGGGACAGCCCTTATCATGTCACACGAGGGCTTATAGATCATCAGAGCATCCACCATTAAAATACTTGTAAAACAGGCAGAAGGATGCAACATTACGTCGGTGGGACAGGGGCTGAAATTTAGATGACAGTTCAAGACCTAATAGGTTGACTACTCTCTTTTGAACCCCGTCCAGAAGCGAGAGACTAGTAGCAGCTGCTCCAGCCCAAATGTGACAGCAGGACTCCATGCATGGGCGAATGGTGGCTTTGTAGAGGTACAGGATACTTTGTAGCACGATAGAGAGAGCCCACCTTAAAAATTAATTTTTTTTTCCATTTTTCAGATTATTTTGCAAGTAAATATTTCTCGGTTCGTTTGGAGTTATTTGTGGAGGGGGCATTCCACTCGGACTTAATGTTAGTGGTATGGCAAATGGAGAGTATGTTTTGCTTAAAAAGATACAAAAAAAGAAGATCAAACGGTATTATTTGGACTATTCAGATTACTGGTCTCGTCATTATATGTATGCATTAAATAATCAGGAAAAAAAGTTTTCATGTGAAGCAATGTTAGGTATGAAAACGATGTTTAATGTTGAAAAAAGTAAATCTTCTCAAATGGAGACAAATAATGCGAATCGCTTCGTGATAGAACGGTATTTCCTATACTGATCGTAAAAAGATGAAACGGAGTGTACTATCAGGAAGCCTGATAGTACACATGGCTTCTTAGCAAGAATGCAGCAGTTTTTCATTTGAAGAAGTATTAACCATACTGACATTAATTATTTCAAAGATTCAGTATATAGCGCAACGTATCATCAGAGTAAAAATTTTAAATAGATGTTAAAACAATCGGAAAGATTTCTATATGCCATAAAACAACCAGAAGAGAGATTACTTCTTTTAGGGATAAATAATATAAACACGTACACATCCGTATAATATTGACAACAAAAATGATTTTTCACAAGTATTATCCATCAGCAGTAAATAATAAACATTTTCCTGTAAGAGATGACAGCATTGATTATTTCAACTCATAATTTATGTTTGATTCTAATGCAGATATAAAAAAGGGACAAAACTTTTGTGCAAGCCTAATAATTTTGTGCATACATTTTTCTGATGGTTCATCACTAGGGCTATGACGAGAGAGTATTCTTTTCATTGTTTTGACTCTCGAGTATATATCAGTTAATGTCTTATATGTTTTTATATAGAGTGATGTGGTTCTTGATTGATTAACTGGGTCAAACTGCGTCGGATATATACTTAAGAGTCAAAAACAATGATAAGAATATTCTGTTGTCATAGCCCTACTAATCATGATTACAATCCATTACATGATCCAGAAAATGATTAAAATTTAAAGGTTAAGTTTTATATATTTTAAGAGGAAATTGAAATTATATTGTCATAGCCCCACTCATCACTTATCAAACATCCAGGTCCGTTGGATATAGTTGTTAGAGATTGACATGATGATTGTTGTGATTAGACGAACAGAATCAATGTGTTAAATTGCAGCAGATTACTAATTGTGTTCGTCTATACCAAAATCAGACGGACCCAACATTTTTTTTTTTTTTTACACGGCGGTCACCACTTATCAAGGCCCGGAAGCCACTCAGGGATAAGGGCTATTGCAAGTACAGTACGTTAGTGTGGAGATTTATTGAAGTGTTTACTTAAGGGGGCGGTTCATTAGGAATTTGTTTACGTTGGACTTGAAGACATCCTGGTTGTAGTCAGGTGGGAAGCAGGCAGACGGAACAGAGTTCCACAGGCGTTTTGATTTAGGCACAAATAAAGAGTGGAGAAAATCTTTGACAGTGGATTCAGCTAGACGGGTGTTTTTCATGAAAGATTGGTGAGGGGAGACGAGAGATTGGAGCTCAGACGAGTACCTACCATGGAAATAACGATAAAACAAAGATAGGCTCGCAACGTCTCTTCTGTGGGAGAGAGGTTGCAGGGAAGAGAGAAGGGCATCCCCCACTAAGCCACGAAGTCTATTTTGTACTCTGTTAAGGCAGGATAGGCTGCTTTTAGCAGCTCCTGCTCAGATATGGCAGCAGTATTCCATCCTTGGACGTACTTGGCTTTTATATAGATAGAGAATTGCATCAGTAGTGAGGTATCTTCTGGAGCGGTAGAAGGATCCCACCATCTTTCCAGCGACCTTGGCAACAGACTTGATTTAGCCAATGTAACCTTCAAACTTCTTCGGTTTAATTGTGTCAAACTTGGGGAACTTTATGTCGATCTTGAGGATTTCTAAAGCATTTCGGACATAAGCATTTATTTAATTCATATTCCTGTTCTATCAGTCATGAGTGGGTATAAGTTTTAAGTAATTTGTAATTGTAGTTTTTGTATTGCTCGCACTGGAAACTGAACCTTCAAATTCTAAAAGATTATCACTTGAAACTGATATCACTTAGCACTTATTTTTGTTAGTTCATGATGTATTCAATGAAGACTTGCTGAAGACACTGTCTTTTATAGGATGGCGCCAGAGAAATTCTTAAAGTTGACTGTAAAATATCTGCAAAACTCAGAAAACAAATTAATATTTATGCCAATTTTAACATTGGAGTAAATCACCCTGTCACCATTGTGAAATGAGCCCAAATTAGTTGATAAAATTTGGTAGCCATTTTGGGAACTAATCGCTTCAATACAGTTAAATTTTGATATTGTATTTTCGCTGTCCACATTCAAATATTCAATATTCAAAGCAAGAAGCAGCCATGTTGTCGTCATTGCTCTAGCATGTTTTTGTTAGAGCTTTCTTTTTCATGTTGAAATACGAGGGGTGTGCAATAAGTAATGCCCCTGACCCACTTCCCATAGCAGTAGAGCAACGAAACTTGGAACAGTTATTAGTCTTTCTCTACATAGGAACCACCCACAGTTATGCATTTCTCCCATCGTTTGATGCAGCTCTGGAGACCGTTTTTGTAGAACACCCCAAGTTGGTCCTCCAACCACGACGTGACTTCAGAAATCAAGGCTGCATCATCTAGGAAACACTTTCCTTTCAAAAACAACTTCATGGCTGGGAAGGGGTGAAAGTCAGAGGGTGCAAGGTCAGGAGAGTAGGGAGGATGGGGGAGGATTTCATGACCACACACCCATGCTTCTGATCTGGCAACAGGGCGTTGTCCTGCAGGAGGAGGGTACATTTTCTGATCTTTCCCCGTCCTCTTGATTTTGATAGCTTCCCTTAATTTCCTCAAAAGTGAAGCATAATAGGCACCTATAATTGTGGTACCTTTGCTAGGAAATCTGTCATCACTACTCCATCCTGGTCCCAGAAGACTGTGAGCATGACCTTGCCAGCTGAGGGCTGAACCCTTGCCTCCTTTGGAGGTGGTGAGTCTAAGTGCTTCCACTGCATTGACTGGGCTTTGGTCTCTGGATCATAGTGATGGACCCAGGTTTCATCCTGTGTAATCAGTCTTTTGAAAAACTTTGACTCATCTTCTTGGCACATCTCCAAATTCATCCTCGAGCACTCAACGCGTTCTTGCTTCTGGAATGGTGTGAGCAACCTGGGAATCCATCTGGCAGACAGTTTATTCATATGCAAATGGTCATGAATGATAGTTTCCACAGACCTTGTACTAATCTTGACATCTTGGGCTATTTGGTGAATAGTAATGGCAACCTCAACTTGACGGACAGATGCCTCATCAATGGCAGACACGGGGCGACCAGGTCTGGAAGCTGTTTCCACAGACTTCCGACCATGTTTAAATTCACGATGCCAGCGTTTTATAAGGTCATATGATGGGGCATTACCACCATAAGCTTCTTTCATTTCATCAAAAGTCTCCTGTGGTGTGCGTCCTTTCAAATACAAAAACCGGATCACTGCTCAACATTCAACAGGCTCCAATTCACACCTGACTCAGTTCAAACACCTGTAAAACAGAAACCACAATTAGTTCAGAGCTGTACGTTGCCAAATAACTCGTAGAGATATAAATCATTGCACATGCAAAATTTCAACTAAATCAGATAACTGGAAGTGGGTCAGGGCCATTACTTATTGCACGGCCCTCGTACATTACATAAGATCAGCTGACAATTTTTGTCCTGGAACATGAATTCTAAGTAATAGACCTTGGGCACAATATAGGTTAATATTTTCCTCTCAATAAACTCAACAATATCTCTTGAGCTACCTCAAAAGTTTTCCGCATTCAAACTGTACAACCAACCTAAAGTTATTACAAATTTAGTTTGGAAGACATTTTATTAACCGAAGCAAAATGTTTATAGGCCAGATGCCATTCCTGATGCCAACTCAGTTGTGTGACGTGGATCAGTATTTTTTATTGATTGATTGCAGAAAAGACGCTTTATCTGTCTTTGGAGATTTTTTTATTTATTTATAAGTTTGCATGGAAAGCTGACGTTAAATCGTGGACGAGGAGCAGGAGCAGGTGCAGGAGCATGATGATGATGATGATGATGGTGGTGGTGGTGGTGGTGGTGGTGGTGGTGGTGGTGGTGGTGATGATGATGATGATGATGATGATGATGATGATGATGATGATGATGAAAAATTCCGACTCAACTCGGACTCTTTACTTTGAAGTTTTTCAATATTCTGACTGACTGTTGATTTTTCAGAGATTAAAAAAAGTCATACTTATACTCCGACTCTTTGCATTCCACCACCACCACCATCATCATCATCATCATCATCATCATCATCATCATCATCATCATCATCATCGCTATATTTGGTTTAACGTCTGTTTTACGTGCTGACGTGTGTTGGACAGCGTTCAGAAATTGACTTCCAAACTAACTTATCTTTTTATTTATTCCTTTTTTCTTTTTTTTCTTCTCAAATGCACCTTTTGTCTTTTCTTGGTCTTCCCCTGCCAACAGACATTGCTACTTCAAATGGTCTACAGTAACTAACCCAAGAACTCTTCATCTATTCTTTCAATGTGACCAAACCAATGAAGTCTTCTGTTCTTCACACATCATTCTTATACTGTACTTATTTAAGATTTACAACACATTACAAGCGCACTGTACCGTCTCATATCATTTCACTTCGTGTAATGCAGGTTCTTTAGTATCGCTGACCAGGTTTCACTTTCATACATCATCATATTTCATACATGTTTCTGATAAGTTCTTTCCTTGGTCGACAATATATTTTGGTTAATTTGTTTGTTTTGTTTTAAGCATTTTTGTGTCAATACCGAGTTCAGTCATCGTGGTTATAGTAAAAGTACTTAAAATCTTCAAACATTTATTAATAATGTTTGCTTAAACTAAATATTTCGTCAAGTAAATTTGTGTAAACTATCGGATGAAGTTTTATATCATGATCTGAACTGATTTTATGTTTTTATTAATTTATTTATTGCCTCATCTTTCTTTAGTTGTTGTTTCCAACTATTCCTCTGGCCTTCATAAATTAATAAAAATAATACTCATCTCAATAATGAATTCCAATTAAAATAATATATATATATATATATATATATATATATATATATATATATATATATATCATTCGGTACGGACCCGATCATGGAAGATCAGATAATAAATAAACGTGGATTTATAAGACCAAAAGATCTAACCTTGATTGCCCTTCGGGACCCGTGGCGCAGTGGATAGAGATGGTTCCAAGTGAGAATTGTCTGAAGATAGCGGTTTCAATCCTACCCAAAAGCCGGACAGAGGCTTACTTGGCCAAAAACGTGGTGAGACAACAACAACTATGGATGGCAGTAATTGCCGAGAATGCAGTTAGGATTTCAGAGTTCCTATCCTGTCGCGGTTACCACCTGATGAAGGCCAGAGGAATAGTTAGTCGAAACCTCGTGGAACAACAACTTAAAGATGAGGATAATAGTCCGCAATAAATAAATTAATAAATAATGCTCATCTCAATAATGAATTCTAATTAAATAATATATGATTTTATGTTGCTTATTGATGGGACTTTGTCAGATACTACGACTTCTGTGTCTGTATTTCTGAGAGTAATGACAATTAAAGACTGACTCAGCATTCCTCAAAGTTCCTAGGCCCTGTTGGTGGGGCATTAGAATATGCCGACTGCCTCTCCCCCCCCTGCAGAGGGTAAAAGTCCCTCAATGGGGGTCCTGGATATGATCTTAAACTATATCCAGTGGTGAGGCCCCAGCTTGTGGGCTTTGGGAAGTGTGGAGCCACCCTTTAATTACGATTGCTCCCAGGTTCACTCTGACCCGGAGTGGTAGTACCTGTTAGGGTCCCAACTATGGGTTAAATAGAAACCGACGTGAAAAAAATAAATATATTCTATTAAAAAAAATTTGTCTTCAAAATCTTTGGATTCGACATTAAATAACCCGAAAAGGGTTGATATACCGTAAAACAAAAACAACCAACCAACCATCAAAGTTCCTAAAGTGGAGATTATCACTAAATACGGTTTAATGACATACTAAGGAAAACTCTTGGCATCATTTATTTCTTTAAAATGGTGGAAAGATGAAGCGTAGATTGTTTCCTTCTTAATTCTTTGGTCTCTAACAAAAGATATGGCAGCATCTAATTATAATATGACATCTTATATGGCATAAGCCCAGAAGCTTGTCAAAACATGGAGCCTCCCCAAGGCGAGAGCCATACATTTCAATCGATGCCAGATGGCGATCAAAACGTTGATGATGTAAAAATAGAAGCTTGGTTTTAGATGCATTAAAAGTAACCAGCTACCTCTTTCCCCATTGTACCACGTGCTCAAGACCAGAGGAGAGAAAATCAGAGAGAACTTAGTCATTTACGGCCTTTGATGTGTTGCCATAGTTTGTAGTGTCGTCAGCATAAATGTCTACAAATGATTTTAGGATGTTATTTGGGAGATCATTGATGTAGTCCAGGAAGAGAGTTGGGCCCAGGGTGAACCCTTGAGAGACTCCAGCATTAAATAATTTTAATAATTTATTTATCCTATTTTTTTTTAACTTGTTATCGATAATGTACAGTTACTGAATGTATATATAACTGTATGTGGATTCATATCATATCCAGAGCTCCTTCTATTTTGCGTACAGATTGGACCGTTAGATAAAATGATTCTGAATCGGTGTTCCTTTTCTTGGAAATAAGGATGATTAATCAATGCTCTCCTAAAGCTCTTAAATTAGAGTCTATCACTTGAATAAGTATATTTTGATAAAATATAGTACGACATTATCCTAGAGTTATCGTTTACGTCAAACATCGATACAAAAGAAATATGACTGTAACAAAGCTCATATGAGCGCCTATGAAAATATAAGCCGCAGCCAAAAAATGGATGGCAAGCGACTGTATTAGCAGCAGGAGCAGCGTTTGAACGCGTATGCAAATTAGGAATGGTGCACGAGCTTAAAGGAGAAGAAAAAGGACACCACATGGTCGGAAGGAAGAAAAAAGGAGATAGACATGTAAAGTGAAAGCGAGAATGGGCCAGCTGTGGCCAGCGTGCAGTCGGTCAGATGAAAGAGAAACACGGACCAGTTTAGATGGATATGTGGCAGCAAGAGACTTTTTAAGCTGGTGTCAAGATAGGAAGAAAGAAAAACGGTAATAAACGATTTATAACATGTGTTAAAAGGAAAAAAAAAATGCCGACTCATATTTATTTATGGTTTGTTTATTTGTTCCTGCAATATTACATATAGCCTTACTGTATTTTACTTGGTTATTGAGGATGAGTTTGTTTTATTATATTCTAGCAGGACCTGTTAATCGGCGTTGACCAGTGGAAGCATACTCCCCGCATAAAAAAATGTGGTTCTCTAGTTACATTGCCTTCTAGTATAGACATAATAAATTTGTATGTGGCATCTATTGTAAACCTATGGTATTTTGATCCAGAGGGGAAAAACTGTGCCTCTTTTATTATATATAGGGATAACTTTAAAATTATAAAAATTAATAAATAATATAAATCTTAATATCGGGTTCAGGATTTTGAGCAAGAGTAAACAGAGGTACTCATTAATTTCCAGGAAACACCGAGTGTGTCGCCAGAGAGTTATAAATTTACTGAAGATTAATTAAAGAAATATCATTCTACTTACACTACGTCTGGGTTAAGAGTAGAGTTAAGGTTAATCAAGACTAAGTACATACTTGGTTCCCATCCCCCAAATTAAATATGAAATGAAAAAAATATTAGCAAAGTAATATGCTATTATGTGCTATGGGGTAGGAAAACATAATGATTCTTATTCAATTCCAGGCCACACTGATAGTAAAATATAAAATTCACTAGATTTTAGCCCATTAAAAACGGGCAAAACCTATAACCCGTTGACTTGGGAATGAGTGCTTTATGCTAAATTGATGGTTGAATATGGTTATATTTGTGCCTATTTCAACATTAAATAATAATCCCTAATAATTCCTAACTGTGCACCGAATAAATACTATAATGCTTAGTTCGCTTAAAGTTATCATAACAAACATCCCTACAAAATTTCAGCTAGATTGGCTGAGAAGTTGTGGATAAAACTTCTAGGGTAAATATGGCAATGTAGTGACTAATTCCTATTAATTCATAGCCGTGCATCCAACGGATACCATAATAGTTAGTTCACAGCACCTTATCCATAATATAACTCTTATCTATCTGTTTAAATGTATATATGTATTATGTATGTATGTATGCCTAAAACTGTCGGCAGAAGCAACAATACTTTATGCACAGGTGATTTTCACAGGATCGGTATTGGCTTGAAGCTCGACCCTTCGGATGACAAATATCGGAAAATTGGCACAAACCATTAATTCCTTCACTTTTAACTGGGAACTTTTCTACAGGAAGTGGCCGCTTATTTCACCCATATTTTCATCCCCTCTTTTCGATTGTCTAGCCTTAATTTAAACCTACGTCACTTTTTTTTTCGGCTCAACACACACCTCCAAACACCCGGGCAACGCCGGACACTCAAACTAGTCATAACTAAATTTATACAAAATGTTAGTCGAATTGGCCCAAGTAGTTTCCAAGAAAAAGTAGAATGGACAGAGAGACAAACAGACGAAAAGAAATGTAATATAGATATATTTTTTCTTACATAAAATTTAGACAATTACTTATGGGATGATCTGATATTTTCATAAATTAAAGTTTCATAAATTAAATGTTCGCTTTGTTAAACTGCCTTGTTGTGAGAAAAGAAAAAAAGCCCGCTTGGTTGTTCAAATGGACACTTAATACGTAATTAGTCTTGAGAAAATAAATTCAAACGGACAACTAATACAAAAATACTTAAGGAAATTGGTCTTGAGAAAATGAATATTAAATCAACCTTCCATGTTGTTTCTAATTAAGCGGACATGCAGCCTAGTACTCGTATCAAGTATTGATGCCATTCTAACAAGCCATTAAGAAAACATTGCCTATGAAAACATTGAATAAAACATCGGCTATGTTGACTACGCACTGGAATTTAGAATTTTGAAATTCCAGAGGAACAAGAGGATTAAATGTCCAGTTTAGTGTGCATATTTTGTGTAGAGGAAAATGCAAAGACTGCAGTATTCAAGTTGGGTGTTGAGTTTCCTTTTCTGGACATGGAAACGTGACTGTTTGCCTTCTATACACAATGCATTGACAGAATAGACACTTGATCGTCAGAATGGAAAAGAAGAAACACAAACAAGAAAATACATAAAGAAAATGGTCTTGAGAAAATAAATATTAAATCA
This sequence comes from Euprymna scolopes, assembly GCF_053919585.1. NCBI lineage: Eukaryota > Metazoa > Mollusca > Cephalopoda > Sepiida > Sepiolidae > Euprymna > Euprymna scolopes. Next base: position 126,476,484 of record NC_136489.1, read on the forward strand.
ACATTTCATATTGTTTCTAATTAAGCAGTCGTGCAGCCTAGTTGAGATAAATCTTTTTTACTTTTATTTTCTCAAAACAAGTCATATTACCACTCAAACTAACTTTTGGATTATATCTACAGAGACACTATGTAAGGAGTTGAACAGCAAGATGTCTGTTCACATTACATTTAAATTTCTACATGTGATTACAGTCAGGAAAGCAATAGACTAGGAGATTATTTCAAAGTCTAGCAGTTCGAGAGAAAGACTATTAAAGAGACTTTCCAGCCTCTAGTTTTGAATTTTAAATTAAAATACGTATAAAATATGTTTGAAAGCCGAATTACAATGCAATATTATGAAGATAATAAATGTAAAAGAATATAAAATTCTGATGAAGGAGTATCACCCCGAAATATATTAATTTTTAATGTTTATTTTCATAATATTGCATACAATTTTACGCACATATATTTTACAGTAAACAGATATGAATCTTGCTGCTTGTCAGGTTAGTGTGGGGTATTTACATTGAGAGGTCACAGGTGCTACACGTCTACCAAAACACACCCCATTGAAATACTTGTAAAATAAGCACAGGGATGCAGTATTGTAGTGATGGGCTTGGAGCTTAGTTAATCGCATGAGACCTATTAGGCTATAAACCCTTTCTACCCTATCTAAGAATGAGAGACTAGTGGTGGACACATCAACACAGATGTTGCAAAAATGCTCTGCACGGGCGAATAGTGGCTTTGCAGACATACAGGATACTGTAGGATGCGATTAGTTTTCTAGCACGGTGAAGAGAGCCCACCATCTTTGCAGCAGCCTTGGAAATGTCTTTAATGCATTTGTTCCAATTCATGTCGCCTGTGAAAGTTAAGCCGATACGTTTGAATGATAAGCTCTCAGGTAGTTATGGCAATCCATGGTCGAGAAGGTTTCTTGTAATCGTTAAAGGAAAGAAGTTTAGTCTTAGCAGCATTGAATGTTACCATCCGTTTTTGTTCCCATTCCTTTGCAGACTAGAGGTCATTCTCTAATGTTTCAGCTCCTGCTTTGGATATGTCTACATTCGTTTTCCTAGTCTTTTTTTCTGTTATAGAGCATGCTGTCATCAGCAAATATACTCATATAGGACACAATTTTATCAGAGAAGTTGTTTATGAATATCAAGAGTAATAAAGGTCCAAGGACCGCCACCTGATGTACAACTGTTTTTATATCATGCTGTTTAGATGTACGTCCATCAAGGACAACCTGTATTTTTCTCTTGTCTAAATCTGATTTATATTAAGTATTTGTCCAGTAATATCTTGACAAGTTTATAATACTTTGATTTCTTTACTTTACATCATATCAACCAATTTTTAAGTTATTTAATGGAAAAAAAAACAACTAACTATTAAGGAACGATCCATTATACGTGTGTTACATAGTAGTAGTCGTGTTGGAGTGGAAAAGTTTAGCGACTAAGAGTTAGAGGGGAACACAAAGCAGAAGTTATGAAAACTATGCAAATTCTGGGAAAAGCTCTCTTTCTTACTCTTAGGTGGTGAGACTTAAACGAAGAAAGACGTGTTTGGATCCTGACCCCAAAATGGGGGCTGCATATATCAGGCGACTGATGTAGTGCAATCTATCTATCTATCTATCTATCTATCTATCTATCTATTACACACACACATGTGAAGTGGGGTCACGTGATTTCTAGGGAGATCTCTCTTACTTTCTTAACTGCTGAGATTTAAACGAAGAAAGACGTGTTTGCACCCAAAAAATCGAGACAGACTGAATACAGGCATTGGATTCATTGGTCATTGCTCAACTTTTGAGCAGTTGAGCTACAAACAAATAAAATGAAAAGAAAACTCATTTACAAAAATGCTTTGGTGTTTCATTATGCTTAGATAGACAAGTCTATTCTCTGACTTCTGATGTTCTACTACTCCACGAGTGAATAATCTATTAAAAAAGTTCTTGTTTGAATTAAGCAATATTTACATAGAAACCACCGGAACTCTTTAAACTATTCACTATTTTAACCATGATCAATTGTTCATTTTCACAGAGCCAGATGCTTAAGCCTGTTTAAGTGTGTATTTTAAACGCCGAAGGAAAGTTGACATGATTTATTTGGAAAATATATATATATTTTTTTTTTAATTAAATTTTCACCCCAAACAAGGCACATTGCCACTTTGGTGTAGGGGGCTACTATCAGGGGAAACATCTACTGGGGTACTATGTAGGAATTTGGGCAGCAAGATGTTGGTTCACGTTGCACTTGAACTTATGCATGTCAGTATAGTTGGGGAAGCAGTGACCTGGAATGGAATTCCAAAGTCTAGCAGTTCTGGGGAAGAAACTACTGGAGTAGAAAGATCTTTTACATCTAGGGATCACTACAGTGTGGGGGTGGGATTTTGCAGCTTGTCGGGTCTGTCGAGGGTGTTCACGTCGTGGGGGCACAAGTGCTTGCAGTTCATCAGAGCATTCACCATTAAAATACTTGTAGAACAGGCAGAGGGATGCAACGTTTCGACGATGGGACAGAGGCTGAAGCTTAGATGCCAGTTCAGGGCCTATCAGATTTGCGACTCTCTTTTGAACCCTGTCAAGGAGCGAGAGACTAGTATCCAATGCACCAGCCCAAATATGACAGCAATACTCCATACATGGGCGAATAGTGGCCTTATAGAGGTACAGGATACTTTCGGGTGTTAGAAGTTTTCTAGCACGATAGAGAGAGCCCACCTTCCTCGCAGTGGCCCTGGCAATGCCCTCGATGTAATTGTTTCAACTCATGTTTCTTGTGAACGTTAGGCCAAGGAGCTTGAAAGATGTACTCTCAGATAAAGAGTCGTTGGCCATTGCTATAGGTGGTAGAGAGGGTTTCTTGTAATTATTGAATGAAACCAGTTTAGTCTTGGCGGCATTGAACGTGACCATCCATTTTTGTCCCCATTCCACTACTGATTGGAGGTCTTCCTCTAGTGTTTCTGTCATTACTTTAGATATATGCTCATTTGTTTTCCTGTCGTGCCTGCTATAGAGTGTGGTGTCATCAGCATATATACCCATCTCAGAGGCAATTTTGTCGGGGAGGTCATTTATGAATATCAGGAAAAGCAGAGGTCCAAGGATAGATCCCTGGGGCACTCCCGCATTTATATCATATTGTTTAGATGTACGACCGTCGAGGACAACCTGGATTTTTCTCTTATCTAAGAAGGATTTAATTATGTTAAGTATTCTACCAGTGATACCGTATGATCTAATCTTCCTGAGGAGACCCTCATGCCATACCCTGTCAAAAGCCTTAGATATATCTAAATATATGTTGTTTTAAATTGGAATGTGTATAAAATACATTCGAAAGCCGAATTACAACGCAATATTATGAAAATAAACAAGTATTTATTTGTTTAAAATTAATATATTTCGGGTTTATACTCCTTTGTCAGAATTTTATATTTTTTCTTTTTTCCTTGCCATGATGTTAAGTTTAAGAAAAAAAAATTTAATGAAGAGGCTGCGTGCTCTTATCCGCATTGTTGTTTTGGAAATGCCGGAAGAATATGTTTGGTAACGCGATTTGAAAGTCAGTGTAGTGTTTTCCGTGTTAGAAGTGTTGATTGAATTTGAAATTTAAAATGAAATACGTATAAAATACGTTTGAAATCCGAATTACAACGCAATATTATGAAAATAAACAAGTATTTACTTGTTTAAAATTAATATATTTCGGAGTTATACTCCTTCGTCAGAATTTTATATTTTGTTTTTATATTTATTATCTTCATAATATTGCGTTGTAATTTGGCTTCCAAACGTATTTTGTACGTATTTTAATTTAAAATTCAAATTCAATCAACTTTTCTAACACGGAAAACACTACCATGGCTTTCAAATTGCATTGCCAAACACATTCTTCTGGTATTTCAAAACAACAACGCAGATAACAGCATGCGGACTCTTCAATAACTTTTTTCTTTAATTTAACATCATGCCGAAGAAAAAAAAGAAAAAATATAAAATTCTGACGCAGAAGTATATCTCCGAAATATATTAATTAACATTTGTTTATATATATATATATATATATATATATATATATATATATATATATATATATATATATATATATTTAATCTATTTAATTATATATATATATATATATATATATATATATATAATTAAATAGATTAAATATGTTTTTAACTCTTTTTCAAACTGTTTTTTTAACATGTTTTATTAACTATTTAATCACCCACTCTTTATCTCTGCCTAAACCTAAACGTAGATTCCATGGACAAAGCTTCTTTCTTAGAAATGCACACCTGTGGAACAGTCTTCCATCGGACTGCTTTCCAGCTGACTTCAATACGGCATAATCGCGTTTACACACCGGTTCTCGTCACATCATCGAAGTTAAGCAACGTTGAGCCTGGTTAATACCAGATGAGTGACCATTTGGGGATTCTAGGCGCTGTATGTACTTTCCGCTTATCTCGGCATTTATTTCCAGTCGTTCTGAACATAAACTTCATTTGTTACTGGTATTTAACAATGTTGACTCAGGAGAGGTGTGGTTGGAGATTGCGCACAAAAATTTCGCGTGTAGGCACCCCTTCATGGGTATCTATGGTCTGTCAAAGACTGAAAGAGCCCCTCATATACAGGGTAGGTTTAATGAAAAGCTGTGAGAATTTTCAATTGGTTGACTTGCCGAGAGTAGGTCGGTGGGGAAGAAAGGAGTGCTAGTAGCTGTGACCAACACGGCCGGTGGTCTGGTCCGTTAATCAAAGAACCTGTGTGCCTATTCCTTACAAGTTAAATAGACATTTCAGTCACGCGTGAATCTCGTTGACTAAGAGTTGGAGTAGATAAAAAGGGGTGGCCGCTCGTGCTGTCTTTTAGACAAATTACACTTCGACCATCGTTACCCATTTGTTACTTTTACAAGGAAAGACTGCTTGTAAGCAACGTCGACATTTCGTTGCAAGACTTAATCCGTCTTTTCTTCCCCTCCCCTCCCCTACTCGTCGGTATGCTAATTCCGACAAAGCAAATAAAGTAAAGAAAGAAAAAGTGTTTTTATTTTCGACAAGTACATATTATGCGATTTTTTTTTTCATTAGGTTTTAAAAATTAAATCACTTACTGCCACATTTTCTGGACCGGTTTATTTTCGTTTCAATGCAGATCCAGTAGCTCTGAAGTTGGTAACCCATAACAAGATCATATTTCGAGCTGGTACGGGGATCACATCTAGCAAGATTAAATTGCAAACGGAACACTCGTTGTGTTGCAGTTACAGATTGGTTTGTTTTGAGAAACGTTTCCACAAATGAAAGCGCGATACTCACCATTCATGCCAGCAACTAAAAAAGAATCGAAAACAATAGCATTATAAAGAAACAAAACAAAATGGCATTATATGAAAAAAAAAATGGCATTATATGTATTTTCGAAAATAAAACACTTTTTATTCTTTTTACTTTATTTACCTTTATTAAACCGACATACGTTTTTAAAAACCTTCCAGAAAAAAATCAATAAAATTGATTCCAAATATATTTATATATACAGGGTAACCCCCCCCCCCAAAAAAAAAAACAGAGGACATTCAATTGTTTTTCTGAGCATTTTACAGACAACGGAGGAAAAAAAGGCCAAAGACCCTAATGTTTTGATGTGATGTTTTAAATATAATAAACTAGTTATGACCAAAGTTTCATTACATTCGGACAAGACACTAAGAAACGAGGCCTAATTAAAGTTGTGGTTCGTTTTTTTTTTTGGGGGGGGGGGTCACTCTGCATATATTTATATATATTTGGAATCAATTTTTATTGATTTTTCTGGAAGGTTTTTAAAAACGTCTAATAGACTTCATTCACTCTTCGAACATAAAATCTTTTTACGCAGTTCTTTAATTCTTAAGTAGTTTATTGCATGTTTCCAGATCGTTTCAAAGTTAATTTTATTAGGCAATATTGATTGTAATTTGCAGCTGATCTGGAAGTTCATTTGGGTTCTGTTGTGGATTGGAATACATAATAGCTTGTTTTTTTTTGTTTGTTTGTTATTTTTAAATCCAATTAAGACTTAGCTCATATCTTTCAATTGTAGGAGTGTCGCTTTTTCTGCCAGAGATTTTCATCGATGCCTCTGTTCTTGAGGAAAAATTGACTATGAAACTTCGTTTTCTTTCTTTGTCATCAAATCTTTCTTGGGATTCATGCATTTGATCTATTTTTCTTTCTTTTGTAAATCGTTTTCTTTTTCTACAAAGGAGTCATCAAGGCCCGGAGGCAACTCGAGGATAAGAGTTAATGAGTGTACAGTAGTCAAGGGGAACATGTCAGTCATTATTAGTAGTGGAAATTTGGTAAATTGGATTACTTAAGGAGGTGGCACATGAAGAGCTTGTTTACGTTGAACTTGAAGACAACCATATTGTAGTCAGTTGGAAAGCAGGAAAGCGGAACAGAGTTCCATAGGCGTGCAGTTCTAAGAAAGAAGCTTTGTTTATGGAATCTATGCTAAGGTTTAGGCACAGATAAAGTATGGGGGAAATTATTGATAGTGGTTTCAAATAGATGAGTGTTATTCGTGAAAGTCAGGCCAAGGGGGACCATAGATTGGAGCACAGACTTTTTGACACCTAAGGTTATTCTATATCTCTACAAATTTACTATCAGATCATGCACGGAGTACTGTTGTTATATTGGGGCTAGTGAATCTATGTCCTGTTAGAGGGTTCATAATAAGGTGTAGAAATATATCTGTAATTAGCTTACCCCCCACATACACTCTTTCTTCTTCTCTGTACCCTCTCTTTCTCTCATAGCTGTAATGTTGCTAATCTCAGTCTTTTCTATGAATACTATTATGTTATGTGTTCTAATGAATTTCCTGATCTATTCTCTGCTTCTTTTGTTCTAACTTGTTTGACTCATTGGTCTAGTCGTCTCCATCAATTCGCTATTTTCATACCTCATTGTAATACAGCTTCCTATTCCAAAATTTTCATTGGTGCTAAGAGATTCATTTCAGAAATTCATACGCTGCTAGAAAGAACTTATCCTGCCTTGACAAAGTTGAAAATAGACTTCGTAGCCTCGTAGATGGCCTTTTCTCTTCCCTGCAACCTCTTTCTCACAGAAAAGACATTGCGAGCATGTCTCTGCTTTATCGTTATTTTCATGGCAAGTGCTCGTCTGAGTTCCAATATATGGTGCTCCCAGGCCCGACTTTCACGAAAAAAACCTGTCTACCTGAAAACCCTATCAATAATTTCCCCCACTCTTTATCTGTGCCTAAACCTAAACATAGATTCCATGAACAAAGTTTCTTTCTTAGATCTGCACACCTGTGGAACTCCCTTCTGTTTACCTGCTTTCCAGCTGACTACAATATGGTCGTGTTCACGTCCAATGTAAACAAGTTCTTGATGAGTCGTCCCCTTAAGCAATCCAATTTAACAAATTTACACTACTAACGATTACTATGATATTGTCCCATTGACTAATATTCACTCGTTAACACTTATCCCCGAGTGGCCTCTGGACCTTGATAAGTGGTGATTCCTATGCAAAATAAAATAGTTGCTTTTCAAGAACTGTAAGCTTGTGGAACTCTCTTCTTGCTGACCGTTTTCTTCTTACTTTTAGCCTTGATCTTTTCATGAATCAGGTCAATAGGCATCTATTGTATTAGCGATAACCATCTTTCGGTCTTGTTAGCTCCTTGCATCAAGTGGTTTCATGCTTTGTCTTGAGCGATTTCCATGAAAAAAATATGTTTGGTCCCCCGACAAAAGGTATGGTGGACCTATAAATTCAACCTTATCCATTCGTTTGTTTATCTGTTTGCACTTTTCTCAATAACTATGCCTTGGAATTTTTTCAAATTTTGTGCAAACATTAAACATGATATGAGTAAAAAGTAACAGAACGGATTTTCCGGGAAAACTCCAGATGCTCACCTAGGGATCCTTATGGGTTAAAAATTGACACTTTTGTGCTTATTAAAAAAAAAATGATGCCTTAGATTTTTATAAAACTTTCTGAAAAATTGTAACTAATTGATTTCTAAATAATTTTCTTTGTCTATACTTCAGGATAACTCTAAGGTGGACCCAGGGGCTCTTTTAGGGCTAATAAAAATATTTCATTTTTGGGACTATTTTATCATATTTGTCCAAAATCTTCTGTGTATGCCTATTTAGCAGTTTTGCATGGTGCTGAACTCAAATTTAAATATGTGAAGGCATTGGGGATTTTTGAGACTAAATGAGTCAGTCGGGGCGTGGGGTAAATGATGGACTTATGAGGGGCGTGCAATAAGTAATGGCCCTGACCCACTTCCAGTTGTCTGATCTAGTTGAAATTTTGCATGTGCAATGATTTATATCTCTACGGGTTATGTGGCAAATTACAGCTCTGAACTAATTATGGTTTCTGTTTTACAGTTGTTTGAACTGAGTCAGGTGTAAAATGGAGCCTGTTGAATGTCGAGCAGTGATCCGGTTTTTGTATTTGAAAGGATGCAGACAACACAAGATTTTTGATGAAATTAAAGAAACTTATGGTGATAATGCCCAATCATATGACATTGTAAAACGCTGGCATCATGAATTCAAACATGGCAGGAAGTCTGTCAAAACAGTTCCAAGACCTGGTCACCTCCCTTCTGCCATTGATAAGGCATCTGTCCGTCAAGTTGAGGTTGTCATTTTGGAAGATCGGCACATTACTATTTGCCAAATAGCCCAAGATGTCAAGATTAGTACAGGGTATGTGGAAACTATCATTCATGACCATTTGCATATGCATAAGGTGTTTGCCAGATGAATTCCCAGGTTGCTCACACCATTCCAGAAGCAAGAACACGCCGAGTGCTCGAGGATGAATTTGGAGATGTGCCAAGAAGATGAGTCAAAGTTTTTCAAAAGACTGATTACACAGGATGAAACCTGGGTCCATCACTATTGATCCAGAGACCAAAACCGAGTCAATGCAGTGGAAGCACTTAGACTCACCACCTCCAAAGAAGGCAAGGGTGCAGCCCTCAGCTGGCAAGGTCATGCTCACAGACTTCTGGAACCAGGACGGATTAGTGATGACAGATTTCCTGGCAAAGGGTACCACAATTACAGGAGCCTATTATGCTTCACTGTTGAGAAAATTAAGGGAAGCTATCAAAATCAAGAGGTGGAGCAAGATCAGCAAAGGTACCCTCCTCCTGCAGGACAACACTCCAGTCCAAACTCGCATGTCGTCAGATCAGAAGCACAGGCATGTGGTTATGAAATCCTCTCCCATCCTCCCTACTCTCTTGACCTTGCACCCTCTGACTTTAACCTCTTACCAACCATGAAGTTGTTTTTGAAAGGAAAGCGTTTCCCAGATGATGCAGCCTTGATTTCTGAAGTCATGTCGTGGTTGGAGGACCAACCTGGGGTGTTCTACAAAAACGGTCTTCAGAGCTGTATCAAACAATGGGAGAAATGCATAACTGTGGGTGGTTCCTATGTAGAGAAAGACTAATAACTGTTCCAAGTTTCGTTGCTTTACTTCTATAGGAAGTGGGTCAGGGACATTCTTATTGCACGCCCTCGTAGTCATTTCTTTATTTGTTTACAAGTTTACATATGTTAAAACCTAAAACTGCACCATTTATTCATTTTCACCAGAATTTGACCTCCCCTGAGGACTTTAGGGGCTAAATGGAGGTGGGGCAAATGTTGAAATTAGTTCATTTATTTATGCCTCGTTCACTGTGCTTCTTTTATTTTATTGTTTTGTTGGACGGTTATATTTCTTCTTTGCCATTTTAACTTAATCAGATTTTGGAAATGTTTCAGCTATCAGATCTGTTGTAGACATTTTTTATAATCGCTTTGTTGTTTCTGTAAAGATGTTTTACTAATGTTGTTTGACGTTTGCCAACAATTTTCCAAATCATTTAAGAAACTGCTTTTGGTTTCAAAGTAGAATTTGCTAATATGAGTTTTTCCGTTGTTGCTTTTTTGGTCCTGTAAGTCATTTTTTCTGTTTAGCTACTAATACTCTCATGTAAATAGAAAGATGTTCTTTTTAAAACTTACTTAGAATTGCTCTTTTAATTGGATAGTTTTTTTTTTGCATCTTTTATCAAAGCAGAATCTCTTATGCCTTTTCCGTGTTGAGTTTTTAACCCGCAATTAATGTTTCTCTGAAATCCTACGAGGATCATTCCAAAAGTAATACATCTTACTGTTTAACTAAAAAAAAGTTGAAGAGCGATGAAGACAGTAGTAACATTAAAACGAACGACCTTTTTGTGCTTCACAATTTATTTTTCTACATAATTACCATCATTCTCAATGCATTTTTGCATGTGATGGGGTGGTGGCTGTGCATGGGTATCCGGAGTGTGCTTTGTCACTCACATCTATATCCCTGCTCAAACCGATCTTCTAACTCGGATAACATCAACGGCATCAGCTTTGTAAGCGTCCAACAGATGCTTCATTGATCAGTTCATGTTTTTCTGCATGGAAGAATAAATTCAATGATGCAATTCTGCTTCTGACGAAAGTCCATGACAGGATTTTTTCTTTTTTCAAATTTTTTTTTATTACATTTTCACCCCAAACAAGACACATTGCAACTTTGGTGTAGGGGGCTACTATCAGGGTAACAACTACTGAGGTACTATGTAGGGATTTGGGCAGCAAGATGTCGGTTCACATTACACTTGAACTTCTGCATGTCAGTACAGTTGGGGAAGCAGGGACCTGGAATGGAATTCCAGAGTCTAGCGGTTCTGGGGAAGAAACTACTGGAGTAGAAAGATTTTTTGCATCTAGGGATCTCTACTGTGTGGGGGTGAGATTTAGCTGCCTGTCGGGTTTGTCGAGGGTGTCTACGTTGTTGGGGCACAAGTGTCTGCAGTTCGCCAGAGCATTCACCATTAAAATACTTGTAGAACAGGCATAGGGATGCTACATTTCATTGATGGGACAGAGGCTGAAGCTTAGATGCCAGTTCAGGGCCTATCAGATTGGCGACTCTCTTTTGAACCTTGTCTAGGAGCGAGAGACTAGTAGCAGATGCACCAGCCCAAATGTGACAGCAATACTCCATACATAGGCGAATGGTGGCCTTATAGAGGTACAGGATACTTTTGGGTGCTAATAGTTTTCTAGCATGGTAGAGAGAGCCTACCTTCTTCGCAGCGGCTCTGGTAACGCTTTCAATGTAATTGTTCCAATTCATGTTTCCTGTGAACGTTAGGCGAAGCAGTTTTAAAGATGTACTCTCAGATAAAGAATTACTAGGCATTGCTATTGGTGGCAGAGAAGGTTTCTTGTAATTTAGAGTCTCACACCATCAATATCTGCAGCAGAGAAATGAAACGTTCTGGTTATCAATGTATAAATTCGGTCATTATAATAATTAGGGTGTGACAACAACATATTCTTTTCATTGTTTTGACTAACAGATATATATATATATATATATATATATATATATATATATATATATATATATGTATATGTATATATATATATCCATTAATATCTTATATGTTTTTATATAGACTGATGTGGTTCTCGGTTGATTAACTGTGTCTTACTGAGAGTCAAAAGAATGAAAAGAATAATCTGTTGTCACAGCCCTAATAATAATGTAATTTGCAATCCATACTGATCCATTTGGGCGGAATAAAAATAGGAGGCATTACTTTTGGAATACCCCCGCTTATCTTCATATTTGTAAGTTTTTCCTTCGACATTTTACAGTTGGCTTTGTCTGTCTTCCAATGGCGTGGATATTTTGTTACTGTTTTTTCTCTTTTCAAGAATGATTCGGAAAATATCATTATCACAAGTGCCACCATGTAACATGCATATAGACCCTCGTGTCGCATATGCTTAAATCAATGACCAAGTAATTTCTGTTAGATGGCCTTATATATATTTCGAAAATTTTCAGATAAAGATTAATAATTTGTATTAGTCAAATTATTTGGTTATCTTTCTCAACTCGGATATTGTTTTTTACATGGGAGTCACCACTTGTCAAGGCCTGAAAGCCACTCGAGGATAAGGGTCAATAGGGTAGAAGTATTATTGGGGGGGGGCTCAACAAGAACTTGTTTACATTAGATTTGAAAGCTTGTAGTCAGCTAGGAAGTAGGCCAGCAGAACAGAGCTCCAGAGATGGGCAGTTCTAGGAAAGAAGTTTTGTTCATGGAATTTGCATTTAGATTTAGGCACAGATAGAAAGTGGGGGAAATTGTTGCTTATGTTTGTAGCTAGACGTGTGCAAGATAAACAAGGAGGGACCATAGATTGGCGCTCATATGAGCACTTGCCATTAAAATAATGATAGATCAGTGACAGGCTCGCAACGTTTCTTTGTGGGGAAAGAGGTTGAATGGAAGAAAAAAGTGCGTCACTTACTATATTATTCTTATAACGTTTTAGTCGATATAACCTCTGACCTTTTTAAAATGTTTCTTGTCGAATTTGACAGTCTTTATGTCAAGCTCGGAAATCTGTCGAACATAACTCTTAGATAAATATAGATAAGTAAAATTCAGTTCTAATTGACAGTTTTTGAGAGACTGAAAGCTCCATCCTCAGTAAGTATATAAGACTTACTTAAAGCTTCTACCCGTTCATGGCTGATGGAACGAGAACAATCTACCGATTCGAATTAAATATAAGGTCTCTTCGAAATACCATACAGATTTCGAGTTTGACATGACAAATGTGAAAAGGGTCGAAGGGCATATCAGCCGGGACGTGCTGAGGTGAGAATGGATTAGCAGATGTTTAGATGTTAAGTAGACACAAATCTTTTTAATTGATAATTTTTTCTTAAGTTTTACCTTTTTTATATTTTATATTTTGCTGTCCCACAGTGTTTTGTGAGTAATACGATGAAAGGTTTGATAATGCAACATTTAGTTTTTATGTTCAATTTATCTTCATAAAGATCTGCTCCACAAGATCTCCAGCTACAGTATAGCTGGAAATATCTTCTCAATTATTAAATTATTTCTCTCTAATAGGTCTATAAGAGTAGTGGTTGATGGACAGAAATCAGAAGCCCACAATATTAACACTAAAGTCCTTCAAGGGTTCATCCTGAGCTCAACTCTCTTCCTGATCTACATTAATGATCTCCCAAATCACACCCTATAATCATTTGCAGACATTTATGATGACGACAGTACAATCTAAGGCAACACTTCAAAGGCTTTAAATGACCAAGTTCTCACTGATTCTCTCTCCTCTGATGTTAAGCATGTGGTGCAATGAAGAAAGAGGTGGCTGATTAATTCTAATGCATCTAAAACCAAGCTTATATCTTTACATCATCACAACTGTGTTCCCAACTTGCATCAATTGAAGTGAATGGTTCTCGTTTTGAGGAGGCTCCATGTTTTGATAAGCTTCTGACCTTTACTCCTGATCTGAAATGGAACACATACATCAAATCCATTGCCAAGGTCACTGGAACAATGGTTGGATCATTCTAGCGCTCCAGTAGATATCTCACTGCTGATGTAATTCTCTACCTATATAAGAGCCAAGTACGTCCAAGGATGGAGTACTGTTGTCACATCTGGGCAGGAGCTGCTAGAAGCAGTTTATGCTGCCTTGACAGAGTTCAAAATAAACTTTGTAGCCTAGTGGGGGATGCTCTTTTCTCTTCCTTGCAACTTCTTTCCCACAAAAGAGATGTTGCGAGCCTGTCTCTGCCTTATCGTTATTTTCATGACAATTGCTCGTCTGATCTAGCCAAACCTTCATGAAAAACACTCGTCTAGCTGAAACCACTATCAATAATTTCCCGCACCCTTTAGCTGTGCCTAAACCTAAACGTAAATTCCATGAACAAAGCTTCTTTCTTAGAATTGCACGCTTGTGGAACTCTCTTCCGTTTTTCTGCTTTCTAGCTGACTACAATATTATTATCTTCAAGTCCAATGTAAACAAGTTCTTTATTACCCATCCCCTTAAGTAATCTAATTTACCAAATTTCCACTACTAACGATTACTACGATATTTTCCCACTGACTACTGTACACTCATTGATCCTTATTTTCGAATAGCCTCCGGGCCTTGATAAGAGGTTACTCCTTTTTAAGGTTCATATAAAGAAAACATTTTGTTTAAATATTTTCATGCCTTGTAAGAAAAGCTTTTCTCACCTAATATATATATATATGACTGCCGTACAAACGGTCGGGTTTCAATCCTGGCTTGAGGTAGTTGCCTGTCTAGCCGCACTGATGAGCTGTGAAACAGCGAAACAGTACTGTATGTGGATGACTATATATATATATATATATATATATATATATATATATATATATAATTATTGTTTTTAAAATATAATTATCCACTGAAACGTGTTTCGTCGTCTACGACTCATCAGAGTGGCTGAATCTGGCGAGATTCGAAATCGACACCCAATAATAAGAAACCTAAACTCTTCCACTGAGCTATCTCGCACGACTATTAACGTATCGCGTTTTTACATAGATGATTTTTTTTTTGTTTTTGTTTTTGGTTAGCGGTACATTTTGAATAAATTCAATTATTTATACTGATATATGTATTGTTTTTAAAATATAATTATCGACTGATAGGTGTTTCGTCATTACGACTCATCAGAGTGGCCAGCTAGATTCAGCCACTCCGATGAGTCGTAGACGACGAAGCACGTGTCAGTGGATAATTATATTTTAAAAACAATACATATATCATTATAAATAATTGAATTTATTCAAAACGTATCGCTAATAAAGACAAATAAACAACATCTCTCTCTCTATCTCTCTCTCTCTCTCTCTCTCTCTCTCTCTCTCTCTCTATATATATATATATATATATATATATATATATATATAGAGAGAGAGAGAGAGAGAGAGAGAGAGAGATAAATAGATAGAGATATATCATAATTTAGGAATTTAAATTTTATGATTTGAAAAAGTAAAAATTTCACATATAGAATTTTTATTGTATGCAAAACAAAGAATACAGTTTAATAAGTATATTTCCTTAACGCATGAGCTTTCGATGTTTATTCCGCTCTTCATTTATTTACTGCATTACATTATTCTGAGGAATATATATATATATATATATATATATATATATATATATATATATATATATATATATGTATATATATGTATATATATACATACATAAAAACAATATATATATATATATATATATATATATATATAGAGAGAGAGAGAGAGAGAGAGAGAGAGAGAGAGGGGGGAGAGAGAGAGAGAGAGAGGGGGGTGAAAAAGAAAGAAACCACGTACAATATTTGAAATTATAGTTGTTGTGAAAAGGATGACTTTGTTCTATTTCAGAACGAAACAATTTGTTAAAAATTCAAAAATAGTTACAGCGTTGTGAAGAGAATAAGAGTTTCTTTTAACGTCATATAAGCCGTTAATATATTTTCAAAAAAGATATGATGTAATTCATATTCATTTTGGAATAAATATGACCGTTATGATTCAAACGTAGATACGTAGCAGAAATGAAATGGCTGTATTTTTCGTTATGTAATTTATTGACTGATTATATGTATTACTTATTAAATGTAGTGCTTCAACAACTTGTTCTTTCTGAAATAGAACAAAGTCATACTGTTCATCACAACAAATCTATTTTCAAATGTTGTACTGGTACTTTATTTTCTCCAATTTATTCATCCAGAAGAAGTCTTACAATAAAGATGAAACGTTGATGGACACATAACTTGGTTTGTTCATTATTCACCTCTCTATCTCGTCGGAATACTATTTCCATTATTCTCATTATATATTTCCCCAAAACATCTGGCCTTGATGGAGGCGAGACTAAAACTTGCTGTTATAGTTTCAAATGATCTGAAATAACAGTAAGGGGAGACTTGATTCCAAATATTTCTCATGTGTTATATCTCCTCTCTTTTGGAAATAGGGTACGATTATGAATATATCCAGTATCAAATAATCCTCATACACTGTGAAATTTACTTTATGCATGAAAACCAAAGAGGGGAGATATAACATATGAGAAATATTTGGAATCAAGTCTCCCCTTGCTGTTATTTAAGATTATTTGAAATTATAGCAGAAATTTTTAGTCTCCTCTCTATCAATGCCAAAGATTTTTGAGAAATATCAGATATTTTGTAATTCATATGCAATGCTAGGAAAACAAATGACTATGATTGAAGTATTTTATGGCTGTAAATAGTGCTCAAAATAAACTCTGGATGATGGATGATCCCCTTAATGTGCGATCTTACGGGCAAATATCACATATCCCACCACACAATTCAGATGATTACCTTTCTAACGAGCCTTCACTTGTTAAATTCTGATCAATAGTCACTGAGATTTGGGACTTATAAAATTGTCAAAAAGGTGGAATCTCTGTCTGTACTATTATATAAAGGTCACTTTGCATGTGTGAGTTCCTTCCTCATATATTCCGAAACGGCTCAGCTTATCTTTTGCAAATTTCACGCAAATGTAATTTATATATCTGGCAGTATTTTTGAATATGTTTTGTACAAAACTTCATCAGATAAGTATCGAATAAATCCGATCATAAGAACATTTTTTTCTTATAGATGAAAAGAATCATTTTTACACCGGCAAGGGAGATAATAAAATCTTAGCAAATGATTTCTTCTTAAGAAAAAGAATTATTGACAGCTGGAGTGGTAGAGCATTCGAAATAAACTAAGATTAAGGTACAAAATGTTTAACGTTTCTTTTCAATTTTGACCCATTTTTGATTTCTTAAAACTATTTTAACCGGTTAAACATCTATAAAAGAATGTTCCGTAAAAAATCCAATCATTTGAGGACCTTAGCGCCGCTGTGCGACTTTTTGTTTTGGAGGAGATAGAGTTTGAAAATATGGAGACAGACAGACAAACAGGCATATAGCCTTTTATATATTATATATATATATATGTATGTGTATGCATGTGTGCTGCCATTATATTGAAGGATAGATTTGATTCTATTGTATAAACATGAAGGAGACTTTTTATATATTTTTTAAGTATGACAAGCAGGTTATATAATAAAATAAAATGAAAGGAACAGGAAACACATAGAAAACATGAAATGAATTTCAAGAAATCATAGCAAGAGGAAAAACAGAATAAAAATGAAATAAAGAGAAAATAAAATAAAATAAAATCCCTTATAGTATTTAAAAAAGGAATTTAAAAGCCCATTGTAAACAAAATCAGTAATAGAGAAACCGTTTTTTTCATAAGCATATGAACATCCAATGAAATATCACATAACATAAATATATCTTACATATACAATCTTATAAATAAAGTAAAGTCAGCTCACCAGCATTATACACGTCATAGATTCAGTAACAAAAGCTACATACATAAATTTTACAGTTATTTTCCCCCGCATATATGTCTACTAGCCTGAGTGCCAGGCGTTGCCCGGGTGTTTGGAAGTGTGTGTTGAGCAAAAAATAAATAAATAAATAAATAAAATGCTAGTAGGCAGGAAAGCTCGAACCCGTACCACGAAGGAGAAAAAGAACGTGAAGAAAAAACGTGACATGTTTGTTGTTGCGCCCATCGCGTAATCGGAAGTTACATAGGTTTAAATTAAGAGAAGACCATCGAAAAGAGGCGATAACTTTCGAAAATATACGCGAAAAAAAGCGACGCCTCCCTGAGGATTTAGGAACAAATTATTTGGGCCAATTTTTCGATATTTGTCGTCCGAAGGATCGAACTTCAAATTGATACAGATTTTGTGAAAATCCGTCGCTTCTGTCGAAAGTGTTAGGCATACATACATACATACATACATACATACATACATACATTTGAACAGACAACTGAGATTTATATTATATACTAGCAGGGCTACCCGGCGTTGCTCGGGACCGTATAAACAATGAAAAAACAAAAGCAGATATTGAACATATGTTTTATTCTTAGCGGAGAGGAATCTTTCATCTCAAGTTTTAGCGTTACAAACAAACATTTGTCTTTTATATATATAGATAATGACAGGTTTTTGGGGCCCCCCCTCGAAGATAACTGATCAGTTGACCAACTTGCAGTGGTCCGTTTGACGTGAAATTTCGATATTTGTCATCCGGGTGATGGGGCTTTGATATGATACCAAATTTGTCAAGTTTGGTTCCGTCTTTCAAAAGTTTTAGCGTTACAAACAAACATATATACATACACACAGACGTTTGGCTTTTATATATATAGATGTTGTTGGAAACACAAACTTTACTTTTGCCTGCTTTCTTCGATATTAATATTTTGTTATGATAAAAATTTAAAATATTTTTTAGATTTAAAGATAGCTTTGCTTAAATCTAACAAAAATTATTTCAAATTTTATCAGAACAAACCATTAATATCGAAGAACGAAGGCAAAAGTAAAATTTGGTTTTCAAACAACAGAAAGGATAACTTATCAATTATTCATTGAATCACATTTTTAGAAAAATACAATTAATTTTATCATGTTTTAATCCATGTTATGTAGTATTATTTTAATCAATATTATGTAGTATTGTTTTAACTCATATATTGTACTATTGTTTTAATCAATTATTGTTGTATTATTGTTTTAATACATATTATGTAGTTTCGTTTAATTCATATTATGTTATTTTGTTTCAATTCATATTATGTATTATTGCTATAATCAATATTATGTAGTATCAATATTATGTAGTATTGTTTTAATCCATATTATGTATTATTGTTTTAATCAATATTATGTAGTATTCTTTTAATCAATATTATGTAATATTATGTAATATTGTTTTAATCCATATTATCTATTATTGTTTTAATCCATATTATGTAGTATTGTTTTAATCAATATTATGAAATATTGATATTATATAGTATTGTTTTAATCAGTATTATGAAGTATCAATATTATGTAATATTGTGTTTATAAATATTATGTAATAAATTTCTAATTCATATTAAGTTGTATTGTTTTAATAAATATCATGTATTATTGTTTTAATCTCTATCATGTATTCTTGTTTTAATCAATATTATGTAGTATTTTTTAATCAATATTATGTTGTAGTGTTTTAATCTAAATTCTATAATATTGTTCTAGTAAACATCTACTATATAATAAAATGATTGCAGAAATTCCCCTCTGGACCAAATTATGGTAAGTTTGCAACAACAGATGCCACAGACGAATTTATTATGTCTAAACTATTAGCGACCATCTTATGTAACTTTCGAACGCCATTACATACACACTTATTTGTTATAATAAAATTCTACCTTACTTACTATGAGCGACATCAACACGATTGCCAAGATCTTTAGACGAAGTAGTTCGTATTTCCCCCTCTAAATCAAAAGTCCTCCAACTGGGTAATTATTTAAACGCCATAACTATATTGGGCTGGCACCCTTATTAACTGGATGGAACACTTATACACATACAGCTACCTTTACACTTCAATATTCGAAAATAATGATTTCTCCTCACTAAAATTCCGGCTATTCACATTGGCTGAGACCATAAATTCTATTATTCCGGAATATACACATTCCTACAAAAACGAACACGTCAAAACATTATTCAATATGGTCGCTCAATCTACCGGACTCATTACTTGTATGCATATTAAACCAAATAAATATTCTACCACGCTCATATTCATAACTTTACGTAGTTATACCCTCACCTTTTACTACACACACATTTTCGGCATGCATTGTTTCTATACGATTATAATTTCCTATCGTCGCTTTTCCGCGATGTTACAGACTAATGTTTTCAAAAACTTATCATAATATTTAGTTTTAAGTTAAACTAATAAATATTCGGTATATTTTGGTATATTTCATCTATATAAGTAGCACATACCATTACTTCGTTGGTTTCAGCGTCGTAGATTATGTCATTTTGCAATATTTAGATTAACATTATTTACATATTAGTACAATAAAAAAATTCTCAGCTTTCTTTTCATCGTGTTCGCTTTCGACGTCCTAAATTATGCCATGATAACATGAACTGATCTCTTAATAAACGAATAGAAACTGTTGTCTGTACCCAGGTGTTAACAGAAAACCACCGAACCAGCCATACTTTCATTACATGAAAACATTTACACAAGAAGCGGCGGCACCTTTTCCTTTGATTTAACAGTAAGTATTATGGCGCTGTTCTTTAAAAAAAAATTACGAACCAATAATATTTCAATTAGATGAACACATTTACAAAATAAACTACGGCAATTATTTAGTTTTTTATTATTAAACAGTACATGTTATGGTAGTGTTTTTAAGACATTTGTCTTTAGCATTTAAAAATGTTAACAGCTATATATGTTAACAGCCTTATATGCTTTGATTTATTAAAAAATATCGTTTATCTAAATATCGTTAGATCAAGCGGCCGAACTTATGAGATGAAAATATGAACGAATCTCTTAATAAAAGAGAGTTTTAGTAGCCCGCTACATCAAAGTGTTCCTAGATTGGGATGATTAATATAGTCTTAATCCATATGATATAATATTGTTTTGATACATATTTGTAGTATTGTTTTAATCAATATTTTGTATTATTGTTTTAATTCATATCATGTAGTATTGCTTTAATAAATATGATATAATATGGGTATAATATTACGTGTTATTGTTTTAACTCATATTATGTTATAATGTGTTAACACATATGATGTATTATCGTTTTAATCCATTATGTAATATTGTTTTAATCTATATATTGATTGTTTAATTCCTTATTATATATTAATATTTTAATTCATATTATGCATTAAAGTTTTATTCAAGATTATGTAACATTTTTAATTTAGATAATGCAGTATTTTGTTAATCAATATTATGTAGTATTGTTTTAATCCATATTATTTATTAATAATATTGTTTTAATCTATATTATGTAGTAATGTTTTAATTGATATTATGAATTATTGTTTTAATCCGTATTATGTAGTTTTGAGTTAATACACATTATTTGATATTGTCTTAATTGACAATAAGTTGTCTTGTTTTTATCCATATTTTGTAATATGTTTTTTTCCATATTATATAGTATTGTTTTAATCAATATAAAGTAATATAATTTTTATCCACATTATGTAAGATTGTGTTTATTAATATTATGGTTTATTGTTTTTTATCCATAGCATGTGGTATTGTCCTATTATATATTATTTAATATACTTTTAAGTTATATTATGTATGGTTAATTTAGTGTTGCTTTAACTCCAAAGTTATTTTATGTTTAAATTCCAAATTATACATTATTAATCATCCATATTATGCATGTATTGTTCTTTAAATCCATATTATGTTATGTTGTTTGCATGCATATGATGTAGTATTGTTTCAATTCATATTGTGTATTATTGTGTCAATACACAGGAGAGGTATTGTGTACCTATGCACGTGAATGGCAAAGTGTTCTTATATATCATATCCTTATGTGTGTGTGAGTACAGGGTGCTAGCAACCGTTAATCCATATAGGGAAAGAGAGAAAGGCAGTCTGGTTAATGTTAGCAGTAGCAGGTTGTGAGAGAGAAACAGAGAACGAGTCTCTGTCTTCCTTTTTATAAGGTAGATAAGGATGTCCCCCTGGTGTCGTGATAATGGAAGATAAATTGAGTTTAGCGACACTTTGTTGTATCTGTATATAATTGTGTTTTGAGAAGTGAAGGGGAGGTTAATGCTACACTATAGTTGTTCTTTCAACTTTAACAAAACATTTTTGTGAATAAAAAATAAAATTGTTTTATGCAATTGTCGTTAGTCAAATCAAAATGTGCCTGGATCGCAAATTACAAGAAAATTAAGGAAGTTTTTAATGGCGTTTCCTGATCTGAACCAAACGATATGTGAGAATAACGAAACGTAGGAGAAGACAATGCAAACAAAATGGCTTCTTTGAAAACAGAAATGAAAGCCGAACGAGTAAAGAAACAGAAAAGAAAGAAAGAGATATTTATTGCCGGAATAGACGCACAAATACAAAGCAGAAGAAAAACATACAGAAGCAAAAAAAAAAAAAAAACAACAAAGAAACGGTTTGCTTGACTACTCCATCATTAGGCTGAGGTAGTTTTCAATTGGGGTTGTCACTATATTTGTGTACGGCCTGCTGTACTTATCATATGGCAAATCATCATCAAACTTAGGCAAAAAAATATCAGTCTTAGGTCCGATGTAATTTTTGTATATCTAGACGAAAATCAAGGTCAAGGACACAGAAAAGGTAAAAGTGACACTTTTAGTGAAATTTTTTTTTTTTGCATCATAAAAACTCACTTCTTGGCCCATATTGTATCAATGAAGTCCTGCATGTTATATGGCATTGACTTTTATCATTGACTGTGATATTAAAAAGTTCAGTCAAGGTTAAAATTGTAACTAGATTCGAATCTCTTCTAGGAACAATGTATTCTAAATAATTATTCTACCCATAAAATTATATTTCACAACGTTATTCGATATCAAATAACTCGGAGATGGGTGATATGCCGTGAAACAAACCAAACTAAATATACTATGCAATAGGTAGCTTCTAGAAATTGACTTCTCCAATAACCTTCTTCCCATGTTATTCAAGTGAAAATAATGAAACATAGGAGAAGACAACTTTTCAGCATAATACACGTCCATTTATCAGAACACAAAACTGACCCTGCTACCTCAACTGTTCTATATCTACACTCATGAACAAAAAAAATGGGCCAGGAAAGAAATTTACAATTTATTGCACAAAAAGCTGCATTACACAAAATGCAATTAAATAATAAACGAAAATGAGTAAAAAATATAAAGAGCAAGATATTTACTTTAATAAAAACTTAGTATGGAATGGAATTGCCCTTAGATCTTTTTAAAAGATCAATTCTTTTTATCATGCTCTCAACCAACTTGGAGCATTGTGAAGAGGAGATGTTATTCCATTCTCTTTGTACTGCTTCCCATAATTTTTCTTTGTTGGAAAACGTTTTTCTAACTAATGCACGAGATATTATAGCCCAAATATTTTCCATTGGGTTTAAATCTGGGCTTTGGCCAGGCCAAAACATCACATCAATTGAATTATCAGTAAGCCACTTCTTTGTGACTTTTGCTGTGTGTGCAGGGGCATTATCATGTTGAAAAATAATGTCATTGTTCATTTCTAACTTCTGGATGCTTGGTAATAGACCTCTTTCTAATATTTGAATGTATTCTTTGGCATTAATTGACGCATCACATCTGATAATTTCCCCAACTCCTGCAGCAGAAAAGGTCCCCCATACCATTATTCCTCCGTTTCCATGTTTTACTGTGGTTTTCATGCAATTCGGTGAAAATCTTTCTCCGGATCTTCGGATGCAACGTTCAGGGGCATCACTGGCAAGGCAAAATCTTGATTCGTCCGACCAGAAAACATTTCTAAACCAATCTGCATCTTTCGTACCATAACATGATGCAAATGTCTTTCTGTCTCTGATGTTCTTAGTTAACAAAGGTTTTTTGGCACATCTTTTTGATGAAAATCCCATTTCCTTCATCCTTCTGGATATTGTCACTCTAGAAAGAGAATTTCCTTTTGCTGTTTCGAATTGTTTGCTATGGTCAACATAAGTTTTTTTGCGATCCTTCAAAACGGTCATTTTAAGCCTGTGATCGTCCTTCATTGTGGATGCTCTGGGGCGACCAGAACCAACTTTCCTGCTCACTGCGCCTTCAATTTCGAACCTTTGCCCAATTCTCTTCACAGCTGAAAGAGATGTTGCCACCTTTTCTTCTTTCAAAATGTCGAAAATCTGCTTGTAAGTCAAATTTGCCTGTCGTAATCCTGCAATTCGGTTTTTAATTTTTTCGTCAAGATGTCGTCTTACTTTTCTTGGACTCATCTTTAATACTAATAATCTGAAAAATACTAAATAACAGCTAATTATTAGCAAACAAGCGATAAAAATTTTTAAAATTGTTTTCTTTCCAATTTCAATCATGGCCCATTTTTTTTTTGTTCCAATTTTAATCATGGCCCATTTTTTTTGTTCACGAGTGTACTAATCCAAGAACTTTTATCCATTCTTTTAATGCTGTCAAAGTCTCCTTTTCTGCATACATTTCCCAATACTGTCCAAATGCAATCCACCTAAAAGGTTATCAGACTTTAAGACTCACATTAAACATCCGCTGTATCAGTCTCTGGATCATAGTGACCCAAGTTTCATCGTTTGTAATTTGTCTTTTGAAATACTTTGACTCATCTTCTTGACACATTTCCAAATTCATCTCCAAGCGCTTGTGTTCTCAATTCTGGAACAGTGTCAACATCCTGGGAATTCATCTGGCAGAAAGCTTATACATATGCCAATGGTCATGAATGATAGTTTCCACAGAGCTTGCACTAATTTTTAATTCTTTGGCTATTTAGTGAATAGTTATGTGCTGATCTCCCAAAATTTCAACTTCAGCGACAGATTCCTAATTAATGGCAGAAGAAGGATGAACAGGTCTGTGAGCTACTTCCACATATGAAGATGAGGATAACAGTCTGCAAACAAATTAATAAATATACAAATTACTCATTTCAAATTTCTGCGTACTGAAATATTAACGTTATCATTTCGAAATTATTATTTAACATGGGAAGAGCGGGGGTGTTTTGCAACTATTCTTTATTACAACTATAACGTCGCTATTTTCTTACAACTAAACAACTTTAACCCATTGACAAACATAAGAACAATTGTAGTAAAGCCAAAACTACTACTACTACTACTATTACTACTACTACTCTCTATCCGTCCCTTTTCCTTCCTTCCTTCCTTCCTTCCTTCTTTTTTTATTTTTTGTTTACATTTCTAGATACAAAATAGTTGTGTGAGAACGGTGAATTTGTTGACACATTTACTAATCTGTTTCAATATTAGTTTTATTTAGTTTACTTATTTAGGTTATATTTTTTTGCTTCAGGTTTTACTATTTATTTATTTTTTTAGATTTTAAGTTTCTATAACTTGGTTGAAGGATTCCAATATGGGTTTTTCATTCTTATATTTCTCATCGGTAGGTTCCTGTGCGTTTTTGCTGCTAAATAACTTTCGTCGGCATTCGATTCGTAAGAAAATCATGTTTAATTTTCAATTTTTGAGTGATTATTCGGAAAATAGGTAACTTTACACAGATAGGAGGATTTTTTTTTTCATGTTTGAGTGATCCGTCCGTGATTTTTCATTTTAATATACTTTCATAGAAAGGTTTCTGTTATGTCAAAAAAAAGCTATTTTCTTTACGTCGCAAGTGTCACGCTCATACATGAATTCCATAGCTAATATAACATACTGACCCAACGGGTCACGGGTAGTCTAGTAATGAAATAATGTTCAGAAAGTTGTATTAAAATTACTAAGAATGTTAGACTTGTTATGGCTATAATTAACGAAGATTTCAGATCTTTTGTTAAGAAGTCTTCCTACCACCATTGCAAATAATGTTATTTTCTTCTCTTCTGTACCTTAACCAAACCGAATGTCCATCAAAAGGTTGTATGTCCAGGAACCTTTTATCTTTAAAAGACAGGACTGCCTCCATGAAAATTACAACGTGGTCATTTTCATGTTCTATGTGAATACATATTTATTGATTATTATTCTCTTAAGTAATCAAATTTTACCCAATGTATTCATCATTTTCAAGACTCATTTTTTTGTAATCAAACTGACAGCCTGCTTTTCACTTATCTTCGAATAGCTTTTTAACTTGATTCATTAGAATAAAAAAAAATTAATTAATTTTATGCAAACCAATCAGCTTGGCCTTTCGGCCCCCTCGGGGGTCGGGGCATGACTCTCAAAGACCATATGTAGTATCTGTTTCGGCAGATACTGCAAGCTATGACTAGCTATGACTAGCAAAGACCAGATGTGGGGGCAACCCCACATGCCTGACCATTAACCAGCTCCCATTTCCCACCTCTCGGGAGCTGGTCCCCTTTTTCCCTTCCCCCTCCCTTCACTCCTCACATTAAAAATCGGCCTTGTGCCTAATTTGCTCGGTGGGGGAGCAAATAAACACCATCTGTTCCGACAGATGCTGCAGCTATGACTAGCTATGACTAGCAAAGACCAGATGTGGGGGCAACCCCACATGCTTGACCATTAACCAGCTCCCATTTCCCACCTCTCGGGAGCTAGTCCCCTTTTTTCCCTTCCCCCTCCCTTCACTCCTCACATTAAAAATCGGCCTTGTACCTAATTTGCTCGGTGGGGGAGCAAATAAATACTATCTGTTCCGGCAAATACTGCAAGCAAAGACCATATGTGGGGGTAACCCCACATATCAGACCTTGGTCAATGTAGGGCAACCCTTCATACCAACAGTTACTATCCAGCTCCCATTTCCCACCTCTTGGGAGCTGGTCCCCCTTTTCCCTCCCTCTCTCTCCACATTAAAAAACGACCTTGTGCCTAATTCGCTCAGTGGGGAAGCAAATAAATACATACTGCAAGCAAAGACCCTATGTGGGGGCGACCCCACAGATAAGACCTTGGTTAATGTAGGGGCAACCCTTCATGCCAATTGTCACTATCCAGCTCCCCTACTCCCCAGGGAGTTGGTCCCCTATTTCCCCTTCACTCCTCACATTAAAAATCGACCTTGCGCCTAATTTGCTCGGTGGGGGAGCAAATAAATACCTGGCCTTCGCGACAAGATCAAAGTGTAGTATCTGTTCTTCAGATGCTGCACTTAAGATGGTTGTACCAGTCAATGGAGGGGAAACCCTCTATACTGGGACAATTATTATTTTTGGTAACCAGAGTGCCCCCTTTTTGCCTACTTTTAGGGGAGCTGGTTTTTACCTCACATTAAAAACGGCCTTGTGCCTAATTTGCTCAGTGGGGGAGCAAATAAACACCATCTGTTCTTCAGATGCTGCACTTCAATTTCTTGTTCTCTGTCAGTGGAGGAGAAATCCTTCACGACTGAGACAATTTTAATTTTTGTTCCTTTTCTCCACGTTAAAAAACGACCCTCTGTCCCATGGGGAGGCATTGTAAATAGGAACCAATCAGTTTTTTATTTATCTATTTGTTTATTTATTTGCGGACTATTATCCTCATAGTTGTTGATTCATGACGTTTCGGCCCACTATTCCTCAGGTTGTTAACCGCGACGGGATAGGAATGCTGAATATTCAACTTCAGTAATTACTGCCTTCCATAGCTGTTGTCATCTTACCATGCTTCGACCAACCAATCCTCTGGCCAGCCCTGGGTATGATCGAAACTGCCATCCTCAGACAACCCCCACCTGGAAATGTAGAGATTCAACGTCTCTATCCACTACGCCTTGGGCCCCGAAGGGTGATCAAGGTTGAATTTTTTGGTCTTATAAATCCAAGTTTTTTTTTTTTTGTTATCTGATCTTTTCAATATTCCTATCCTGTCGCGGTTAAAACCCTGACGAAAGCCAGAGGAATAGTTACCCGAAACGTTGTGAAACAACAACTATAAAGGATGAGGATAATCCGCAAATAAATAAATAAATAAAATATACAAATGACTCATCTCAAAAGAATTCCAATAATTAAATAATATATGCAATCAGCTTTTACTATTAACTGCCTGTAAATATGCTGAAAGAGAAAATTCCTATACTTCAATCCCGACAGCTAGCAAGGATATGATTTATCATCATATTTACTTTCATATCCGTTTCACATGCTGCATCGTCTGTCTTTCAAAAATCGTCTTCAAAACTAACCTTGTAAATCTAAATTAAACTAAATACAACCCACATAGCTAACCCTTACATCTAACATTTGTGCTCCAAAATTCGAATTGATTGGTTAATTAATTTAAGAGTCAATATACAAATATATAAGTGTATACACATAGTTATCTTTATATACAGGAGGAAACGATAAAGTTGTCACCTTAAAAAAAAAACCAAAATACTACTACAGCTTTATTTTAAAACTTTTATTGAAAAAATCAATTCACGTCACTTGAGTATGCAGTAGAGCTGACATCTATTCAATGTAGCCACCTTCAGCCTCATTCTACAGGGTGAAACGATAAAGTTGTCACCTTAAAAAAAAAAAAATACTACTACAGCTTTATTTTAAAACTTTATTGAAAAAATCAATTCACGTCACTTGAGTATGCAGTAGAGCTGATATCTATTCAATGTAGTCGCCTTCAGCCTCATTCTGCAGGGTGGAACGATAAAAGTGTCGCCTTAAATACCACAACACTACAGCTTTATTTTAAAACTTTTATTGAAAAAAATCAATTCACGTAACTTGATTTTGTAGTAGAAATGACATCTATTCAATGTAACCGCCTTCAGCCTCAATCGCCGTCTTGATACGGGTCCAGAACTAGGAGCATGAGTTTTCCACAGCTCCTCTCTCTCTCTCTCTCTCTCTCTCTCAAGTCTTTCCTTATTACGTCTTCCTACGTTTTTTTTTTTTGGGGGGGGGGGGCTTCCTCTGTCAACTGACACTGTTATTTCAATTGTTCTACATCTACTAACCCAAGCATTTTTTCAATGTGACAAAACCATATACTGTCCATAAGCTAATCTAAGCCTGTCTTTATGACATATAATGTGCATCCATGATATCATTCTCATAAGGTTACTCTTCATGCAACGAATATCCTCAATTTTCATTGGCTGTATTTCATTTCCAAATATCATCACACTGCGTGCTCATGTTTGATAGACTCTTTTCTTAGTCGATAACAACAATGCTATACTGGTTTGTAATGGCAGCAGTTCACTGGACTTACTTCCTTATATCAGGTATAAGTAACATTACGATGAGAGAATACATATTGAAGAGGACGAACTTCTATAATGAACAACAACTGTTATTCCTCTTATTATTAAGCAAGTGAATTCATTATTCGAACGTGAACCTATAGACAATCTCTTTCCAAGAAACAATAACCCGCCGGCAAAACGTCGGAACAGAATTTTATTTACAAATTGACTTTAAGGATTCATTCGTATCATTTCTGATGACAAAGGACACTGCAGAAGAAAGAAATTGCCTTAGCAGATTCTGAAATGTTATTGTGTCTTGAATAGAAAAAAAATGGCACTTTCGGCCAAAGTCAACGGATTAAAGGAACCAAATGAAAGGGAATTGGGTAATTCCGAGTATTCATTTGGAATCTTTATTTTCATTACTGATTCTATTCTTGTAGCTGAATTGTCTGGCTTTTAGATTGCTTCCCCTCAGCCACTTCTCTCTCTCCCCCTCTTTCTTATATAAACAACGACCGGAAGAAACAACTTTTATGAGAAATAAGCTTTATTCAATTCATATGACGTTTCGGTAAACATTTATTCTTTCTTCAAATCTTCAGATTCCAAGAGAATGCTGGCGTTAACTTATATCAATTTTAGATAGTAATACATTTTCCTCCATGCTATATTAAAGACAAATGTATACAACTTCTTGGGTAGAGCAGTTTTGTTAAATTTTCTGTAACTTACTTAGCGTCATGTAAATGCCTTCATAAGCAAATGGAACACTTTAAAATGGCAATCAACTAGATGGTTGCAGTTTCAAGTTCCGGTTTGGGATGGATGCTAAGCAGTCTATCTGTGGATAACTATATGATGATGAGTGCCACTCCCTCAGACACTTAAAGTCCATGAGCCCAAAAATGACTTCTCTTGCCACAGGACCATTTTTATAGACAAATCCCTGAGGGAGTATCTATACACAGATGATGTTACAGAGTCTTAGCTTTGTACGACAGCTAAGTCTCTCTCTCGGTTCAAAATGTTGAGATCCAGCAACAAGCAAGAGCAAGATAGCCAGCAACAAGTTAAACTGCAGACCAGCTTAATGCGGGTACTGGTCTCCTGCTTTATGGTTTTTTAAATCAGAGATTTGCTTCTAGAAAGGTTGTCTTCACCACGGCTTACAGGAGCCCTCTCCACCCCAACACACACATACATATACACAAACACACGCTGTGCTAGTTGGCCGTTGACCCCGAAAAAGGGTTTATTCGCCCTTTGGAAGGTCTTGTTTTTAATACTTCAGGGAGACTAGTCACCCTCTTCACCAAACAAGTTTGGTGGGGGAACCAGTTTAGTCGCCGGGGACCCGACCATGAGGCAGGTAGTACTGGGTTACATGGTACCAGTAGCATATGACATGACCTGACACACTATATATATATATATATATATATATATATATATATATATATATATATATATAATTCCAAGTTAATATTTTCTAGAGGTGAAGCAATTAATGAAGTTTTAATGAGGTTCATACAAGAGTACTCAATACCAAAGTAGGGCAAGATATACGTTTTATTTGTTCCACACACACACACACACACACACACACACACACACACACACACACACATATATATATATATATATATTTGAAAATCAGCAGAAATCTCTCTAGAGCTCTTTCGGCTATCACCTCATCAGGAAAAAAGATCGATAGGAGTGAAATAATATTACTGGCGAAAATAAAGAGCAATGGGGGATCTTTTATGAATTAAAGGTGCCAAAAAAGGACAGTTAAAATCAATGATTTAATTTAATAAAGCGTGTATACAGCGATAAAAATAGCACGGCGGGGGTGGGGTGGGGTGGGGGAGAAAAAAAAGGATGCGGTCAAAGTTCCCCCAAAGAGATTTAACCCTTTTAACAATTCCTTCTGAAGAAGGTTTACGAATCGCGATAGAGACAGATTCTAAACTTTTTAAATGATTTTTTAGAATCCGCTCTCTGAAGCATCTGAAACCACTCTATTTTGGCACAGCAAAGATTCTCAACCAAACGTTGGCCAATGGCAGAGTCCAAAGCTGTAGATGAAGGGAGATTCACAGATCCCGCTCTAACCTGTCTAATCTTGGATGGAACGTGCTGGTTTATATGAGTCTGCAAATTGAAGAGGTCCACCCGACATAACCAGCATCATACTGGCATTTAAACTGATAAATAATATTACTATTTTGGATGTAAGGCAAACTATCCTTGAAAAAGAAGGAAAAGCAGGTCTAGTAGTATATACCAAACGCAAGGAAACATGGAAACATGGCTTCTGTTCAATCTTGAGACAATGGATAACTCTTGTAATAGTGACCCTGTGTTTAACTGTGAGGCAAAGGTTATGCAATCGTCATCCACACCTCTCATGAGTCGACGCTGCTTAATTCCACTCGGAAGGAAAAACCCAGGACGACTGGAAGAAATGCTGATATAAGTGGAGGGCGCATACAGCACCTGGTCACTCATTTTAGTTCTGACAAAACTCAGCGACGCTGTACATAAAAATATAAAACTAAAAATATACCTAATTTAATAATTGTATTACCCAGATTCATTCTTATAATAATTAACTGGTGAATTTTGGAACACAGCTGCTAAGTGCAAGTGTTATGATGTGGTTTATATTTACTTTAATTCAATTTTATGCAAAGGGAGCAAAGGAGAGATGGGAGTCCTGTGTAAAAAGTTACATATCTCCGAATTTTTGTACACTTTTGACAATAGATTAACTTCAATTGATAAATATTTCTCAAATTTCAATGAATAAATATTCTTCAAATTTCAGTTTCTTTGGAATATTTTAATGGCTATTACAGAGTATTATATGACTAAGAACTCTCTTTTAAACACTCATATATTTCAGATTAGCATTAAATTTAAGAAAAATGCCTGATTTTCATTTTTTTTCTAAAGACTCTGTAAGTGTAATCTTTAAATTTTAGACATTTTCTTGAATATAAATAATTTAATGGATTCCGATCAAAATTGAAATATATATATCTATAATATAAAGCTGAACGTCTGTGTGTGTGTCTGGTCTCGAATATGCTCCTATATGGTTGACTATTATAGAAAACTGATCACATATAATGATAGAAGATGTATCGAGACACAGGAATGGGTATTTTTGATCTGGCATAATGATGATTCATTAAAATTGTGAGGTCTGCGTACGCGTCTGGTCCACAAAGTATGGAAATAAAAAATTTAAAAATTAAAAAAAAAACGTTTACAAGTGTTTTTGATATAGATGTACATAATAATAGTTTGATAAGTATGTTTTAACTTAAATAGGGATGGTATAATAAAATTGTGGGGTCTGCGTTTGTGCTTGGCATCCATAGAATGATAATAGGTACAAACTTTAATAAAGACTTTTCATATCTATCTGCATAAGTATACTTTGATAATTATGTTTCAGTTTGAAGAAATATGGTATAATAAAATTGTGGGGTGTTCGTTCGCGCCTGACCTCCATAGAATGGAAATATGTCACAAAGTTTAACAAGGTTTTTTAATATAGATCCACAAAATATTGTGATAAGTGTTGCAGTGTGAACAAGTATGGTATCATAAATTATGGGGTTTATCTATTTTATTTTTACTTCATCATATTTTGCTTTGGTTTTGATACCCCCAAATTTCGAAGCTATCTCTTTACAACCCTTCCTTTTCATAACCTATCATACTTTCATAAATCAGAATCCATTTTCTGTAGGCTGTTTTTGAACCTAGTCAACGACGGGTACTTTTGCTAGTATATATATATATATATATATATATATATATATATATATATATATATTATATCTAGATATAACGTTTAGTATCATTATATCTTGGCATTTTTCGGTCACAATTATGAGAAGCCAGATGTCTCCAAGGCAACATCATTTTTTTGGGTCTTTAATACTCGTCCCAGGGCAATTAAAATGAATTCTCCAAACAGAACAGCCGTGTGCCACTTTTATGCCCCCTTACAACGATTAAAACTAAGATATAATAATGCTAAACTTCAGGTCTAGAATTCTTATTCCAAGTTTGATAAAAGTCCATTACATGATTTTCATTTTAGAAAGTGTCTAAAATTTATGGCTTAATTTTAAGAAATTGAAATTAAATGTATGTTTATTAATTGTTGTCTAATGACTATAAATAAAATTTAATGCAAATCTCAAATATTTGAATTTGAAAAATGGGAGGTTGTGTCTATATTATGCCTGCCTCTTAAAAACTCTTAAAATATTCTAAAGAAACTGACATTTTGGGAATATATATTAATTGATGTTCGACAACTATTGCTAAATTTCTCCAAAAATTGAAGGTATCTGAATTTTCATGAAGAGTTCTACCAAGTTTTCGTCCTCATTACATAAATCTAAATTAAACTAAATTCAACAAACATTGCCCACCCTTATGTATAACAGTTGTGTTCCGAAATTCATATTGATTGGCTAATTAATTTAGGAGTGAAATACAAATATATCATTATATACACATAGCTATCTTTATATACAGGGTGAAATGATAAAGTTGTCACCCTAAAAAAAAAACAATACTGCAGCTCTATTTTAAAACTTTTATTGAAAAAATCAATTCACGTAACTTGATTATGTAGTAGAGCAGACATCTATTTAATGTAGCTGCCTTCAGCCACAATCTCCGCCTTGATATGGGTCTGGAACTAAGAGCATGAGTTTTCCACAAGTGCTGGTAGGAGCTCGGTAAATACTTAACAAATGGCAGAGATCAAGCTGGCTTTGATGTTGTAGTAGGTCATGTTGGTGATGTTCTCAACGTATGACCAAACAAAGTTGTCCAGCAGATTCAGGTCGGGAGAGGAAGGGGAGGGGGCGGTGAGAGAAGGCTACAAAGTTATAGCACTCTTTCTCTAGCTAAACCTGGGTCTCTTTGAGCTTGTGGGCCAGTGTGGAGTCCCGCTACCACACCCAGGGTCTGCCAGCGGCCACCTGATTGCATCAGGCAATCACTATACTTTTCAGCACATCTCAAAACACTTTGGTGTTGACTTTCAAGCTGACTTCAAGGATGTGAGGTGGCATGATGTGGTCCTCACTTGAAACCACACCAAAGACCATAACTGTGGCTGGAAACTTTGTTTTCATCATGCTGGGCACATTCCCGTTATTCATAGCAATCCAGCGATGTATTTTGTGGGTGCTAGAAATGGTGCTGTTGTCATGACTTTGATCGGTAAAGAGCATGAGTTGTACAGTGGCGCATCTCCGATTTCATTCATTGAACATTGTGTCACTTTCAGACATGATAGAAGGCTCTTGTCGCTTTTGGGATTTGTACCAAACTAGCCAACTAAGAGATGGTATGCAAAAAAAAAAAAAAAAAAAAAAGAAAACCGGTTTTCATCAAACGGAAATGGAATCATGTCGTCTTTTCTATGGCGACAATTTTGTCGTTCCAGCCTGTAGATAGAGGCATTCTTTAGGCTTAAAACAAAAGCTTATTTAATGTGCAATTTAAAGTAATGTATCTCTTAAGAGAAATATTTACTTGTTTCATCAGCAAAGCAGATATCTTTTTTTGTAACAGTTTCATGAACACTAAGATCAAATATTTATTTAAGTCATGGCATTTGAATAAATTCATGCATATTTCATGAGAAATATAAAAGAAAAATTATTTCGAATTACTGATGATAAGTCAGGCAGAAATGTGTCAGTCGCAGTTAAATCGTTGGAATAGAGAATTCCGAAGAATTTTTTGTTTTTCTAAAATATGTTTGACAGAAAGATTAGTCTGTCTCAGTAAAGCTTGACCACTGTCATCACAACGGCTATTTTATATTTTTGATTGAACACGCTTCGGAATAATATAAGTTGTATGCATCACTTACCTGACTGACCAAGACCTGAAGTCATGTACTCGGTGGTACAGCTGTATCTATAGCCGCATTGATGAGTATTATAAAGGCGAAACAAGCACATGTCTGTGAATATAAATATTTAATCATAAAAATTAATAGCTACTTTAAAATGCCAAGCACTCTGCTAAGAAAAAATAATTTCTCCTGTTAAAGTTGTACTGTAAAACCTATCAATAAATGAAATTCAATACAGGATTCAAGTCAGTGGTGACAAAGACATGATGTCCAAGGTTCAAGCCATGCAGTCGGCAGTAGTAAGGGCAATAATTAATTTCGCTTCTCTGCTATGTACTCTCTCCCATGATGCAAATGGAGCTAACATCAGCTTAACCTTTAACTTAATGGAAAATTCGCTTGTTTACTTAATGTAACTTTATATGGTAATTTTCATTTTTAACACATCCATAACCAATATAACACAATGAGCACATATATATCACACTAACATAAAACTCTATAATTTACCAATTATCAGGGTGATCCTGGCATTCTTGATAAATTTGACAGGCAAGGCTTATAAACAGAATAAAACACCACAACTAATTATAAACAAAGCTTCTTTCTTAGAAGTGCACACCTGTGGAATTCTCTTCCGTTTGCCTGTTTCCCACCTGACTACAAGTTGGATGTCTTCAAGTCCAACATAAACAAATTCCTGATGAATCGCCCCCTTAAGTAAGACACTTTATCAAATCTCCAATGCTAACTATTACTATGATATTCTCCCATTGATTACGGTAAACGCAATAACTCTTATCCACGAGTGGCTTCCGGGCCTTGATAAGTGGTGACCTCCATGTAAAAAAAAAAATAAAATAAAGAAACTTCATTTTTTAAAAATTTATCTCAAGGGGTTGATTCAGCCCTTAGTTAATATGTAATACATAATCCTAATTCGTTCGGTCAAACATCAGGTCATTGCTCTGGATTACAAATCAGAAATAACCAGACCTGGCCTTTAATACTTGCTCAAATCGCACATACTCAACAAAAAGTTATTT
Source organism: Euprymna scolopes (assembly GCF_053919585.1). Taxonomy (NCBI): domain Eukaryota; kingdom Metazoa; phylum Mollusca; class Cephalopoda; order Sepiida; family Sepiolidae; genus Euprymna; species Euprymna scolopes. The sequence goes on from NC_136489.1 coordinate 126,512,250, forward strand.
GTAAAGTCAAGCAGAACAGATTACACTTGACACTTAAGAAATTAAACAGCCGAGAATATTAACATTTGCTGATAAAGTGTATCCTTGTTTATGTGGCTATCACAATTGTTTTCTTATTTTCTCGTTTTCTGAAGTATCACATTGTTTTTGCTCTCCACATAGCAAAGAGCTGGATCAAGAACTAGCCCACCCAAGATTGTGGCTATTTATAGTTACCATTAGCATATAGCCCCAGTTCAAGGTATATGAAAGTAAAGAAAAATGGTTGGCAATAGCTGAGGGCGACCCCAATGCTCGCTTTTCATTATCTACTACACAAAGATGTAAGGGAGGGTGCAACTCCTTTTCCCAGGATTACTCCACTATTCCTCATGATTATTTACCAAAGCAATTACCAGATTTTTTTTTACCTTTGGTATGACTCGATCAAAGATTGAACCCTGGTCTTCTGGCCTATTAGCAGACACTGTCATCATTATGCAAATATAATCAACGATAATTGTACATCTGACAATAGTTTTAAAATATTTTATCTCAACATTCTGGACTTTATCAATATTGACACAAACAGTCGTCCTTATAATAATGAATGAATTTTGTCTACCATTTTTGAGCGTGTAAAGCTAATATGAGGGCGTGCAATAAGTAATGCCCCTGACCCACTTTCAGTTGTCTGATCTAGTTGAAATTTTGCATGTGCAATGATTTATATCTCTACGGGTTATGTGGCAAATTACAGATCTGAACTAACTGTGGTTTCTGTTTTACAGGTGTTTGAACTGAGTCAGGTGTGAAATGGAGCCTGTTGAATGTCGAGCAGTGATCCGGTTTTTGTATTTGAAAGGACGCACACCACACAAGACTTTTGATGAAATGAAAGAAACTGATGGTGATAATGCCCAATCATATGACCTTGTAAATCGTGAATTCAAACATGGTCGGAAGTTTGTGGAAACAGATCCCAGACCTGGTCGCTCCCCTTTTGGCATTGATGAGGCATCTATCTGTCAAGTTGAGGCTGCCATTTTGGAAGATCGGCAGATTACTATTCGCCAAATAGCCCAAGATGTCATGATTAGTACATGGTCTGTGGAAACTCATTCATGACCATTTGCATATGCATAAGGTGTCTGCCAGATGGATTCCCAGTTTGCTCACACACTTCCAGAAACGAGAACGCGTTGAGTGCTCGAGGATGAATTTGGAGATGTGCCAAGAAAATGAGTCAAAGTTTCTCAAAAGACTAATTATACAGGATGAAACCTGGCTCCATCACTATGATCCAGAGACCAAAGCCCAGTCAATGCAGTGGAAGCACTTGGACTCCAAAGAAGGCAAGGGTGCAGCCCTCCGCTGGGAAGGTCATGCTCACAGTCTTCTGGGACCAGGACGGAGTAGTGATGACAGATTTCCTGGCAAAGGGTTCTACAATTACAGGAGCCTATTATGCTTCACTTTTGAGGAAATTAAGGGAAACTATCAAAATCAAGAGGCGGGGCAAGATCAGCAAAGGTACGCTTCTCCTGCAGGACAATGCTCTGGTTCAAATTCGCATGTCACCAGATCAGAAGCGCGGACGTGTGGTTATGAAATCCTCCCCCATCCTCCCTACTCTGCTGACCTTGCACCCTCTGACTTTCACCTCTTCCCAGCCATGAAGTTGTTCTTGAAAGGAAAGTGTTTCCCAGATGATGCAGCCTTGATTTCTGAAGTCACGTTGTGGTTGGAGGACCAACCTGGGGTGTTCTACAAAAACGGTCTCCAGAGCTGCATCAAATGATGGTAAAAATGCGTAACTGTGGGTGGTTCCTATGTAGAAAAAGACTAATAACTGTGCCAAGTTTCGTTGCTTTACTCTATGGGAAGTTGGCCGGGGGCATTACTTATTGCACGCCCCTCGTACATATTATATACGGTGTCCCAATAAAATGTATACACATTTTAAATGACCATAAAACCAACATTTATTGTAATAAAGAAAAGTTTCATCCATTAAAGTACCGTGAACAAATATAGAAACCAACTCATAACCAAAAATGCTCAATTTATTGGCCATTGTGATCCATGAACAGCTGAATTGAATCCAAAACGTCCCTAATAAACACAATTGGTATGTTTTCAGTAGGGCTGTGAAAACAGCATATTCTTTTCATTGTTTTGACTCTTGAGTATATATCAATTAATATCTTAAATGTTTTTATATAGACGGATGTGGTTCTCGGTTGATTAAGTGTATCTAACTGTGTTGGATATATACCTGATAGTCAAAAGAGTGAAAAGAATATGCTGTTGTCATAGCCCTAGTTATCACATCCTCTTTCAGTGGCTGCTTTTAAGAACTCATTCATTTTAGCTGGTTTTATTATGTGAAAGTTTTTCCCTAACATGCCCCCCCACCTCTCAAAAATATTCACGGGGGTCAATCCCGTGAGCATGGAGAGTACTCAATACTTTCTCTTCGTTCTACCCATCTATTTAGCAGATGACAATCAAAATAGGTTCTTACGTCTTACAGGAGGTGCTCAATTCTGCTGGAAGTGTTTTTCTTTATTTTTAAACATCTCTTGGAAGCATGACATAGCGCACTTATGTAGCAAATTGAGATAATTTAAAGATGTTATATATTTTATTGGGGCACCGTGTATATATTTGTTTTGCATTTTAGCAACTACGGATTTTTTCATCTTTTCTAGACAGGTGCTCGCACTTTTGTGTGATGTGTAAATCATGGCTAACACACGAGGTTGAAAGAAAGAAAGATGATGTTCAAGAAAAAAAAATGGATTTACATGCAAACGTAAAAAGGTGACAAAAAACATAGCACTTAATATACATGATATATACTGTATATACTTGTGTATAAGTCGAATTCTGGGAGACGATTTTAAGGTTATTTTGGCGGCGGGAGGGGTGACTTATACATAGGTAATGATTTTGGAAATGTTGTTAAAGAGCGACTTGGTGCTCGATCATAACTTAGAAAACGCTATTTTGTTGTTTGTGCATTCGGTATATCCTAGTAATTAATCGCACTCCTTCCGCACCCCACTGCAGTGTGTTTGCCAACATGTAAGCATATGAACGGTTGTTCAATGGGAGGCTTAATAATAATTGGAATAGCTTTCGTAATGCTTACTCTCTAGACGTGGCTATAGACTATCAATAGGAGTATATATATATATATATATATATATATATATATATATATATATATATATATATATATATATATATCATAATGAACCTGAAAAAGACATTAAGATATTATTTATTAGATAAAGCAAACCTATCAAGATAGTAAAAAAAAGGTAAGGAATAAAAATTACATAGAACTTTATTGTATTATCAGATCAATCAGGACGAAAATGAGAAGAAAGTAGGAAAGAACTTCTTTAGACCATGACATTTCCAAATTAAATGTTTTTCATCAGAAGAGGAGAAAAGCCTGCGTTATACAAATATAGAGGTATACAGATAAAACCGGCTTAAGAATATTTAGATTAGAAATGGGGAAAATAGGGGGCAAGATATTGGGGGGGCGAATAAAAAAAGATAAAAGAAAGCATCAAAGAATAGTGGTAAGGGGACGGGTAGAAACAGGATATGGTAAAACATAAGGAGTAAAAGAGAAAAAATATGTATAAAAATGAGTTAAAAACGAGATTTTAAAAACTGACAGAGGAGTTTGGTAGGCAAATTAAATATATATATATATATAAATATATATATATATATATATATATATATATATATATATATATATATATATAAATATATATATATATATATATAAATATATATATATATATATATATATATATATATATATATATATATATATGCATACATAAGCAAGACAGAGAAAAAGCCCAAACTTTATAGATAGTCCAACTGAAGTCTTTGAAATGGTATTTCGACATATACATAAAAATTTATGCATTTATTTTCAATTTTGATTTTGACAATGCTCGATACATAAGTGGAGCTAGGTAGTAAGTTTTGAAAATATATATGGCAATTAAGCTACACAGAATTTTCCGTGTTTCATCCTCTTAAGGATTCGTCAGCCTGACGAATCCTCTTGAGGATGATACGCAGAAAATTCTGTAGCTTAATTGCCATATATATTTTAAAAACTTACTATATGTATATGAGGTTATTGTTTTTCAGAGGTTAAGTAACCAATGAGATTTAACAAGGTTAATACAAGAGTGCTCAATACCAAAGTAGAGCAGGATATACTCTTTACTTGTTTTTACATAAGCAGTAATATATTGCTACACAGTCATGAGCATATTTCGGTCAGCTAGTTACCAGTAACTAGAGACCTCTTCAGGCGATACAGCTTAAATGAAAGCAAAGTTTGCAGCGAAAATATCAGGTCTTCATCGTCACAGGGAGTTAATATAGGGAACTTCCTTCAAATTTTGTGAAAAATAAGATTTGGTTGTATGTAAATAAGAACCAATAGGAGTGTGGAACTGAGTCTGTGTTTAGATACCTGATATTTTCATTGCAAACTTTGCATTCGTATAATCTGTATTGGCTGAATAGGTTTCTAGTTACTGGTAACTAGCTGACCGAAACATGCTCATTACTATGTAGCAACACATTACTGCTTATGTAAAAACAAATAAAGAATATATATATATATATATATATATATATATATATATTATATGTATGCATGTGTGTGTGTGTGTGTGTGTGTGTGTGTGTGTGTGTGTGTGTGAATTTAAAATGATCGACGATTCGTCTGTTTCATGGTTTTTATTTATGAGATTGTAGGTTTGGGTATAATTATGTGTTTTTTTTTTGTTTTCAAATGTGAAGTATTTCCTTTCGGCTTCCAGTTAGTGTCCAGTAATCAGGTTAGAAATATGGATCGTTTTGTAACCTTCATTTCATAGTTATTTCATACATAAATTAGTGTGTAGGCTATTTTTAATTGTGGGGTATTATACTTCGGTTTCTAGATAATGTCGGGTCATGAGGAGAGAATACGATATATATATATATATATATATATATATATATATATATTCTCTCCTCATGACCCGACATATATATAGTATATATATATATATATATAGTATGTCCAAAAAGTCACTGAAGAGTTGAAAATCAGTGTCCTTTTACCATTAATGATTATTTTTTTCACTATTTCAGATATTTTACAGATAATATTTAGAACATTAATTTTGAATAAGTATAGCATTGAATGACGGCACATACGGCGAAAGACACCATGGAGCTTCCCAGATAATTCTTTGGCGACAACATTATCACTTGCTATGGCAATGTCAAATGGCCACCATGTTCCCCAGATTTGACTAGCCCCAACATTTTCTTGTTAGGATAACTTAAAAAAACAGTCTATTTTAACAAATAAAAATCCTGCAAGAATTGAAGAAAAACATTAGGCACAAAATAAGGGAGTTAAATCGCAATCCCGAGATTCTGCAATCTGTCATGAATAATGTTTTGGAAAGAACACAAATATGCGAAGCTGAAAATGGGCAACATTTGAAAGATATTATTTTTCATAAATAAAGATTGTTTGAAATTTGTATTTTTTTAAAAGAAATTTCCCAATGTCTTAGTCAGATTGTGTTAAAAATACAGAATGATATCATCTATATAAATAAAACAGTAGACATATGTGTGTGTAACCATCTAACACGTAATCTCTGAAAGTATTGGTCACATAGCACTGAAATTCTCAGGAAATAAAATTCATGCACCAAGGGTGGTTTATAGCGAATAATATATCGCATACAGACATCGGAAAATTTACATGTAAAATATTCATTAAGCATTAGCTGACATTTTGTTTTCTTGTGCGCATGCGCGTGCATTTTTTTTTTTTTTTTTTTTTTTCACAAGCTGGAACGCTCGGTTCTTTTTAATTTCAATTCTAACTGATGACATCAACTCATTTTTTTTATGTTTTTGTATTAAAAAAAAAATAAATGAAATCATACATACATTTTACACGAACACAAACCTATATATCTTTTTTAGGGTCCCATATTTACTTAATTTCATACATTATTTTAATGCGGAGGAGGGGGATGACACACACGGAATACGGGCAGTGCTGAAATAATAGCGTTGTTATTCAGAAAACCATTCTTAATATGAGGAGGGGAAGGTATAATTTAAACTATTCTGTACTTTCACCTAACAATTCATTAAATAAGAAACTGACATGTATTATCTCTATTTTTGTTTAGTATTAGTTAACATTAAGTGTCTGTTTCTCAATCCAGTTTTTTTATTAGTTTATTGTAAAGCAAGTGTTGCCTAATCACTAACTGCACTTTGAAATATTTATTTTTTGAGTGGCATAAATTTTAAATAAGGTGCTTTTACAGTGTAGTACCCATATTTAAAAAATACAAGCAATTTATAATGAAATCATGTATTTCGAAAAACTGTTGAGTCATTTTCCGGAACTGATGTCATGTATTGATGATAAGAGGGAGGGAATAAGCACGATTATGTTGCTTTAAAAAGTACTCTGGAGGGATTACAAAACCGTATTTTTGTAGGTGAGTTTGGGGTGTGGTGAATTAGTGCCTGTTCATTCTCTCAAGCATCACTGTCAATTTTTCTGTTTATGGAAAGGGGGGGGCAGTACATGATTTCGCTGAAATGCTGCATCAGAACAGATACTATACTTTGATCTTAGCCAAAAGACCAAGTAAGCATAATATAGTTTTCTACCAGGCATTACCTTCTTCTAAAACATAAAAAAATACAAAATAACCGACACAGCATATATTTTAAGAGGTGGGGAGAGGAATATGGAGTAAGTTCCGAAAATGGCTGAAGCAGTATATGATCTCAAAAATACTTTATTTCATATATATTTTTAAAAGAAGTGGGGATACAGAGTCAGGCCCGAAAACGGCTGAAAAAGTTAATGAATGATCTCAAAATTACTTTATCTCATATATAAAAGCTGAAACAGTCTACGATTGAGACATTACATTATTTCATGTATGTTTTTAACAGTGGGGTGGAGGATATGAAATCAGTCCAGGAAATGTCTGAAACCGTTTACGAGTTAAACATTACTATATTTCATTCATATTTTTAACTGGAGTGGGGAATATAGAGTCAGTCCCGGAAATGGCTCATTTTACATTTTAGACATTAATTTATTTAATGTATATTTTTAAAAGTGGGGTGAGGTAATGAAAGAAATGGCTGAAACAGTTTACGATTTAAACATTACTTTATTTCATGTATATTTTTAACAGACATTATAACTATATAGTTATTATTTTCATAAGGGAAGGCGATAATGTGGGTTAAAATTATAAAAATTGATTGTGTAAATTTTACTAATTTAGACAATCATTTTTCATAATTTTATCTCATATCCAAGAATGATGAAAAATGATGAAATGTGAGTTAATTGATTGGTGTTTTTTCAATGAAATAATCAACCCAGACAATATATCAAAGTTATTATTTTCATAAGAGGGGGGATAATAGGGGTAAAAAATATGTAAGCTTACTATCGAAATTAGTAACATATCCAAGAATTATGAAAAATGATGAAATGTGAGTTAATTGATTGGTCTGTTTGTAATGAAATAATCGACCTAGACAATATATCAAAGTTATTATTTTCGTAAAGGGTGGCCATAATGTGGGTTAAAATTATGAAAAATGATTCTCGAAATTAGTAACATATCCCAAAATTATGAAATATGATATAATGTGAGTTAATTGATTGGTGTGTTTGTAATGAAATAATAAACCCAGACAGTATATCAAAGTTATTATTTTCGTAAGGTGGAGGGGCGATAATGATGATTAAAATTATGAGAAATGATTCTCGAAAATAGTAACATATCCAAGAATTATGAAAAATGATGAAATGTGAGTAAATTGATTAGTGCGATTGTAATGCACTAATAAACCTAGACAATATATAAAAGTTATTATGTTCGTACTAGAGGGGGGGGGTGATAATGTGGGTTAGAATTATTAAATATGATTGTGGAAATTAGTAACATCCAGAAATTTTGAAAAATGATAAAATGTTAATTAATTAATTGGTGCGTTTGTAATTAAATAATTAGCCCAGGCAATATATCAAAGTTATTATTTTCGTGGTGGGGTGGGGCTATAATGTGGGCTAAAAGTATAAAAATGATTCTCGAAATTAGTAATATATCCAAGAATTAATTAATCGATTGGTGTGTTTGTAATGAAATAATAAAGCCAGACAATATATCAAAAGTATTATTTTCGCAAGGGAGGGGGCGATGATGTGGGTTACAATCATAAAATATGATTGTTAAAATTGGTAACATATCCAAGAATTATGAAAAATACTGAAATGTGAGTTGATTGATTGGTGCGTTTGTAATTAAATAATTGGCCCAGGCAATATATAAAGTTATTATTTTCGTAAGGGGAAGGCGATAATGTGGGTTACAATTATGAAAAATGGTTGTCGAAACATATCCAAGAATCATGAAAAATGATGAAATGTGAATAAATCGATTGATGTGCTTGTAATGAAATAAACAACCCAGACAATATACCAAAAGTTATTATTGTTGTAAGGGGGGGGGCGATAATATAGGTTAAAATTATAAAAAAAAGTATTATCGAAATTAGTAACATATTCAGGAGTTATGAAAAATGATAAAATGCTAATTAATTGATTGGTGCGTTTGTAATTAAATAATCGGCCAAGACAATATATCAAAGTTATTTTTTTCGTAATGGGGGTGGGTTGAAAATGTAGGTTACAATTATAAAAACTGATTCTTGAAATTAGTAACATATCCAAGAATTATGAAAAATGATGAAATGTGAGTTAATTGATTGGTGTGTGTTTTAATGAAATAATCAATCCAGACAATACATCAATGTTATTATTTTTTCGTGAAGGGGGCCATAATGTGGGTTAAAATTATGCAAAATGATTATCAAAATAAATAACATATCCAAGAATTTTAAAAAAATAATGAAATGTGAATTAATTGATTGGTGTGTTTGTAATGAAATAATAAGCCCAGACAATTTATCAGTTTCTGTAAGTGAGCAACAATATTTTTTTTGAATTTTCAATGTTAACTTCGGAGAATGACGTCACAGTTGTAGTGGTGAGTTAGGGTTAGACACATGATTATGTTGCTTTTTAACGTGCTCTGGAGTTCTCTATGAATTAAAAAGCCTTCACTTTTGAGGTGGGGCTGGAGAGAGTAATGTCCATTTTGGGGTCACTATGCAATCTCCGACAATGTCATATTTCAAAAATATGGAATAACTATGGAATCATATTCCGGAAATGACATCGTTTCTCTTACTTATGTGTTGTTGGTGGTTGTGGTAGTAAGGGGGAGAACTATGTTATATTGAAAATTGTGGTAAAGGAAAAGTTGCCTAATGATCATTTGCATCAATGCATTTATGTAATTATTTGGAAAACCTGCTGAGTTATAATGAAGAAATGATATCGATTCAGTTAAAATGATGGATATCGATTCAGATAAAATGATGGTGTAAGTTGTGGGGAGAGACAGAACACAGTAATATGGAATTTTGTAGTGAAGCAAGGGTTGCCTAATCACAAAGTTTCTCAATATATTTGTTTATTCGTTTGTAAAGCCTGCTAAGTAATCTTCTGAAAATGACGTCTTTCTTTCCAAAAAATTTTGTTGTCGGTAGTGCGGAACAAATGAAACAGAGTAATGTGGAATTTTATAATGAAGCAAGGGTTGTCTAATTACTTACTATATATATATATATATATATATATATATATATATATATATATATATATATATATATATATACATAGTAAGTTATTAAATATATATGGCGATTAAGCTACACTGAATAAAATATATATGGCGATTAAGCTACACTGAATATTCCGCGTTTCATCCACTCTAGGACTCTTCAGGCTTAGGCTTATGCCTGAAGAGTCCTAGAGTGGATGAAACGCGGAATATTCAGTGTAGCTTAATCGCCATATATATTTTATAAATTACTAACTAGCTCTACCTACGTATTGAGCACTTTTGAAGTAAATACTTAAAGTTTACACATAAATTTATACTTTCGTATATTAATTTTATGTGAGTAAATGAAGTAGTTTATATATATATATATATATATATACATATATATATATATATATATATATATATATATATATATATATATATACTGTTTTAACAAGAACCAAAACTTCAAGAAATGGGTTGTTAGCAACAAAAAGTGTATTGTCATTATTAGTTACAATTGTTTCAAGACAAATTCAAACAATATATTGTTTGAAAATTTTCACAAGAACAGCCTTTCTTCAGACTTATTAAATAAAAAACACTTTAACAAATATTTCCTTTACGAGGAAAAGAAAACAAGCGGGGACACCTTACCTCTGTCACATCATTTTTGGCTTTAATTTATTGGTATATGAACAATTACTGAATTATATTAACCCAGTATAATTCGGAGTACCGCAAATTTGTTTCTCTCTCTCTCTCTCTCTCTCTCTCTCTCTCTCTATATATATATATATATATATATATATATATATATATATATATATATATATATCTTTTATTACTCTACATAATACTTCAAAGGGCCCCCACTCAGCCCTCTATAAAAGGTTAGTCTTCTTATTTGTATTATCATGAAATCCAAATGTCAATTAAGAAGCTGGTCATTAATTGTTATCTTGAATCTATTCATGTTGGAGATCATTTTGATTTATGATCAAGCAATAAAATGAAAAACAAAACTAACAATGAATACGCAGTTTTGTTGTTGGAGTGCAAGAGTCAAGAAAATGATGCCATTGTTAGCTGCTGCTAATCAGACACGCAAGGCTGAATCAGATTGCATGCATAAATTATATCTCAGCAAATAGGCTTCCATTCAAAAAGGGATAATTTGTTATGTTTATAATGGTTTCAATCAAGATTACTACAAAATAAAGCAAAATAAGCGAGGTCAACATAATACAACTTGATTAGAGTTAATTAATGAATTTATTGATGCTGAATAAAAAATACACTTTTTTTTCAAGACAGAATAGATTAGATCAAGTTCCACAGGAATCAACTTACCGTAAATAATCACTTTAAATTTATTGCAATAAAAAGGAGAGGTGCACAGGAATACGTTGTTATTATTATTATTATTATTATTATTATTATTATTATTATTATTATTATTAATAATAATAATAATAATAATAATAATAATAATAATAATATTTGTACTCACTAGGAGTTTTCATGCAGGTCACCATCAGACATTACTCACTGATAATAACTGATGGTGTTCCCTGGAGTCCGGGTGACAACAATCTTCCCAGATTTCTAGTGCTCTCCACCTCTTTTGATAACTAGTGCAAATGAATTTGCATTATCGCAACAGCCGTTTACCATTGGTTTCTCACTGGCAACGGCAATTGGTCTTCTCTGGGATTATGGTGGCAATAAACTTTCCCAATGTCCTCTTTTAATATAGGTCTGATTACGGCCCTCTCTTCTACATCCTTCTTGACATTTCACAATTATTTTGTGTGGTATTAGTCAACGCTAGTGCCATATTTTAATTCTTCTTCTTCTTCTTCTTCTTCTTCTTCTTCTTTTTATTATTATTATTATTATTATTATTATTATTATTATTGGCTCACATGGAGCTTTCACACAAGTCAACAAACGATCTGATTGGAAACCTGTCGTGTTCTTTGGAAGCTGAGTGACAACAAGTCTCCCCAGACGTCCAACTCTCTCCACCTCCTTCGATAGCATGTGCAAATGAATTTGCATTATGGCAACAGCCCCTTACCATTGATTTCTCGCTGGCAGTGGCCATTGATTTATACTGGAATTTGAGTGACACTCAGCCTCCCCAAGGTCCCAGTTCTCTTTGCGCTTTTCCAGCCAAGGTCTGGCCAGTGCTCTCTCCACGGTCTTTCAATCCTTCTTGACCCTTCTAGGCTCTTTGCTATCACTTTTCTATTGGGAGGAACGGTGATGAGACAATGGGGGGGGGGAGGTGCATGGTGGGGGTGTAGAACTTGTAGATATGCAGCTTCGGCGTTCTTCATTTATTATTATTATTATTATTATTATTATTATTATTGGCTCACATGGAGCTTTCACACAAGTCAACAAACGATCTGATTGGAAACCTGTCGTGTTCTCTGGAAGCTGAGTGTTAACAAGCCTCCCCAAACGTCCAGCTCTCTCTACCTCCTTCGATAGCATTTGCAAATGAATTTGCATCATCGCAACAGCCGCTTACCATTGATTTCTCGCTGGTAGTGGCCATTGGTTTATACTGGAATTTGAGTGACACTCAGCCTCCCCAAGGTCCCAGTTCTCTTTGTGCTTGTCCAGCCGAGGTCTGGTTGATACTCGCTCCTCTGTCTTTCAGCCCTTATTGACCCTTCTCGGCCCTTTGGTATCATTTTTGGGGGGAGGGGGAAGAACGGTGATGAAACAAGGGGGGGATGCATGATGGGGGGTGTAGAACTTGTAAATATGCAGTTTCAGTGTTCTTCATTCCCTGTAACGTGTATTCGTTATATTGTCTTCTTGTATTATTCTCCGCATTCATGGGTTTTCCTTAATATTTCAGTTGTTTTCATTATCGTTAGTCGTTGTACTTTTGCAGTTATTCCTCCAATTCCAATTTCTGACATTCTTTTTCGGAATTGTTCCTAGTGCTCCTACTATTATCGGTACTATTTTGATTTTCTTCATCATCCAAATCCCTTTTAACTCTCTGGCTAGCTCTGTGTATTTGCTTCGTTTCTCCTTTTCTTTCGTACTCACCCTGTGGTCAGCTGGGACTGCAAAGTCTACGATTTGACAATATTTTTCTTTCTTGTTAATTATTACAACATCTGGTCTTCTCCCTTGGATGGGTTTGTCCGTCTGTATGTCCATGTCCCATAGGATTTTGTGGTTCTCCTTTTCGAGTGCTGTTGCGGGTTTATGCTTGTACTATTTGTCTCTACGCTCAAAATGCAGTCGTTTACACAATTCCCAGTGTATCACCCTCCTCACTTGGTCATGCCTGTTTTGTATTCCTTTTGGACAAATTTGCTGCATTCACTTACTATATGGTTTATCGTTTCATCTCTTTGTCCACAGAGTCTGCATTTGCTGTTTTCTTTTGTTTTATCGATCCTTGCTTTGATATGGTTGGTTCTTATCGAGTTATCTTGTGCTGCAGTTATTAGAGATTCTGTTTCTCGGTTTATATGTCCTTTTCGCATCCATGTCCAGGTGTTTTCGTTATTCTCATCATCATTATTATTATTATTGTTATTATTATTATTATTATTGTTATTGTTATTATTATTATTATTATTATTATTATTATTATTATTATTATTATTATTAGCTCACAAGGAGATTTCACACAGGTCTTCAGAGATCTTTCCCTGAAAACAGCCTGTGATGTTGCCTGGAAGCTGAGTGACAACAAGTCTCTCCAGGTTTCCAGTACTCTCCACCTCACTAACATTTGAAAATAAATTTGCATTATTGCAACAGATGGTTGCTATTGATTTCTCCTTGACAGCAGCTATTGGCCTTTGCTGGGATTTGAGTGGCAATAAGCCTCCCCAAGATCCCAGTTCTCTTTGCACATTCGGCTGAGGTCTGGTCAGTTCATCGGTCTTTCCTTCCTCCTTGATTATTTGGTTACTTGGTCTAGCTCTTTTTTTGGTGGGGGGGGGCAGTGATGTGGCAATGGGGGTAGGGTTGGGTTAGAGAACTTATAGATATGCGGTTTCAGTGTTCTTGGTTCCATGTAGTGTTTCATGTTTTGCCTTTGCAGCAGTTTGTTTAGCCAGTGATTGTTGCTCGTGTGTGTTAGTTTCCACATTCAAGGGTTTTTCTTAATATTTCAGCTGTTTTTATGATTGTTGTTCGTTGTATTTTTCCAGGCATTATTATTATTATTATTATTATTATTATTATTATTATTATTATTATTATTACTATTAATACATTAAAATATGTTTTATTATAGAGTTACGGGGAATCAAGAAAGTAGGTATTACCCAGGAGCTGTAAGTTAATGATTCAAGTGAAATTCTTATATTTTTAAAATTATTTTAATACATTAAAACAATAGATAATCACTTTAAATTTATTGCCAAGTGTTATATTGTGGTTTAAAATATGAAGAAGGATTCAGTGTTATCTAATGTAAAAATAGAGAAAAAAAAAGGGTTACCCGTCTTGAAGTATGTGAAATGTTTTTCACGTTGTCAGTCTAAGAAAAACTTGTGTTTTTAATCAGCATTCATTTGTATATGAGCACGACTAGTTTAAGGAAGACGTATTAAGGTTAATATTATTAATATTAATATTATTATCATTATTAATATGAATATTATTATTATTAATATTATTATTATTAATATTAATATTATTAATAAGAAAGACGTATTAAGGTTGACAAGGATTTAAATTTTTGACAGTTGAGATAGAACATTGGAGCTGAGATGCTTCAGTGTTCATTGCGGTGTTGGTGAAGTGAAATTTTGTGAATTTCATAACAAGATTACATAAATTGAATAAAAGTTTCTCAGGAATGCATGAAAACAAACTGTGTTCCATTATAAGGTTAAGAGGGAAACAAGAAACCTATGTGTATACTCTATAATGGTTCAGTCGTTTCCGAGAAAGCATCTAATATAAATGTAGTATTGTGACTGATCCCTATTAATCCTTATTAATCCCAAACTGTGCATTAAGCAGATACCATAATACTTAGTCCGCTGCACCTTATGATAACTAAGATCCATGCATATTTTAAGACAGATTGGCTATGTAGTTTCCGAGAAAAAATGGAATATATATATATATATATATATATATATATATATATATATATATATATATATATATATATATATATATATATATGTTAATGAAACCAGACATGGATTCTGTTGCTGCGTTCGAATCTATCGACTAGTGTTAATCGTGACATCCTACACTGATGATTCCCGAAATGATGAAACATTAGTGCCTGTAGGTATTTAATAATTATTATAGTAAATAATTATGTCAGTCCCTTTAAAAAAACTCGTTTCTAATCCTTGAGCACTTTCAGTTGAAATAAAGTCGGTCAATTTAGCTAATCTGCAGATCATCACATAATGATTAGATCACTCTGACTGACGTTAAAAACATTCAAAAGAATAAATGTTTAGATTTCAACAGTATTTCTTACGGTTAACGGTAGCCGAATGGGTTAGGTCCTTGGTAATGAAGCTAGGCATGACTTCTGTTGCCAGGTTCAAATCTATCGACTGGTGTTAATCGTGACACACTGCACTGATGATTCCCAAAAGAATTTAATAATCATTATAATAAATAATTATATATATATATATATATATATATATATATATATATATGTGTGTGTGTGTGTGTGTTGGGGCAGATAATGTTGAATACTACAGAATTCTTCTAATTTACTTTAGCTGTCTATATCTTTTACATTAGTCTTTTTTTTTTTTGTTTCATAATCCAGAAAGCCAGAAGATTAATAAACATTGCAAATTTATTGCAATTACCTCGATTCATGCATGCGTTCAGTTTAAAAACGAATGAATATTTAGGTGGAAAATACAGAATTCAATAAAAGCAACAGGGTCGCTGAATAACTGGATTTGTTTGTCAACAAAAACCTGGTGCCGGAACAAACTAGGTGTTTGTAATGTATAGTCACAGGTAATTTTTACTGTGGATTGTTGGGTTTTTATCTAAATAGCTATTAAAATATGTTTAAATTAGTTTCGTATTTTGTATTGCTTAAAAAACATTCAGTAGAAAGACACAATTTTTCTTTGAGATAATGTAACTCCTACAATAATAAAAATGGTAATAGAAATATACGTTTTACTACTACAACTCTTTCAGAATGTGCTGCTGCCATTGTGCACAGAAATCACTTTTTCCATAACTACCAACGTAATAAAGCTGCTTTCGGGAACGCCAGCAACCACTGTAAAAGAGTAATAAAAAATACAAGAGAGCTATATGCCCAGTCTGTTAAATCCAAAGTAGCTGATCAGCGGCTTGGTTCCCACCAGTTTTGGCAAATAACAAATAGGATCCTGAACAGAAGTGTGCATTCTATCCTAACCATTATCAATGGACCAGAGGTCATCTCGTCAGCATCAGACAAGGCCAAACTATTTGCAAAGAACTTGGCAGCTAATTCTACCCTATGCGACGAAGGCCATCAACTCCTCCTATAACACAAAACACGCTAGGTAATATACAAATATCTGTGCGTGAGGTCGCCAAGCTAATCAAGAACCTTGATTCCAGTAAAGCAACTGGCCCTGACGGCATCCCAATTATAGTGTTAAAAAAGCTTCAACCTGAACTTGCTCCCATACTAACAAAACTGTTTAAGTGTTGCCTTAAGGAGAAGTGCTTTCTAACACCCTGGAAAACCTCATCAGTATGCCCTGTATTTAAGAATTCAGGGTATAAGTCCTCTCCCTCTCAGTACAGACATATAAGTCTCCTGTGTCATGAGTAAGTTGCTGGAATCTATACTAAATAGAGAAATAGTCAACCACCTCAGCAGAATAACCTTCTTAGTGACACGCAATATGATTTCCGCTCTGCAAGATCTACCGCAGATGTGCTAACGGTTATATCTCATAGGATTAGCGAATCTCTCGACAAAGGTTACCTTTCTAGGGCAATTGCACTTGACATATCAAAGGCCTTCGACAAGGTATGACATAAAGGCCTACTTCACAAGATTTCAAGCTACGGTATAACTGGAAATGTTTTCTCAATCATTAAATCATTTCTCTCTAATATGCTAATAAGAGTAGTGGTCGATGGACAAAAATCAGAGGCCTGCAGTATTAATGCTGGAGTCCCTCAGGGGTCAATCCTGGGCCCAACTCTCTTCCTGATCTACATCAATGATCTCCCTAAACACATACTTAAATCATTCGTTAACATCTATGCTGATGACACGACCATCTACGGCAACACATCAAAGGCTGTAAATGACGAAGTTCTCTCTGATTCTCTCTTCTCTAATCTCGAGCGCGTGGTTCAGTGGGGGAAGACGTGGGTGGTTACCTTTAATGCATCTAAAACCAAGCTCCTATCAACGCTCTGATCCCCATCTGGCATCAATTGTAATGGATGGCTCTCGCCTAGGAGAAGCTCAATGTTTTGATAAGCTTCTGGGCTTGACCTTTACTCCTGATATGAAATGGAACACGTACATCAAGTCTGTTGCCAGAGTCGCTGGAAAGATGGTGGCTTCCTTCTACCGCTCCAGAAGATATCTCACTACTGATGCAATTCTCTATCTATATAAAAGCCAAGTACGTCCAAGGATGGAATACTGCTGCCATATCTGGGCAGGAGCTGCTAAAAATAGCCTATCCTGCCTTGACAGAGTACAAAATAGACTTTGTGGCTTAGTGGGGATGCCCTTTTCTCTTCCCTGCAACCTCTCTCCCACAGAAGAGACGTGGCGAGCCTGTTTTTGTTTTACCGTTATTTCCATGGAAATTGCTCGTCTGAGCTCCAATCTCTGGTCCCCTTTTGCCAATCTTTTACGAAAAACACCCGTCTAGCTGAAGCCACTGTCAAAAATTTTCCTAACTCTCTATCTGTGCCTAAATTAAAACGTAGAGTCCATGAACACAGCTTCTTTCTTAGAACAGCACGCCAGTGGAACTCTGTTCCGTCTGCCTGCTTCCCACCTGACTACAACTTGGATGTCTTCAAATCCAACGTAAACAAATTCCTGATGAACCGCCCCCTTAAGGAGACACTTTATGAAATCTCAACACTAACGTACAATGTACTGTACATGCAATAACCCTTATCCCTGAGTGGCTTCCGGGCCTTGATAAGTGGTGACCTCCTTGTAAAAATTTATCAACATGAGAAAAATAATGTATTTAAACCACAAAATTTAAGCAAGGGATGCATCTCTCTGATATTTTGTTATGAACTGATGCTGACTTGAGGATTCTTCAGCTTATTTTAGACATGATGCTTTTTTTTTGTCTCCCATATGTATCCTGTTTTTGTTGTGTTGTTGGATTATCTTTCATGGCTGAATAAGAGTGTGTGTATATATTTAGCTTTAAGTTTGGACTGTAGCTTTTGTACATGAAATTTGTCTGTATGATTTTGAATTGAAAGCCATGTTTAATTTAGAAGAGTTTCCGATGGGTAGCCAATCTGTATAAGTCCTAGAGATGAAAAAGTGTTCGGTGGGTAGCTAATCTGTATAGGTCCTGGAGATAAAAAAGAGTTTTCAGTGTGTAGATGACCTGTACAAGTTTTTGAATTTTAAAATTTGCAAACAAAGAACAAAGATCTTTCTTGTGTGGACATGAAAAATTATGTGCAGGAATTCTAAAAGTTCCAATATTTTTATGGAACGATTCCGATTTCTAAATTGGTTGCTAGCAGGACGTGGCTCCATTTGATGGTCAGCTCCTATCGTATCACCAGTGTCTATAAGTAGAATCTTCCAATTTTCTTTAATCATACCCTCTATTTCTACAAAAAATATTTCAACAAGTGTTCTTGTTCCACCAGATATGACGGCGTTGAAATATTAATTATATTCTTAGTATCAACTAAACTTTTAAAAGACTTATTAAGAACTAATTATTAGCACGTTAACCATTGTGCCACAGATTCGACAGGAAACGCCTGAAAATTGAGGGTTAAATTGGCCAAACGTGAAAATAATGCTCAAGATGAGAACAGTAATCCCAATAATTTTAATCAATCCTCATCTAAAAAATTAACTCTCTTATAACTAAAATTTTATTTATTTTTCTGTATAAGTTTTTAATAATATGCAAACAAATAAAAATGAACTAAAATGATTTCTTTGCATCCTGAGCAACACCAAGTACGTACAGCTAGCTAATAAAATATACCACCATTTAACAGAAGTTTACAACCGCTACTGTTGAGGACATGAGTTGCATGGAGAGAAATTATACGAAAATGATGCAATGGATATGTAATGAGAATGAAAGAAAGCCAGAGTTATCCCGGAAAATCCGGTCTGGCAAAATTTACATTCACCATGACTAATGTTTGTGCAAAATTAAAAAAAAAAAGAATCTAAGGTATGGTTATTGAGAAAAGTAATAACGGGAGGGAATTACTAGGTCCAATCCTATTTTTCTTGGGAGATCAGCAAGTGTTTAAAACAAAAATATGTTTTTCTTCTCATGTTGCAGAAAGAATTTGATTCACTGGCCAGTTATATTTGAGGACATGCGTTGCATAAAGAAAAATGATAAAAATATTGCAATGCAGGAAATATTAAATGATCAAGCATTTTTGTTTTTACTTTTTTTTTTTTTTTTTCTTCCTTTGAGGATTGTAATGCTGGGTATGGGGCAGCCAAACCAGCTGCCAACATTGCCCCGCTTTTTTATTGAAACCAACCGAGAGCTCTTTTTAGTATCCTCGCTGTTCCCTTAAGTGCAATTGTCTGAATCTCTTTTGCACTTGGTTCACCAGGAATATTAGTTAGGTGGTTTGTGTTTAATCAAATTCCTGATTAGGGTGAATAAGTGTTTTTCGTTATTTGTTTATTATGAATTTTTTTATTTGTAGAACGCATAAGTAGCCGATGTTTATGTTATTTGTATTAAGTATTTTGAAAGCTATTTGATTTGAGGAAGTTTTTTCTCTACAAGCTTGAGGGATTATTAGTGTTATGTGTGTGTGTGTCTGTAATTGAAAATCTGTGACTACCTCATGTATTTATGCATGACCACTAGGTGAGTGTGCAGATATATATCTGATGTTTTTGTGTAAGTGTAATCATCTGTTTTCACATTTAGACATTAACCAACTATGACAAATATAAATAAATTACCTATGCCTAAATATATACTACACACATTCCAATAGTAATCAGTTATTTTCTTGTGTTGATTTATCAACCAACTAATTCATTCGGAAAGGTCAGTTCAGAAATCAATAATCTCTTACTAACAATGAACAGTACTTTCCTTAATACTTACAATTTAATTTTGATATCTAGAAAAAATAAACATTACCCGTTTTCATAAGCATTTACTTCAGAGAAAGTTATAGCACATATTTATATAATGTATAAAAGGTAGTTATCTGGTATGTCTGCGTGTATCAAACTAAAAGTCACGAACTGCGGGCTTTGGGGAGTGTGGAGCCACCCTTTAATTACCATTGCTCACAGGTCCACTCTGACCTGGAGTGGTAGTATCTGTTAGGGTCCCAACTATTGGTTAAATAGAAAATAACTTGAAAAAAAAAATTCTATTAAAAAGATTTTTCTTCAAAATCACTGGATTCGGCATTAAATAACCTGAAAAGGTTGATATGCCGTAAAACAAAAACAACCAACCAACCAACCAAGAACTGCAGAAGGCACGCCCACAAAGTTCATACATTCTCATTCTTTTTTCAGCATTGCTTCGGAAAGAATATGGATACATTTTAATTTTGCAATATTAATTCTTTATTTTGGAGGGTGTCACCCGCAACAAAAATTGTTAGTAATTTTCTTGAGTGGAGAGGCATTCATGTAATAGAAAAATGATTTAAAAAGGGATGACAAAAAAGAATTCTACCACAGAGAAAAGAAAATTACCCAATTCTGAATAGTAAATGTAGCTGGCACAAACAAACAAACAAATATTAAATCATAAATCCTTTCTTTGAATTGTAAAGAATTTCGAGTAAATTTCTTTGAATTGTAAAGAATTTCTAATAAAAAATTCTTTGAATCGTAAAGAATTTCTAATAAAAATTTCTTTGAATTGTAAAGAATTTCGAGTAAAAAATTCTTTGAATTGTAAAGAATTTGGAATAAAAAATTCTATGAATCGTAAAGAATTTCTAATAAAAACTTCTTTGAATCGTTAAGAATTTCGAATAAAAAATTCTTTGAATTGTAAAGAATTTCGAATAAAAAATTCTTTGAATCGTGAAGAATTTGGAGTAAAAACTTCTTTGAATCGTAAGAAATTTCGAATAAAAAATTCTTTGAATCGTAAAGAATTTCTAATAAAAACTTCTTTGAATCGTAAAGAATTTCAAATAAAAATTTCTTTGAATCGTAAAGAATTTCGAATAAAAAATTCTTTGAATTGTAAAGAATTTCTAATAAAAACTTCTTTGAATCGTAAAGACTTTCGAGTAAACAATTCTTTGAATTGTAAAGAATTTCGAATAAAAAATTCTTTGAATCGTAAAGAATTTCGAATAAGAAATTCTTTGAATTGTAAAGAATTTCGAGTAAAAACTTCATTGAATCGTAAAGAATTTCGAATAAAAAATTCTTTGAATTGTAAAGAATTTCGAATAAAAAATATTTGAATCGTAAAGAATTTTTAATAAAACCTTCTTTGAATCATAAAGACTTTCGAATAAAAAATTCTTTGAATTGTAAAGAATTTCGAATAAAAAATTCTTTGAATCGTAAAGAATTTCGAGTAAACAATTCTTTGAATTGTAAAGAATTTCGAATAAAAAATTCTTTGAATCATAAAGAATTTCGAATAAGAAATTCTTTGAATCGTAAAGAATTTGGAGTAAAAACTTCTTTGAATTGTAAAGAATTTCGAATAAAAAATTCTTTGAATTGTAAAGAATTTCGAGTAAAAATTTCTTTGAATTGTAAAGAATTTCGAATAAAGAATTCTTTGAATTGTAAAGAATTTCGAGTAAAAACTTCTTTGTATCGTAAAGAATTTCGAGTAAAAAATTCTGTGAATTGTAAAGAATTTCGAGTAAACAATTCTTTGAATTGTAAAGAATTTCGAATACAAAACTTCTTCGAATTGTAAAGAATTTCGAATAAAACATTCTTTGAATTGTAAAGATTTTCTAATAAAAAGTTCTTTGAATCGTAAAGAATTTCGAATAAAAACTTCTTTGAATCGTAAAGAATTTCGAATAAAAAATTCTTTGAATCGTAAAGAATTTCGAATAAAAAATTCTTTGAATTGTAAAGAATTTCGAATAAAAAATTCTTTGAATCGTAAAGAATTTCGAATAAAAACTTCTTTGAATCGTAAAGAATTTCGAGTAAAAACTTCTTTGTATCGTAAAGAATTTCGAGTAAGAAATTCTTTGAATTGTAAAGAATTTCGATAAAATATTCTTGGAATCGTAAAGAATTTCGAATAAAAACTTCTTTGAATCGTAAAGGATTTCTAATAAAATACTTCTTTGAATCGTAAAGAATTTCGAATAAAAAATTCTTTGAATTGTAAAGAATTTCGAATAAAAACTTCTTTGAATTGTAAAGAATTTCGAGTAAAAACTTCTTTGAATCGTAAAGAATTTCGAGTAAAAAATTCTTTTAATTGCAAAGAATTTCGAATAAACATTCTTTGAATTGTAAAGAATTTCGAATAAAGAATTCTTTGAATTGTAAAGAATTTCGAATAAAAAATTCTTTGAATTGTAAAGAATTTCGAATAAAACAATCTTTGATTTGTAAAGAATTTCAAGTAAAATTCTTTGAATTGTAAAAAATTTCGCATAAAAAATTCTTTGAATTGTAAAGAATTTCGAGTAAACTTCTTTGAACTGTAAAGAATTTCGAATAAAAAATTCTTTGAATCGTAAAGAATTTCGAGTAAAAAATTCTTGGAATTGTAAAGAATTTCGAGTAAACAATTCTTTGAATTGTAAAGAATTTCGAGTAAACAATTCTTTGAATTGTAAAGAATTTCGAGTAAAAAATTCTTTGAATCGTAAAGAATTTCGAGTAAACAATTCTTTGAATTGTAAAGAATTTCGAATAAAAAATTCTTTGAATCGTAAAGAATTTCGAATAAAAAATTCTTTGAATCGTAAAGAATTTCGAGTAAAAACTACTTTGTATCGTAAAGAATTTCGAGTAAGAAATTCTTTGAATTGTAAAGAATTTCGAATAAAAACTTCTTTGAATCGTAAAGAATTTCGAATAAAAAACTTCTTTGAATCGTAAAGAATTTCGAATAAAAAATCCTTTGAATTGTAAAGAATTTCGAATAAAAACTTCTTTGAATTGTAAAGAATTTCGAGTAAAAACTTCTTTGAATCGTAAAGAATTTCGAGTAAAAAATTATTTTAATTGCAAAGAATTTCGAATAAAAAATTCTTTGAATTGTAAAGAATTTCGAATAAAGAATTCTTTGAATTGTAAAGAATTTCGAATAAGAAATTCTTTGAATTGTAAAGAATTTTGAATAAAACATTCTTTGATTTGTAAAGAATTTCAAGTAAAATTCTTTGAATTGTAAAAAATTTCGAATAAAAAATTCTTTGAATTGTAAAGAATTTCGAGTAAAATTCTTTGAACTGTAAAGAATTTCGAATAAAAAATTCTTTGAATCGTAAAGAATTTCGAGTAAAAAATTCTTGGAATTGTAAAGAATTTCGAGTAAACAATTCTTTGAATTGTAAAGAATTTCGAGTAAACAATTCTTTGAATTGTAAAGAATTTTGAATAAAAACTTCTTTGAATCGTAAAGAATTTCGAGTAAAATTCTTTGAATTGTAAAGAATTTCGAGTAAACAATTCTTTGAATTGTAAAGAATTTCGAGTAAACAATTCTTTGAATCGTAAAGAATTTCGAATAAAAAATTCTTTGAATTGTAAAGAATTTCGAGTAAAATTCTTTGAATTGTAAAGAATTTTGAATAAAACATTCTTTGATTTGTAAAGAATTTCAAGTAATATTCTTTGAATTGTAAAAAATTTCGAATAAAAAATTCTTTGAATTGTAAAGAATTTCGAGTTAAATTCTTTGAATTGTAAAGAATTTCGAGTAAAAATTCTTTGAATTGTAAAGAATTTCGAATAAAAAATTATTTAAATAGTAAAGAATTTCGAGTAAAATTCTTTGAATTGCAAAGAATTTCGAATAAAAAATTCTTTTAATCGTAAGCAATTTCGAATAAAAAATTATTTGAATTGTAAAGAATTTCGAATAAAAAAGTCTTTGAATTGTAAAGAATTTCGAATAAAAAATTCTTTGAATTGTAAAGAATTGAGAAAAAAAAATTCTTTGAATTGTAAAGAATTTCGAAAAAGAAATTCTTTGAATTGTAAAGAATTTCGATTAAAAAAAATCGGTTAAGGTAAGTAGAGTAAATGCTCCTTCTCGTATAAAGAAAAGTTAAAAATTTAAAGAGATTCAGTATATTCATACAGCGAATCTGGTATCTAATTGTTTCATTCTTATCCATGATCATCTTATGTTCTTATCTAATGATCATCTTCATAGCCTAGCTATAAAGATGATCACCCAAATGTTTGTGATCATACCCAGTAACATTGTGCCCAAAATTTTGCAAAAGAGTTCAACATTTAAAGTGGATTTCTTTTTATCGACATTTGGTGTGAAATTCGAGCTAAAATGCACTTTTATGACCTTGGGACTATGCAGTGAAATATCTTTTTTGTCAATGACAATGTGTAGAGTCATAGAAATAAGCACCCACGGATGGTGTCTGCCCTCTGTAGTGCACTGGCATCCGAACCTGGAACCTATCCGATACAAATAATAATAATAATAATAATAATAATAATAATAATAATAATACGAAAATAGGGTTTCATGGCAAGTACTCGTCTGAGCATCAATCTATGGTCCTCCCTGGCCTGACTTTCATGAAAAATACTCGCCTAGATGAGACCACTATCAATGATTTCCCCTACTCTTTACCTGTGCCTAAACCTAAACATAGATTCCATGAACAAAGCTTCTGTCTTAGAAGTGAACGCCTGTAGAACTCTGTTCCGCTTCCCTTCTTTCAAACTGACTACAATATGGTCGTCTTCAAGTCCAATGTGAGCAAGTTCTTGATGAGCTGTCCCTTCAAGTAACCCAATTTACCAATTTTCCACTACTAACGATTACTATATTTTCCTATTGACTACTGTACACTCATTAACCCTTATCCTCGAGTAACCTCCGAGCCTTGATAAGATGTGACCTTTTTGTCACCAAAAAAGTGAGAAAAAAGAAGATAAATTCAAATTTAGGCTCTATCAGAGTTCGAGGTGGCAGCATAAAAAGATATTTTTCATTGCAAAGGGAACAGTATCTCGTTCACGTGAGGTTGTGGTTAGTTGTGAAGAAAAGGAAAAAGAAGAAGAATATGGCAGCTGCTTTGGCGAGGAAACGAGCGAGATGTTGAAGAGCAAAACCTCTTGCGTCGGTTGGGGGGGGATGGGAATAGGGGAAGAGAAGAGAGGTGGAGGGAGAGGAGAGTAGATGAATAGAAATTTGGATGGGGATAGAGAGATATAGAGATAGAGAAAGACACTTTTTTTTAATGTTACACAGACCTTTTAATTTCTCTATTTTGTTCTCCTTTGCGTAATGCCGAGTATATCGAAAGCGGCAGTTGAATCGTGTGGCTGTAGCAGAAATTTATGTTAATAGTTTGCAAAATTTATGCAGTTTCAATAAGGTTATGTATTTATTTGCTTCCCCACTGAGCAAATTAGGCACAAGGCCGTTTTTTTAATGCAGAGAGTGAAGGGGAAATGGGGACCAGCTCCGCGGGGGGTAGAGATGCTGGATAGTGACAATTGGTATGAAGGGTTGCACTTACATTGACCAAGGTCTTATATGTGGGTTTGGTATTTATTTGCTCCCCCACCGAGCAAATTAGGCACAAGGTCGATTTTTAACGTGAGGAGTGAAGGGGAAATGGGGACCAACTCTCCTGGGAGTAGGGGAGCTGGGTAGTGACAATTGGTATGAAGGGTTGCCCATACATTGACCAAGGTCTTATATGTAGGGTTTCCCCCACATATGGTCTTTGCTTGACACGAAGGGTCCGGGCCGGGTAAAAGGGTAATATTCATTTGCTCCCCCACCGAGCAAATTAGGCACAAGGCCGATTTTTAATGCGAGGAGTGAGGGGAGTGGGGAAGGAAAAAGGGGACCAGCTCCCGAGAGGTAGGAAATGGGAGCTGGATAGTGATTTGCCAGCTGGCCTAAGTAGGGCTGCCCCTACATGGACCAGAAGATTGCCACAAGGGCAATGGTCTTTGCTTGCAGCATCTGCCAGAACAAATGGCATTTATTTGCTCCCCCACCGAGAAAATTAGGCACAAGGCGGATTTTTAATGTGAGGAGTGAAGGGGAAATGTGGACCAACTCCCCGGGGAGTAGGGAAGCTGGATAGTGATAACTGGTAAGAAGGGTTGCCCCTACATTGACCAAGGTCTTATATGTGGGGTTGCCCCCACATATGGTCTTTGCTTGCAGCATCTGCCGGAACAGATGGTATTTATTTGCTCCCCCACCGAGCAAATCAGGCACAAGGTCGATTTTTAATGTGAGGAGTGAAGGGAGGGGGAAGGGAAAAAGGGGACCAGCTCCCGAGAGGTGGCAAATGGTAGCTGGTTAATGGTCAAGCATGTGGGGTTGCCCCCACATCTCGTCTTTGCTAGTCATAGCCAGTCATAGCTTGCAGCATCTGCCGGAACAGATGGTATTTATTTGCTCCCCCACCGAGCAAATTAGGCACAAGGCCGATTTTTAATGTGAGGAGTGAAGGGAGGGGGAAGGGTAAAAGGGGACCAGCTCCCGAGAGGTGGGAAATGGGAGCTGGTTAAAGGTCAGGCATGTGGGGTTGCCCCCACATCTGGTCTTTGCTAGTCATAGCTAGTCATAGCTAGTCATAGCTTGCAGTATCTGCCGGAACAGATAGTATTTATTTGCTCCCTCACCGAGCAAATTAGACACAAGGCCAATTTTTAATGTGAGGAGTGAAGGGAGGGGGAAGGGAAAAAGGGGACCAGCTCCCGAGAGGTGAGAAATGGGAGCTGGTTAATGGTCAGGCATGTGGGATTGCCCCCACATCTGGTCCTTGCTAGTCATAGCTAGTCATAGCTTGCAGCATCTGCCGGAACAGATGGTATTTATTTGCTCCCCCACCGAGCCAATTAGGCACGAGGCCGATTTTTAATGTGAGGAGTGAAGGGAGGGGGAAGGGAAAAAGGGGACCAGCTCCGGAGAGGTGGGAAATGGGAGCTTGTTAATGGTCAGGCATGTGGGGTTGCCCCCACATCTGGTCCTTGCTAGTCATAGCTAGCAGCATCTGCCGGAACAGATGGTATTTATTTGCTCCCCCACCGAGCAAATTAGGCACAAGGCCGATTTTTAATGTGACGAGTGAAGGGAGGGGGAAGGGAAAAAGGGGACCAGCTCCTGAGAGGTGGGAAATGGGAGCTGGTTAAAGGTCAGACATGTGGGGTTGCCCCCACATCTGGTCTTTGCTAGTCATAGCTAGTCATAGCTTGCAGTATCTGCCGGAACAGATGGTATTTATTTGCTCTCCCACCGAGCAAATTAGGCACAAGGCCGATTTTTAATGTGAGGAGTGAAGGGAGGGGGAAGGGGAAAAGGGGACCAGCTCCCGAGAGGTGGGAAATGGGAGCTGGTTAAAGGTCAGGCATGTGGGGTTGCCCCCACATCTGGTCTTTGCTAGTAATAGCTAGTCATAGCTTGCAGCATCTGTCGGAACAGATGGTATTTATTTGCTCCCCCACCGAGCAAATTAGGCACAAGGCCGATTTTTAATGTGAGGAGTGAAGGGAGGGGGAAGGGGAAAAGCGGACCAGCTCCCCAGAGGTGGGAAATGGGAGCTGGTTAAAGGTCAGGCATGTGGGGTTGCCCCCACATCTGGTCTTTGCTAGTCATAGCTAGTCATAGCTTGCAGCATCTGTCGGAACAGATGGTATTTATTTGCTCCCCCACCGAGCAAATTAGGCACAAGGCCAATTTTTAATGTGAGGAGTGAAGGGAGGGGGAAGGGAAAAAGGGGACCAGCTCCCGAGAGGTGGGAAATGGGAGCTGGTTAAAGGTCAGGCATGTGGGGTTGCCCCCACATCTGGTTCCTGCTAGTCATAGCTAGTCATAGCTTGCAGCATCTGTCGGAACAGATGGTATTTATTTGCTCCCCCACCGAGCAAATTAGGCACAAGGCCGATTTTTAATGTGAGGAGTGAAGGGAGGGGGAAGGGAAAAAGGGGACCAGCTCCCGAGAGGTGGGAAATGGGAGCTGGTTAAAGGTCAGGCATGTGGGGTTGCCTCCACATCTGGTCTTTGCTAGTCATAGCTAGTCATTGCCTGCAGCATCTGTCGGAACAGATGGTATTTATTTGCTCCCCCACCGAGCAAATTAGGCACAAGTCCGTTTTTAATGTGAGGTTAAAACCAGCTCCCCTAAAAGTAGGCAAAAAGGGGGCACTCTGGTTACCAAAAATAATAATTGTCCCAGTATAGAGGGTTTCCCCTCCATTGACTGGTACAAATTATCTTAAGTGCAGCATCTGTCGGAACAGATGGTATTTATTTGCTCCCCCACTGAGCAAATTAGGCACAAGGCCGTTTTTAATGTGAGGTAAAAACCAGCTCCCCTTAAAGTAGGCAAAAAGGGGGCACTCTGGTTACCAAAAATAATAATTGTCCCAGTATAGAGGGTTTCCCCTCCATTGACTGGTACAAATTATCTTAAGTGCAGTATCTGCCGGAACAGATGGTATTTATTTGCTCCCCCACCGAGCAAATTAGGCACAAGGCCGATTTTTAATGTGAGGAGTGAAGGGAGGGGGAAGGGAAAAAAGGGGACCAGCTCCCGAGAGGTGGGAAATGGGAGCTGGTTAATGGTCAGGCATGTGGGGTTGCCCCCACATCTGGTCTTTGCTAGTCATAGCTAGTCATAGCTAGTCATAGCTTGCAGCATTTGCCGGAACAGATGGTATTTATTTGCTTCCCCACCGAGCAAATTAGGCACAAGGCCGATTTTTAATGTGAGGAGTGAAGGGAGGGGGAAGGGTAAAAGGGGACCAGCTCCCGAGAGGTGGGAAATGGGAGCTGGTTAAAGGTCAGGCATGTGGGGTTGCCCCCACATCTGGTCTTTGCTAGTCATAGCCAGTCATAGCTAGTCATAGCTTGCAGTATCTGCCGGAACAGATGGTGTTTATTTGCTCCCCCACTGAGCAAATTAGGCACAAGGCCGTTTTTAATGTGAGGTAAAAACCAGCTCCCCTAAAAGTAGGCAAAAAGGGGGCACTCTGGTTACCAAAAATAATAATTGTCCCAGTATAGAGGGCTCCCCCTCCATTGACTGGTACAAACTATCTTAAGTGCAGCATCTGCCGGAACAGATGGTATTTATTTGCTCCCCCACTGAGCGAATTAGGCACAAGGCCGTTTTTAATGTGAGGTAAAAACCAGCTCCCCTAAAAGTAGGCAAAAAGGGGGCACTCTAGTTACCAAAAATAATAATTGTCCCAGTATAGAGGGTTTCCCCTCCATTGACTGGTACAAATTATCTTTAGTGCAGCATCTGCCGGAACAGATGGTATTTATTTGCTCCCCCACTGAGCAAATTAGGCACAAGGCCGTTTTTAATGTGAGGTAAAAACCAGCTCCCCTAAAAGTAGGCAAAAAGGGGGCACTCTGGTTACCAAAAATAATAATTGTCCCAGTATAGAGGGTTTCCCCTCCATTGACTGGTACAAATTATCTTAAGTGCAGTATCTGCCGGAACAGATGGTATTTATTTGCTCTCCCACCGAGCAAATTAGGCACAAGGCCGATTTTTAATGTGAGGAGTGAAGGGAGGGGGAAGGGAAAAAGGGGACCAGCTCCCGAGAGGTGGGAAATGTGAGCTGGTTAATGGTCAGGCATGTGGGGTTGCCCCCACATCTGGTCTTTGCTAGTCATAGCTAGTCATAGCTTGCAGTATCTGCCGGAACAGATGGTATTTATTTGCTCCCCCACTGAGAAAATTAGGCACAAGGCCGTTTTTAATGTGAGGTAAAAACCAGCTCCCCTAAAAGTAGGCAAAAAGGGGGCACTCTGGTTACCAAAAATAATAATTGTCCCAGTATAGAGGGTTTCCCCTCCATTGACTGGTACAAATTATCTTAAGTGCAGCATCTGCCAGAACAGATACTACACTTTGATCTTGGCCCGAAGGCCACAAAAGTGCCCCCGCGAGGGAGGCGGGTGGGCCGGGTAAAAGGGTAAAATCTTACAGGAAATCTCATGATACCATTCAAATTTTTTTTCAAACTCATCTCGGGCCACTGGTGTATAATCATTGATCACAATGATCACTTAGCACCTGAAAATAAAAACCTAGAATAACATCAAACAGAACTTTTCCTGATTAAAATTTTTATGGGAAATCCGATGGTATCATTGATTTTGTATTAAGGTGTTTTTACACGAAAATTGTCGGTCTTCATTCACACTAGAAATCACTAAAGAGCAAAGATGTCGTCTTACTTTGTTTTAGAAATTACAAAAATAAGATAAAAATAATGATATGCTTTTTATGACTGGGATCATTAGTACACAGGGGCTGTCATTACTTCTCAGGACCAAACCGGTGTGTTCCAGCCAGTATTTATATATGTGTGAAAACTGCCTATCTGTATACTGACTACTTTTTAATTATACCAGAATAACCCATTAAGTTCAGTTTGAATTAGTTGAATCTAGGAAAAGTGAGTTTGTAAAGCCAGTTAAATATAAAAAATAAAAACAAAATACAAAATTAACCTGTTTATAAAGAAGTATTAGATGCTCCTTACGATGCAAGCAGTGGAAATATGTCGATCTTGAGAAGGAAGGCAAAACAATTGTTTTTCTATTCATTTATTTATTTATTTATTTTTCGATAAGAAGTCTTATTTGATTAGCCAAAACTTCTACACGGTGACATAATATGTGTGATCGTGTTCTTTAAAATATCTCAAGGTAAAACCTCTTTATCAAATAGTAGGTGTTTCAAGCCTCTTTAACTCCATGTGGACCAGTAATACTGGTTTATGATTATACAACAGGAAATACCAATATTGCCTTCAGCAAATGGAATAAAATGCAGTTTGTGAATCTACGTACTGACCTTAATTGTCTGTATTTTTGAGATGAGGTGTTTTCATTGATTGAGATTGTCGGACTGACTTCCTCATCTTAGTTGTTATTGTCACAACGTTTGGTTCGAGACTCCTAACAAACGGTTCCCCAGTTCAATACAAAACACCTGACGAAGGCCGGAGGGCAAAACGGCCGAAACGTTGTGACAATAACAACCAAGATGAGGAAGTCAGTCCGACAATCTCAATCAATACGTACTGATCTGTTTCTGCTTATTCTCTCTCTGTCCCTCTCTCTTTCTCGTTTATCTTTTCCTCTGCAACTACCTATTAAATATTATTACTATTTGTGATGATATTTCCTTTTCTTTATAGTGGCCATTTTCAATCTATTTTTTCTTAATTATTTTTTCTAAAGTAAATAAAATAACAATTGACTAGCGGGACCTGTGGAAATTCCACAGGAGACTCATTCATATGTAATATATTGGTGTTGGCATTCTGTATATGTTCAGTGTAAATGGAGACGCTCTGATATTATTGTAGATTTTTTGTTAAAACTGCAAAAGTATTTATCTAAGCTAGCAGGAATGCCCAGCGTAGCCTGGTCGTAAAGTACACTTAAATATATTTTAATTCTTGAAGATTTCGTGTCAATGTTCAATCGATTTTTATATATAATAAACTTGCGATTAAAAAAAAAAACTTAGAAAGAGGAGATGTAGGTAAAATATTTTCTCATAGTTTTCCTTAAAAGGGAAATGGATTCCGTATTGTCCATTGTAAAAGGTTTTTTTTCAAAACGTCTGATGATAGGCTGTTCTTATGAAAATTTTCAAACGATATGGGGTTTGAATTTGTCCGAATGTTCTTGAAACAATTGTAACGAACGATAAAATACACTATTTGTAGCTATCAATCCATTATTTGATGTCTTGATTTTGTTAAAACAATATATATATATATATATATATATATATATATATATATATATATATATATTTGTACAGAAGTTCATAAAAACATTGGTACCGTCGGTTTCAAGCCCAACATAAAGGGGACCAGTTAATATTGGGCTTGAAACCGACAGTATCAATGTTTTTCTGAACTTCTGTACAAATAAATAAATAAATAAATAAATAAATATTAAGCTCTTATATCGAAAAAGTTTTTCTTTTAATCGAACACTTTGTTGGAATTCTTTCCCCAAAAAACAGTAAACAAATATATATATGGAAACTCAATTAACTTTCTAGAAGTTTTATATTTGGATTTTACCGTCACTCGATTATTTATCTTCCACCAGACTATCCATTCACGTGTAATCACCTTTTTCTTCACCATATTCCCTCTGCTTCACTTTTTTGTTATCAAGTAGGATCTTTGACTTACTTGTTGTTTCATCAAATACTTTTGCATGCAAAATCCGATCCCGCATTTTGCTAATTCCTACCCTCTGATGAGAAGGAAAGTATTTTTTTTCGAAACTCCGCAGATTAAGGACTATCCATTTATTTAGTGTTTCCTTTTCAGATTAAATATATTTTTAACTCATTTCAAAGTGTTTTTTAACATGTTTTATTAATTGTTTGCTCGTATATATATATATATATATATATATATATATATATATATATATATATAATTTGAGTGCCATCAGCTATAATAAAAACCGAAACCAAAACTTATGAAGAATTGATAAAATTATTTATCACAAGAAATGGAAGTCCATAACAATTGAACGACAGTTACTCGGATGTAAGCGTGACACACAAAATAAATAACACACACGCTATCCTAGTAATATATAAACACAGTACAAGAAAATATCAGAAGTGACAGCATTAAAGTATAAAAAAAGGCTTCCTTCAGTTTTGACAGACTATGGATACCCACTGTAAGGGTGCCTGCGTGTGAAATTTGTGTGGCAAGAGTTGCGCAATTTCCAACCACACCTCTCCTGGTTTGACATTGTTGAATACCAGTGGCAAGTGGAGGCTCAGGACGACTGGAAACAATACCAAAATAAGCGGAAAGCACATACAGCACCTAGAATTCCCAAATGGTCACCCATCTGGTACTAACCAGGCTCAACGTTGCTTAACTTCGGTAATCTGACGGGAACCGGTGTGTCAACGTGATTGTACCAATGTTAACAAAGTATATATAATTAATAAAGTACGTTTCTGTAAATCAATGTGAAAATTATATAACGTTACTATTAAGATCCCATATATTAATACATAAACATTATATAAAACAGATATGGTGGTGTTATCTTGTAAACTTGAATTAACCTAAAAAAAAAAGGTGTGTTTATCTCACTGTTAATGCAAGAAATGAGGCTAGTTCTCACAATTGAGCTGAAACTTATATTCAATTTTTTATAATTCAACAGTACCTGAAACTGACACTAGTATCAAGTAGACGGTGATTGAGACTCAACAGTTTCTAAGAAATAACATGGTAGACAAAAATAAAACAGAAACCAAAACCCAAGTCGGTATTGTAGTACCAATCTTACAGTTGATTAACTGCTCTCTCAGTTTCTCGCCTTTAAAATCTCTAACACAGAAACTCTTTGCAATACTTGCACTAACTTGATTACCTCCCCTTGAATATCTGAGCAAGTTTTCAATCTTCTTTAAAAATTGCGTAAATAGACGAAACACTTAGAAGGCATGGTTCAGTGATTATGGAGACAGACGAGAGGACAACAAATAAGAGATGGTATTTTTAAATGTGTATAACGAAAGGCGGTGTCTCCACATCGTTTAAAATAACAAGCAAATTGGGTTTGTAAGCAATTAGGTTCTGTCTGCCTGCTTTACAGCTTTTCGCCAAAATATGATGAATTTGGTACACAGCTTATCAAACGAATTAGCAAAAATATTCGTGTATATATATATATATATATATAATGTTAAAAATCCACTTATGTTTCTAGAATAGTGATTTCAAGGTTATGAGGGTTTTTTTAAAGCACGAAACTGATGTTATTTTTTTGTATTTAATATTTTATTTTTTATATTTCAAGCGGCCCTCCGCTTTTGGTCACAAAAAAGTATCGAAATGAAAATGAAAAACGTTGAAAAAACTGGAAATTTGTAGTATGGACACCGTTCATTCTTAGCAACAATGTTTTAAAGAGTTCACCTGAATTATTTTAGCCGTTTGTGGAAGAAGAATGTTGTATTTTTTATTTATTTTTTTATTTTTTGAAATCTTTGTAACGTATTAGTGTTTATTTCAAACAGCAAAAAAAAAAAAAAAAAAAAGACGCAATTGATTTCAATGTGTATGATAAATGGTAAGAAACTGAAACAAATTTGTTGATCGGTAAAAATAATGTTATTAATAGTTATCATAATGATAATAGTAATAGTTGATACAAAAATATTAATAGATAAATATAGTAAAGTATTAATAACAATAGTAATAGTTTCATATAATAATAATATTGCAAATAATATTATTGTGCCTATTTACTTACCTCGTCACGAGGACAGGGTTAGAGACAATGTCGGTTTTTAATGTCGAGTAAATCCTCTCACTCCCTATTACAAAAAGGGTACACTGGATAAGGACAAAAATAAATATAAAAATAAAAATGAATATAACATCATTATTTTCATGGCATGTGCTCGTCTGAGCTTCAATCGATGGTCTGCCTTGCCAAAATTTCACAAAAACACACATCTAGCTATCAACAATTTCTCCCACTCTATATCTGTGCCTAATTTAAACACAGATTCTATGAACAAAGCTTCTTTCCTAGAACTGCCAGCCTGTGGAACTCTGTTCCACTGGCCTGCTCTCTAGCTTCTCTATCAAGGCAGGATAGGGCACTCCGAGCAGCTTCTGCCCAGATGTGGCAACAGTACTCCATCCTAGGACGTACTTGGCTCTTATACAATATGGTTGTCTTCAAGTTCAATGTGAACAAGTTCCTGATGAGCTGTCCCCTTTAATAATCAAATTATATCCAAATTTCCGTCATTAACGATTATATCCAAATTTCCATCATTAACAATTACTGGGTTATTGTCTCGACGGCAACCGTTCACTCATTAACCCTTGTCCACGAGTGGCATTTGGGCTTTGATAAGTGATGACCTCCATTTTTTTTAAAAAACCCTCAGGAATCTTTATCTCGACCTTAGGAATATGTACAGAATTTCCAACAGAGCTCTACATTTAATCTATGATAGCTTGCTCTATTTCCATTCGGAATTCCTTACAGATTCCTATATTTAACATAAAGGTTCATAAGT
The DNA here is from genome assembly GCF_053919585.1 of Euprymna scolopes. Taxonomy (NCBI): domain Eukaryota; kingdom Metazoa; phylum Mollusca; class Cephalopoda; order Sepiida; family Sepiolidae; genus Euprymna; species Euprymna scolopes. The sequence continues at coordinate 126,547,463 of NC_136489.1, forward strand.
TCTGCAAGATACACCTAAAGAAGGTCGGAGATTACATTTAAATTTTTTAAATTTTTTTTTTACACAGGAATCACCACTTAACAAGGCCCGGAGGCTACTCGAGGATAAGGGTTAATGGGTATACATTAGTCAATGTGATTATAGTGTAGTAAACATAAGTAGTGGGAATTTTGTAAATTGGATTATTTAAAGGTGACGGTTCATCAAGAATTTGTTTGCGTTGGACTTGAAGACAATCAGATTGTAGTCAGTTGGAAAGCAAGCAACCGGAAGAGAGTTCCAAAGGCGTGCAGTTCTAAGAAAGAAGCTTTGTTCATGCAATCTACGTTTAGGTTAAGGCATAGATAAAGAGTGGGAAATTATTGATAGTGGATTTGACTAGACGAGTGTTTTTTGTGAAGGTTTGGCGAGGTGGGGGGACCATACATTGAAGCTCAGCTGAGCACTTGCTATGGAAATAACGATAAAGCAGAGACAGTGTTGTGAGAACAATATCCAAAATGAAAACAGTAGTCCGAACAATCCAAGTGATATAAATTATCAATCCTCATCGCAAAAATTTCCCGAAACATAAAAAGTAAGCAACTTGATTTGCATCATGATTCTTCTAATCACGACTTTACAAACACTCTACTTCATGAACTTATTCAGATGCCTTTAGTCTTAGTAACCATCTTGGAATGTTGACCTCAACCCTTTATCCAATCTAATGCACTAGAGAGTTTAAGTTATGCATTTCATGCCTTCGGATACACCGTATCAGTTAATTCATCTTTTTTTTATTTATTTTTTTATTTTTTTTATCTAGTTACTTCATCATAGAAGTTGTGTTCTTGTGATCGAGGGTAGACGAATTAGAACAACACAGAATTAACTGAAATAACATCGCCCAAGGAACAAAACACCGAACAAGAACAGGGTACGCCTGAAGATAAAATAAAGGATTCAGCTCTAAATTCACAAAAGATTACCAAGTACATTCAACAGACACCTGAGTAAGGTCAGACAGTACAGCGTCCAAAATAGGATAAATGTAATAAACATGTTTTGGAATTCTTGACATGAGGTTTTATTCTTCGTATTATTTGGATTATCTGGACTACTATTCTCGTCTTGATTGTTATTTTCACAACTTCTTCAGCTGCTTCTTTCTGAACTTAGAAAGCTGTACAGAATTCGCCCAAATACTAGTAATCTAAAAAGAAGATTATGTTCAAATCTCCACAAAATGTGTATTAGTATTGTCCGCATGGACCTATGGCACTATGGATAAAAACATTGTGTCCAATTAGTACTATTTAGATTATCCAGACTATTTTTCTCATCTTGAGTGTTATTTACACAAGGGTTCGGCTAACGTAACCTCCAACCGTTTTCAAGTGTATCTTGTTGAACTTCGGAATCTTCCTGTCGAAATACCAAACCTAAACTAAATTAAACGAAATAAAAACCAAGATGAGAATTTATATTATTTAGATTATGCGGACTACTGTTCTCATCCTATACATTTTTCTCATAAAGTTTCAGCTAATGTAACCTCCAAACTTATCCAGGCGTGTTTTATCGAACTCAAGAATCTGAATAATCACAATCTATTGCTAATGGAGATCCGTCTAAGGCCGAAACTATACCTCTACTTCTATCAGGCTGAATAGAATGTTCTTGTGAAATTTTTAATTTTGACTTCAAATGATGTATTTTCAAATAAGTTTACGTTATAATATCCTTACTTTATATATCATTTTAAAGAGCGATTTTCGCTCTATTCAACCGTTTAAATTACAGTAAGTAACAGCCGACACTCGCTCCAAACACAGGCAGAAGTTACTCCTCTCGACGAGATTTGAAATTTCCCTGGCTTGTCCAATCACAAACCAGCTCTCTATCAAGTGACAGAGTATATAAAAGGCGAAATCTGATACCATTAACTCTATTTGTCGCTGGTCTGCCTAACAACAAACATCGTCGGGGGTGGGGGCTTTGGCCCCCCCCCCATCGGCAGAACGGGAGTACAACAAGCTAACAATGGCCCTCTTCTAATTATCCATTTATTTCCACATGCTGTACCTGCACGAACTTTGTCATTCTACAGGACTATCCAAACGAACATTCTTTGTCATGCTAAAGAACATACAACTCACACTCACGCACGACAACATGTCAACACACTGAACACTTAGCCCTTTTTCCTCTCTTTTAATTGTTTTCCTTTGTCCCAGCGACTATTAGCTATAAACACATGTGAACGGAACTGTTCTTTTCTTCAACCAACCGGCATGATATTAAATCTATCTCTACACAAGAACACTTCAACCAACTAACCGGTTTCTCTCTCGTACTCTTCTACCAACGCTACTAACAAAAATGACAAATAAAGTTGTTTATTAATATAGAATGAAACTCCCGTTCGTTGTCTCTTCATTTCTATATTTTTATTCTAGCCTTCACTTTACACGTCTGTCTCCTTCGGCATCGACTTTTTTTTTTATTCCCGACCACGTGGTGTCCTTATTTTGTTTTTTTCTCAAACGCAAACCCGAGCACACTTGCCAATTTGCATACGTGCTCAAAAGCTGCTCCTGTTGCTAATACAATCGCTCGCCATTCATCCTTTGGCTGCTGCTGATATTTTCATACGCATTCATATGCGCTATGTTACAGTTATTCTTTATTGGTATAAATAATAGGAAACTCTTTGGTGCTGAACATAATCGCCCAGTATCATGCAGGGAAAGAATTAAAGTAATATTAGAGTTTAATACAGTTAACGATACTGATTTCAAAGCCACTGATAACTTTTTAAACATAAACAAACGTGTTTAATATGGGTTAGAGGTTATCAATTAGGTTTGTTGATCAATGGAACTAGATCATTTTCAGCCATGAATCAAGGTTTGTATTCGCTCTTGTAATCATACCTCTCACCTCGTCTTATGCTTGGAGAAATTCTTATGAGAAATATGATGTCCAAAACATGTAAGGAAGCCTAAATATCCATCAATATGTGATGGCTTGGGGTTATATGATATCATTAATCATTTCTTTATATAATACATTCTGGACAACACTGGGGAATAATGCATTTATCATCCAGAATGATTCCCCCCCCCTACGTGATGCAATCTAAAAAGAATGGCCCAGAGAGAAGCACATATCTGTTCTTGATTCGTTTGCACATAGGCGAGATGTAAATTCAATAAAAAAAAAAAAATGTATGGTTAAGATTTAAGAGTAGATTAAGAAAATCTTATGAAATGAATTTTCTTTAATTTTTTTTTTTTTTTACTGATATTTACCTTGTAGGGCTTGAGTAGATGTTGTTGAAAACAACTTGGGATACGTCCTTAACAATCCTTATCCCTGAGTGGCTTCCGGGCCTTGATAAGTGGTGATCACTGTGTAAAAAAAAAAAAAAAAAAAAAAAATCAGTTTGACAGTTGCTTTGCTTCTGTCAGGCTAAGGTATGGTTCCATTCAGTCCTAGGATGTTCACCCTCCCAAGCTTTACCTCCTCTCTTTGAAAAGAGGATAATTTATTGCTAATCGACTTTTCATCAATCAGGCATCATAATGAAACACTGAAATGCATTTAAAAAGAAAATAGCAGATGAGAATACTATTCCTAAAAATAGAAGTAGTACAAATTATCAATCTACATCTTAACAGATTCCGAAACATAGCATTTGTCAAGTAGAATTTAACATTAAACAGTGAAGCATGCATTGGTCCCCCATGAGTACACAGTGAACAAGGCATAAAAAAAATGACTAAGTTCAGCATTTGACTCCCCCTCCTAATTTAGCCCCAAAAGTCAAATCCTGGTGAAAATGAACAAAAAGTGCAGTTTTAGGCCTTAACATATGTAAATTTGAGTTCTGCACCGTGCAAAAAATGAAATGACTAAGTCCATCATTCCCCCCCCCATTAAGCCCCAGAAGCCTCCAAGGTCGTAACATATTTTAATTTGAGTTCAGCACCATGCAAAACTGTTAAATAGACATACACAGAAAATTTTGAACAAATATGGTAAAATAGTCCCAAAAATGGAGTGTTTTTATTAGCCCAAAAAGAGCCCTTGGGGCACACTCAAAAGTTATCGCGAAGTATAGACAAACAAAATTATATAGAAATCAGTTTGTTACAACTTTTCAGAAACTATTTATAAAAATCCAAGGCATCAATTTTCTTAATAAGTACAAAAGTGTCAATTTTAGCCATTTTCACCCGAAATGCAGCCCTAGGAAGCAACTGAAGTTTTCCCGGAAAATCTGTTCTGTTATTTTTTTACTCATATCATGTTTAATGTTTGTGCAAAATTTCAAAAAAATTCAAGCCGTAATTGTTGAGACAAGTGTGGACAGACGAACGGACGAACGGGCGAACAGACAAGGGTAAATTTACAGGTCCACCCTCCTTTTCTCGGGGGACCAAAAATGTATCATAATCAAATATAAACATTTGAAGATATTCAATTAATTGGGGCAAAATTTATATCAGACTAATCTCCTTCTTTACACCAAGCACGTGCAGTGGCGGTAGACCAATATTTTTTTTTTATCAAGACATCATCTCTAGAGTATTATCCGCCAAAGCTAAAGAGCTCTTCACCATTTTATTTTTTACTTTTCAGCATTTAAACAAACATTAAAACCAAGTAGTAGTTGTAGTAATAGGACTAGAATGATTATGATGATGATGAAGCATAAGACCTAGAAAATAAGATTAAAAATAAAAACGCGTTGCCATATTCGGCTTAAACTGTCACTGGAGAGACATTCAAACCTGCGGCTTAAATCAGAATGATGACGTGCCGCTGAATATTTTGTCTGTCATTTACCTTCTTTTTTTTCTTTTTTTTTTTACATAGGCGTCACCACTTATCAAGGCCGATCGGCCACTCAAGGATAAGGGTTAAAGAGTGCAGAGTAGTCAAAAGGACAATATAGTAATCAATAGTAATGGAAGTTCGGTAAATTTGTTAACCTAAGTGGAACGGCTCATCAGAAACTTGTTCACGTTGGACTTGAAGACAACCATATTATAGACAGCTGGAAAGCAGGAAAACGGAAGACAATTCCACAGGCGTGCAGTTCTAAGAAAGAAGCTTTGATCATGGAATCTATGTTTAGGTTTAGGCACATATAAAGAGTGGGGAAAATTATTGATAATGTTTTCAGCTAGTCTAGTGTTTCTTGTGAAAGTTTGGCGAGGGGGGACCATAGATTGAAGCTCAGTCGAACACTTTCCATGAAAATAACGATAAAGCAGAGACAAACTCGCAACATCTCTTCTGTGAGATAGAGGTTGCAGCGAAGAGAAAAGGACATCTCCCACCAGGCCACGAAGCTTCTTTCTTGATAAGATTCGGCACAAATAATCTACCGGCAGAATACAGGGTTAGTCTTCAAATTGCCAGGCTTAATTCCCTCAGCATGGATTGATGGCAGTTGTTTGTATATCCACTAATACATACGTTTAAAGATTAGATTTTACATTTCTAAAAGTTGAATAAGAAAAAATATAGTTTCAGAATGTTTAAGATGAGATTTGATAATTTATGCATTGAAGATAAGAACAATATTATACAAAAATACACACACTTATATATATATATATATATATATATATATATATATATATATATAAAATTATTTACTAGTGTTTCCACTATTTCGGGAATCATCAGTGCAGGGTGTCACGATTAAAACCGGACGATAGATTTGAACCCGGCAACAGAAGCCATCTCTGACTTCATTAGCAAGGAACCAATCCATTCGGCCACCGTTAATTGCAAGAAATACTGTTGAAATTTAAACATTTATTTTTAGATGTTTTTAACGTCTGTCAGAGTGATCTAATTATTATATGATGATCTGTGCATACGCGCTAAATTGACCGACTTTATTTCAACTGGAAGTGCTCAACGATAAGAAACGAGTTTATTAAAGGGGCTGACATAATTATTTACTATGATAATTATTAAATGCTTAGAGACACTAGTGTTTCATCGTTTCGGAAATCATCAGTGCAGGGTGTCCCGATTAGCACCAGTCAATAGATTCGAACTCGCATATATATATATATATATATATATATATATATATATATATATATATATATATATAAAATATATTTTAGTCATCGACATACAGTCCTGTTTCGTTGTATCACAACTCATCAGTGCCGCTAGACTAGCACCTATCCCAAGCCGAGGATCGAACCTAGAACCGTCGTGATGACAGTCGGCAGTTCTACCCCTTGACCACGGAAGCAGTGCCCGCAATTAATCTGTCCGAATGTCTATTTAAATAAACATCCGTCCGCCACTCGTAAAGTGTTCAAACGTCTGTTTGTAAACAAACCGCGAGCTTCGCCTTTTTCAGCCAAATTAAGTATCGAGTGAGATTATTTATGATAGTGCTCTACCCAAGGAGGGGGCTATATAAAATATATTTTAGTCATCGACATACAGTCCTGTTTCGTTGTATCACAACTCATCAGTGCCGCTAGACTAGCACCTATCCCAAGCCGAGGATCGAACCTAGAACCGTCGTGATGACAGTCGGCAGTTCTACCCCTTGACCACGGAAGCGGTGCCCGCAACTAATCTGTCCGAATGTCTATTTAAATAAACATCCGTCCGCCACTCGTAAATATATATATGAGGGAATCCAAGAAGAATAAGATTCTTTAAATGGAAACTTATCGGGATAAGAAAAAGCTCAACCTATAGGGTTGTTTCGATACAAAAGGAAAAAAATCGACAATAAAATATATACTAGTGCATATAGATTAAATCATCAGTTCAAGAAGTGAATTACATCAATAGAGATAAGGGATATAGATGCTCTTTATACCTAGGTATTTGGAGGCCTAATGCTTCTCATCAAAATAGGAGAGATGAAGCTAAGTAACAAATAATAAATACCTAGGTATAACGAGTATTTATCCCTTATCTCTCTCGTTCTTTCTTTTGTATGTATATATATATCGGGTAGAACAATAAAATTTTTGTCCTAGAAAAGACGACATGATTCCATTTCCATTTGATAAAAACCGGTTTTCTTTTTTGTTGCAGATCATCTACTCTTTGGCTAGTTATTCAAATCCCAAGAGCGATAGGAGCCTGCTATCATGTCTGAAAGTGACACAATGGTCAATGATGAAGATTGGAGATGCGCCGCTGTACAACTCATGCTCTCTACCAATTCAAGTTATGACAACAGGACCATCAAAAAGCACCCTCAAAATGCAGTTCAATATTTGAGGTAACAGCGCAACACATCGGACAACCCAGGGTTATGTTCTTTGGTGTGGTTTCAAGTGGAGGCCACATCATACCACCTCACATCAGCGAAGTCAGCTTGAAAATCAACACCAAAGTGTCCCTGGATGTGCTGGATAGTGTGGTCATCCTCTAGTGCAATCAAGTGATATACCCTGGGTGTGGCAGCAGGACTCTGCGCTAGTCCATAAGTCCAATGACACCCAGGCTTGATTTGAGAAAAAGTGCTACGACTTTGTACCCTTCTCTCACTGGCCCCCTCCTCCTTCCCCAACTTGAACCTGCTGGACTACTTTGTTTGGTTGTACGTTGAAAACATCACCAACATAACCTCCCACAACGCCAAAGCCAGCTCAATCGCCGCCATCCATCAAGTATTCACCAAACTCCCACCAGCACTTGTAGAAAAGGTATGCACCCAGTTCTGGACCTGTATTGACGCACTGATTAAGGCTGAAGGCGACTAGATTGAGTAGATGTCAGCTCAACTACATAATCAAGTTACGTGAATTGATTTTTTCAATAAAAGTTTTGAAATAAAGCTGCAGTATTGTTTTCTTTAGGGCGACAATGTTATCATTTTACCCTGTATAATGTATAATGAATAGCAAGATATGGGTAGCAATATATATATATAAGTGTCAATTTATATAATATATATAATAAGTGGCAATATATAATAAATAGCAATATATATATATATATATATATATATATATATATATATATATATATATAATAAATATAATAAGTATCAATATATAATGTATAATAAGTATCAATATATATAATACTAGCAAAAGTACCCGTCGTTGACTGGATTAAACCACAGCCTGCAGAAAATGGACTGATTTATGAAAGTATGATAGGTTATGAAAAGGAAGGATTGTAAAGAGATAGCTTTGAATTTTGGGGTATCAAAACCAAAGCAAAATATGATGAAAGTAAAAATAAAATAGATAAACCCCATAATTTATTATACCATACCTGTTCACACTGAAACACTTACTACAATATTCTGTGTATCTATATTAAAAAACCTTGTTAAACTTTGTGACATATTTCCATTCTATGGAGGTTAGGTGCGAACGAACACCCCATAATTTTATTATACCATATTTCTTCAAACTGAAACATAATTATCAAAGTATACTTACGCAGATAGATATGAAAAGTCTTTATTAAAGTTTGTGCCTATTTCCATTCTATGGAGGTCAGGCGCGAACGCAGACCCCACAATTTTATTATACCATCCCTATTTAAGTTAAAACATACTTATCAAAGTATCCTTATGTACATCTATATCAAAAACACTTGTAAACGTTTTTTTTAAAATTTTTTAATTTTTCATTTCCATACTTTGTGGACCAGGCGTGAACGCAGACCCCACAATTTTAATGAACCACTTTTCTGCCAGATCAAACATACCTATTCCTGTGTCTCGATACATCTTCTATCATTATATGTAATCAGTTTTTTAAAATAGTCAACCATATAGGAGCCTATTCGTAACCAGACACACACACACACACACACACACACACACACACACACACACACACACACACACACACACACACACATTCAGCTTTATATTATAGATATAAGTATCAATATATAATATATATAATAAGTAGCAATATATATAATATATATAACAAGAAACAGGAATAGATTAAAGGCACCTAAAATTTACACTAGAACTGATCTGTTGTTTAACGGATAAAGTGCTAAGTAATAATAAGTTTTAAGTTTTAAGTACCATTCTTCTGGAGGCTTATGGTTCAATCTTGAGTACAAGCGATACTAAAAATATAATTTAGAATTACTTAATTGACGGAAGCAGGAACAAGTTATCTCCATGAATTAAATAATTTTTTCAGTTTAAAATTCCGTACAATTCCAAAGGTCATTGGCCTTCGGGCCAAGATCAGATGCGATTGGAAGAGGTTGCCTCGAGTGGCGTTTGACAAGAGGTGGGTGCATGACGCTAGCTTGTGCATCCGACGAGGCGCCAAGTTTGAATTCGTGTTACCCCCATAGGCATGGCACATGCGGTACTGGGTCCTACGGAGCCCATCCCGCTAGGTTAGACAAATAAAAAGTAAAGAGATTCTTGACTGGTGATACAAATGAGATCCTGTCCCCTGATTGTTTTTTTTTTTTTTGGCACTAGAGAACCTTCGAGGCTACCCTACCACTACCCCCCTATCTTTTTGTTTTATCATCCCCTGATCAACCCCTACTCGAAGGTCGCCACCTAATATATTCCCCCCTTTTTTTGTTTTATCAATATATTTATTTTACTCCCAACACCCGATATGAATTCTTCCCAATCCCCATTAGGGATCTCCCCGCTTGTTTTCGGTGCCCCGGAAAACAGTAGGCGATCTAACTACTTAGATTAGCTTAGGGAGGGACCTTACTAACAATGCACTAGGCAATTTTATTTTTTGTACATTTTTTCTATATTTCCCACGCCCCAACACGAACTGTTTTTCTTCCAAATTCAAGAACTTTTTATTTTTTCCAATGAATTAAACTTTTTTCACACACACACACACCATATTTTAATTAAAAAAAAAAAAGAAAAAAATGCGCGCACACACACACACACACACACACACACACACACACACACACACACACACACATATACAGAAATTGTATATATATCGTTTTTGCCAAAACGCTGGGGTTTTCATTAGTTAGCTTTAGATTCCACAGAGTGAATGAGGTATTGTGGTAAATGTTGCCAGTCAAGAGTAAAGTCGCCACAGACTCCATTTTTACTTTAGTTACAAAGACCCTGCAACACTCCCCTCCCCAGATCTTATAGGGCCTTGTGCCTAAATTTGTTTTGTCTTTTGGAGAATTTACTTTTTAAAATTTTTTAATTTTATATTGGAATTTTTTTTTAATTGTAATTTTTTCTTTAAACGAAATAAATTAAAATAAAGATCAAAGTGTAGTATCTGTTCCGGCAGATACTGCAAGCAAAGACCATATGTGGGGGAAATCCCACATGTAAGACCTTGGTCAATGTAGGGGCAACCCTTCATACCAATTGTCACTATCCAGCTCCCCTACTCCCCGGGGAGTTGGTCCCATTTCCCCTTCACTCCTCACATTAAAAATCCGCCTTGTGCCTAATTTGCTCGGTGGGGGGGGGGGCAAATAAATACAGCCTTCGGGACAAGATCAAAGTGTAGTACCTGTTCTTCAGATGCTGCACTTCAATTTCTTGTTCTCTGTCAGTGGAGGAGAAATCCTTCACGACTGAGACAATTTTTATTTTTGTTCCTTTTCTCCACGTTAAAAAACGACCCTGGTATCTAACTCTGTCTGTGGGGAGGCATTGTAAATAGGAACATAAAACAAGATGCACCTAAAGAAGGTTGAAGGTTACATCGGCCGAAACGCTGTGGAAATGACATCCAAGATGAGATCAGTAGTTTGAATAACCAAAATGATACAAAGAAAACCAAATATTTTACATAATATATTTTCTAAGTCTACTATATCTATTAGCATATCTGTTTTTGGCACAGATCACAATGAATCATCTATAACTGATTGTCATTCAGGTTGGTAGCCAGTCCCCTGACTTGCATAATCATTAGAATCAATTATTATATAAAACCTCTGCCATGCCTAAATATTCACCCATTTAAATACTGATCAGTTTGAATGTTGCTTAACTTTATTGTTTTTTTTTTCATTTTCTTTCTTTGAAGATTGTAATGCTGGGTGTGGGGCAGCAAAACCAGCTGCCAACATTCCCCTGCTTTTTATTGAAACCAACCGAGAGCTCTTTTTAGTATCCTCGCCGTTCCCTTAAGTGCAATTGTCTGGATTTCACTTGCACTTGGTTCACCAAGTATATTAGTTAGGTAGGACTTCAGGTTCTTTTTTATAAGCCCTGTGGCCTATAATGAATGACCTATAATAACTGGTATGATTGATATCTCCCTAAGATCCCAGTTTCTTTTCATATCATACATGAGACCTTGATATTTGATCTGCTTCCCCCTTTCAGCTCTTTTCAGACCTCCATCATTAGGGACACTCACTTCAATCAAGGTTGCCATTCTCTCTAATCTATTTCATATAACTATGTCAGGTTTCACAGCAGCATTTTCAAGATAGATGGCTGTAGGGATTACATGGTAGTAATGTATGGTATATAAGTCATTTTCAACTGTTCTTTCATTGATATTATGGGAACTTGTGTGCCAACGTGATTATAACCGTGTGTATGAATTGTTCAATAATCAGAAGAAATACACCTTTCAAATATTTATCTCTCTGTAAAAGAGGATTAAAGAATGATAAATCACTTGAAAAATAGCATACAAGATCTTTTGTGACTTTTTGATTATGATTCTTTTTGTGTCTTTATGCTTTGTGACATAGATTAAATTTTCTGACATTCTTGCCATTTATTTGGGCGATTTGCTTTTTTTTGTAACAGTCACAGAAAAATCCAGTTTTCCTCCATTCTCGTTATTTTCATGGAAGTTGCTTGACAGAACTTCAATCTCTGTAATAAAACAAATCACCATCCACTAGATTGCGAAGTTGATTTTGTACTAATATCTACAGCAGTTATTGTTTTTCATTGTTTATTTTTTTTACATTTTTTATTGTTTGATATATATATATATATATATATATATATATATATATATATATATATATATATATATATATATATATATAGAGAGAGAGAGAGAGAGAGAGAGAGAGAGAGAGCGAGACCGATCGACCGATGCTGGTGTTTACATTATTTAAAATATTATTGCTACTACTACATTTTAATTTGTGTGTCTGCGCATATGTGTATGTACTTACGCTCATCTATATGTGTGTGTGTGTGTGTGTGTGTCTGTGTGTGTGTGTGTGTGTGTGTGTGTGTGTGTTTGGGGAAAAAATTGATGCGTTCCTGTAATTTTATTTTTTGTAATCATATCTACAGCAGTTATTTGTTTTTTTTTGTCATTGTTAATTTGTTTACATTTTTTTTTGCTTATGTGTGTGTGTGTGTGTGTGTGTGTGTGTGTGTGTGTGTGTGTGTGTGACAGAGAGAGAGAGAGAGAGAGAGAGAGAGAGAGAGAGAGAGAGAGAGAGAGAGAGAGAGAGAGAGAACCCAACTGACCGACCGATCGACCGACTGACCGACCGATGCTGGTGTTTTCGTTAATCTATATATTAATACGATAGCGTGTGTGTTACTTTATGTGTCATGCTTACATCCTTTTTCTTTCGAGTGGCTGTCGTTTAATAATTGTCGTGTCTTTCCATTTCTTGTAATAAATAATTTTGCCAAGAATTCTTCATAAGGATTGCTTTCGTTTCGATTATAGATAATGGCACCCAACTCATCTAATTTTTTATTTTTGAAATCACTACTTTATATTGCTTTTTAACAGTCATGCTTACATTATTAAATATGGAAAAATAAATAACTCACCTCTTTTTTATTGTTCTATCCTTTTTTATTGTTCTACATGCTACTGTATTAATATATAAACTTGCTTAGATAAACATTTTTACAGTTTTAACAAAATAGGCTAGAATAATATGATGATGTCTTCATTCATGCTGAACGTCCACACAATGCCCAGCAGCAATATATTACATATGAAAGATACTGCTGTGGAATTTTCGCAGGTCCCGCTAGTGTTTATTATTATCGAATAGTTCAAAATACCCGACAATTTAAACAAACGATGTAATACGCATTGTATTTTTTAAGTTTTGATATTGTAAGTAACAATGTGTGAGTTTGTATTTTTTAATACAAACAACTCCGGTTATAACGATATGAAAGCTGTTTTCAACTTAAAACAACTTGTAACTTCCACCTATAATCTCTTCATGGCAAACCAGTTATCAATCAATAATCAATCTGCAGCACACTAATGTGCCGCATCACAGTAGTTGGGTACCACTAGCTTATTGGAATGCATGATGCAGACAACTGGTCAATGATCATTTGTTGAATTAATAAATTAATATTTAAATTAATAAAAAGTCGTAGTCAACAGTTCATCAAATGCAGATATCAACCAGGAAAAAGAATATGGCGTACATCATCATCATCATCATCATCATCATTGGTTTAATGTCTGTTTTACATGCTGGAATCTGTTAGACAACTTTTAAAAATTGATTTCCATACTAACCAATCCCTGGCTCGGCCCTTATTTGTCCCCCTCTTTCTTTCTTTCATTTCTTCCCTATCCTTCTCTCTCTCTCTCTCTCTCTCTCTCTCTCTCTCTCTCTCTCTCTCTCTCTCTCTCTCTCATCCATCCTTATTGTAGAGCAGAGTGCGCTTATACTAGTACATTGGCTTTTCAAACCAACACCTGACCTTGTGTCTAACTTCCTGGAGAGTAAGTAAATTACATATACATTTGTTTGAAAAATTGCACGGAAAAACATGAAAAAAAAAGAAGTTAGTAAACAAATGTTGATTCTTTTTTTTTCTACTTGAATAGAAACGATTTTCTCAAGTCACATTAAAAATGAATTCGCTTTTATAACTATTTTTCAATTTCTGTATACATCCACATATAATGTTTGCTTTTTTATATACATGCAGTTACAATTTATTGTAAATAAAATAGGGCATCCAGTTATTGTTATAACAACTTCTGAATGGTTTTCAAAACAGAACTGGACATAAAATATAGTTTGCTTTAGTGACAATGTCATGGAGATGGCATGAATTATGATTTTATGGCCTTCGTCATGGAGAAATTGTTCATATATATCTTTTTTTATTTTTTTGATAAATAACTTTTCTCTCTGTTTTGCACATGATTTTTTCCATGTGGACAGTCTGTTTGCCTAAAACATTATGACAAATTGAAAAACTTCCTCGAATAATTGTGTACCAGTTTTATATCTCCTTACGAAGATCAAAATCGATATATAATATGGGTAAACAATATGTCTAGAATACTGACTCATTACATGATATTGACTCTAGAAAATGTCTAAAATGTAACGATTAAGTTTAACAGATCTTAAGAAGGGACTAAAATTCAGAGAATCTTGTTTAATTGGTATCGTATCTGACTATGAACAAAAATCTGAACCAAATACAAATCTGAAATAATTGAATTTGTACATGGGAAGTTGTACGCATAATATGTTCTCTAAAAAGCTTTTAAAATATTTTAATTAAACTAAAATATGGGAATATTTATTGAGTGAGATTGAAAAAATTCAAATTAAACTAAAATATCAGAATATTTATTGATTGCAAATGAAAAAGTTCAAATTAAACCAAAATATTGGAATATTTATTGATTAAAGGTGAAAAAGTTCAAATTAATCTAAAATATGAAAGGATAAATTGAATGGGATTGAAAAAGTTCAAATTAAACTAAAATATCAGAACATTTATTGATTGTGAATGAAAAAGCTCAAATTAAACCAAAATATGTGAATATTTATTGATTGTGAATGAAAAAGCTCAAATTAAACTAAAATATCAGAATATTTATTGACTAAATGAAAAAGTTCAAATTGAACCAAAATAAAAATCAAAAAGTATCTGAGTTTTCTGAAACTGTCTCCAACTACTATTTGCAGTGTTTACATAAAATTAAATTAAACCAAATATAGGCCACGTTACTTATTATTATGCCTAGAAGTTGTGTTCAAAAATACAAATTAATCAGTTAATTAGTTTAGAAGTGAATATTATATATAGAAATATGTAAACATATGCACATACCTATATATATATAAATATATATATATATATATATATATATATATATATATATATATATATATATATATATATATATATATGGGGTTAATCGTGACACTCTGTACTGATGATTCCTGAAAGGATGAAACATTAATGTCTGTAGGTATTGAATTATTATAGTAAATAATTATGTCAGCCCCTTTAAGAAACTTGTTTCTTATCGTTGAGCACTTTCAGTTGTAATAAGTTAGTCAACTTAGCTCATATGCGTAGATCATCATATAATGAATAGATCACTCTGACTGACGTTAAAAGCATTTAAAATAAAGTTTAATTTCAACTGTATCTCTCGCTGTTGTCAGTAGACGAATGGTTCAGGTGCTTGCTAATGAAGCCAGACATAACTTCTGTTGCAAGGGTTCGAATCTCTTGACTGGCATTAATCATGACAACCTGCACTGATGATTCCCGAAAGGATGAAACACTAGTGTTTGTAGGTGTTTATTTATTATAATAAATAATTATATATATATATATATATATATATATATATATATATATATATAAATTTCACTCTCTGTGTGAGTTCCTTCCTTATAGGTTCCCAAACGGCTGAGCCTATCTTTTTCAAATTTCACGCAAAGCTAATTTATATGTCTGGCAGTGTTCTTAGATATGTTTTGTACAGAAATTCATCCAATACGTATCGAAAATCGAAAAAATCAGATTACAAAAATAGTTTTTACTTATAGATGAAAAAGAATAAATTTTACAGGGAAATTTTTATACGTTACACCGGCAAGGGAGATAATAAAATCTTAGTAATGATTTTTTGCTAAAGAAAAATAATTATTGTCATCTGGTTGTGTATAGCTCAATTGTAGGGCATTTGGCTACGGATCGAATGATCCCCTTTTCAAGCGCAGGTGTACCTCACCATTTTATTTATTTTTTCTTATTAACGAGTTCAATTTACAATAAAAGAAGAGGTACCATTTAAAATCGCCGCACATCATTTCTTCATTTGCATATTTGAAAACTAAACATTAATCAGAAGTGACTTTTCCAGAGCATTTATTCTCAAGCCAAA
Source organism: Euprymna scolopes (assembly GCF_053919585.1). Taxonomy (NCBI): domain Eukaryota; kingdom Metazoa; phylum Mollusca; class Cephalopoda; order Sepiida; family Sepiolidae; genus Euprymna; species Euprymna scolopes. The sequence continues at coordinate 126,563,566 of NC_136489.1, forward strand.
ATACAAAAAACCACGGACAGAATTCTCTGAACGATATTATTATTATTATTTTTTGTGAATTAGTCCATAGGGCAAATTATTCCTCATAATACATAATAATCAAGAGAGGATTGATTCTATGATAATACATACGCAACCTGCATAAATCAAAATATCATGTTCGAGCTTATTGTATGACCAGGCAACGCCGGACGTCCAGCTAGCATATATATATATATATATATATATATATATATATATATATATATATATATATATATATAATAATTTCCACAGCCAAACAACTTCGCAGCCCACAAGAGCTATGAAAGAAAGGAACCAGAAGTCCAAAACTCGAGTTTCGCCCTCATTTGGGCTATTAGTTAGACTACCCGAACTCAAGATTTGAAACCCGAGCCTCTTACATGTGAAGCAAGCACTCTGCCAACTGAACAAACGCCTTGCACACAAGCAATTCTATTAACTAACACAGATCAAGCAAACCGTGCCAAAATCAGATTGTGAAATATATATATATATATATATATATATATATATATATATATAGTCATCATCATACAGTACTGTTTCACTGTTTCACAGCTCATCAGTGCGGCACTATTATATAAAGGAATTTTGTGTGTATATGTGAGTTTGTTTCCTATGGACTCGAAAACGACTGGTTGGATTTTTATGAAATTTTACACGAAAGTACTTTATGTGCCTGGCAGTGTTCTTAGATAAGTTTTGTATCGGAATGTTTTTGATAAGTATCGATAATTGATAATCAAAATAATCTGATGAAAGAACGAACAGGCGATTTTAATCAAAGTTAACAAATTACACAGCCTAATATCACAAATGTATTTCAGAAATTTTGTTACCACACAATTTGAAAGGCTCGACATATCAAATCAACAGTAAGTTTTTTGATATGACAGGAGCGCTTTCGAAATAAATGTTTCTATTTAAAGCAAAATTACCTCATGATACTAGACTTTTTCATCTTAAACTTAAATGCAAGCCATTATCACCGCACAAGTAGTAAGGCCAAGCATATAAAATCAACAGGAGGTTTTTTGATATGACAGAGGAACTTTTAAAATGAATTTTTCTGTTTAGAGCACAATTGAAGCATGATACTTGACTTTTGCATTTTAAACTTTAATTCAAGCCATTATAGCCATTATATATAAAAAAAATGTCATAAAATCAACAGTGGGTTCTCTACAGTGCAATGTCAACTACAGTGTATTGTGGACTGTCACTGCGGGGAGACATGTGAAGCTTTCTTTCGTTGCACTGTAATGTGTTCCCAACTACAAAAAGCAATCAATCGATTTTATTGAAAAATGGGCGATTTCACCGAGTTTGATGAAAATAAAAACATGGAAATCTGAAACATTAGTTCATCATTATTCAATCCTGGGCAACGTCGGTTCTCCCTGCTAGTATATATATATATATATATATATATATATATATATATATATATATATATATATATATATATATATAATCATAATTCCCCTCACTCTTTGTCTGTGTCTAAACCTAAACGTAGATTTCATGAACAAAGATTCTTTCTTAGAACTGCACGCCTGTGGAACTCTCTTCTGTTTCCCTACTTTTCAACTGACTTCAATATAGTCGTCTTCAAGTCTAATTTAAACAAATTCTGGATGATCGTCGCCTTCAGAAATCAAATTTAGTAAATTTCCACTACTAAAAATTACTACGATATTGTCCCATTCACTACTGTAGACTCATTAACTCTTATCCTCGATTGGCCTCCAGGCCTTGATCAGTGGTGACTCCTTTGTAATATATATATATATAACAAAAACTATATTCAAAAATTCATGATGTTGAGCATCTTTTAATTTATTCATTTAATTCAGTTGACTTTTATAATTCTTGACAGTATCTGTTTTGTAGCGCAAGATCAATCACTTAATTATTATATCAATCAGTGAATCTATTTTGCCCTTAACTCATCAAAAGAAATAGCAACAATCAATCGGTCAAAAGGAAATAAAGTATGATTTTACATGATTAAAAGGATTCGTCAAACTTATGCGCCTATATATATATATGTATATATTTATATATATATATATATATATATATATTTATATATATAATGTGGGGTTATATATATAATGTGGAGTTATTGTGTTTCAGAGGTTAAATTATCAATGAAGTGTAACATGATTAATACAAGAGTGCTCAATACCGAAGTATATATACATCATTTTATCAGCTCCATTAGTTTAGTTTAGAAGCAGCTTTTACTCCCCCAAAAAGTACAGTTCTTTTCCCCATCCTATGTAAACCATATAAAAAGCTGTTGATAAACTCAGCACATTTACAACATTATTTCCAAATAAGTTCCTATTTACTTGTTTCCATACTGCTGAATTATAAATAAGCCATTTGCTCTTTTGGCTGCAGTTAAAATAACATGCTTCAGAAACCTGCTATTTTCTGCAAAGTCCTGCATACATGCACACGCATATATATATAAAGTGTATCACAAAAGTGAGTACACTCCTTACATTTCTTCAAATATTTAAGTATACCTCTTCATGGTGCAATACTGAAAAAATGAGTTTTGACAATGAAAAGTAGTCTGTCTACAACATATATAACAGAGTTAATTTATTTTCCCCTCAAAATTACTCAAAATATAGCCATTAAAAGCTAGCAACAAAAGTGAATACACCCCTTACTAAAAGTTGTCAATATTAACATACAACATGTCAACTCTTACCATTTTGTGTGGCCATCATCTTTATCCAAAACTGCCTTTACTCTCCTGGGCATGAAGTTTACCAGAGCTTCACATGTAGCCACTGGAATGCTCTTCCACTCTTTAATTACAATGTCATGGAGCTGGCGGATATTTGAGACTCCACATTCTGCTTGAGGATGCCCTAAAGATGTTCTATTGGGTTCAAGTCTTGAGATATGCTTGGCCAGTCCATCATCTTTACCCTCAGCCTCTTCAGTAAAGCAGTGGTTGTCTTGGATGTGTGTTTTGGGTCCTTGTCATGCTGGAACACTACTCTGCAACCCAGTGTCTGGAGGGAGGGGATCATGCTCTGCTGCAGTACATGTTGAAGTTCATGTTTTCCTCAATGAAATGTAACTCTCCAATATCTGCAGCACTCATACAGCCCCAGACCATGACTGTAGGCATGACACACTTATCTTAATACTCCTCAAATTGGTATGCGTGTCTGTCACCCCAGGAGGAAGCCTCTTCTGAAGGTAATACACATGAAAGCCAGTTCGCTGAAGACATGCCAACAAAGCCCATAGATTACTGGAACTATATTCTATGGTCTGATGAGACGAAATTTAATTTGTTTGGTGCTGATGGCCTTAAGCATGTGTGGCGGCGATCACAATAGGAATAGGACTCAGGTGTATCGCAAATCCCACACTTATTTTGGCGCCGCATCAACATTAATTAAAGTAGGAACTTAAAACCATTTTTTAATAATAATAATAATAATAATAATAATAATAATAATAATAATAATAATAATAATAGTACTTCTCTAACAACCCTAATCAGAAAACTAAAATCCAAAAATGTACATTTCTCAATAACGTGAAAAAAAAATCCTACAACCCAGGCTCTAAATTTTGTAATCTTTGCATCTCAGAGGCAGTTAGGATAATCACATCCCCTCAAAGGGAAAATGTAATTAATTCAAAAAATGAACTAATTTCCTAATGCAAACATGTGAAGAAATTTAAATACAACCAATTTGAAATTACTGTGTATAACTTGATTCTCCATCTGTATTATTTGGATGCATTGGGCTACTGTTTTCATCTTTAGTGTAATTTTCACAACGTTTTGGTCGATGAAACCTCCGACCTTCTTCAGGTGTATCTTGTCGAACCTGGGAATGTTTCTATCGAACTTGTGAATTTGAACTGCAAGGACCTTTGGTGCAGTGGTTAGAGTACTAGTAAAAATCAGTGCAAAAAGTGATATTCTCCTGAAGGTTGAAGGTTCAATCCTCATGTGGGCGACCAAAAAATCCAATTGCGAATTACTTAGGACCAGTCATGGCTGATGGAACAAGAGCATGCTACCCCCATGAAGTAAATAAAGGGTTCCGTTCGGAATTCCGTCCAAATTCCCGAGTTCAACAGATACACCTGTAGAAGGTCGGAGGTTACATCGACCGAAACGTTGTAAAAATCACACTCAAGAGGAGAACAGTAATCCAATGGATCCAAATAATACGAATAATCAATCCTCATCTCAGAATTCTAAAACGTTGATTCTCCATATAATTATGTATAATATTATTCCCCAAACCTATCATGCCGTTTTCATCTAAAAGTAAATAACATTATTTAAACATCCAAACTTTGCATTTAGATTCTAATCCATAGTTCACGTACTCTAACGTTTGATTAGCTTCGAACTTATTACTATAATACAACATCCTATTAGACTTCAAAACTCTCTAGATAAGCGCTAATAAATAACCCATTGTAGAACCTAACCCTTAACACACTAATTAATGTAGTATATAATAACATAGATCATCGTCTTAGTAAATATCGAATATATGTCCGCCTATGTCACAGTAATACAAGGTGGCCCCCAAAAAACGGATCCCAACTCTAATTAGGCCCCGTTTCTTAGTGTTTTGTCCGAATGAAATGAAACTTTGGTCATAACTAGTTTATTATATTCAAAACATCACATCAAAACACTAGGGTCTTTGGCCTTTTTTTTCCCCCGTTGACTGTAAAATGCTCAGAAAAACAATTGAATGTCCTCTGTTTTTTTGGGGGGTCACTCTTTATATATTGAGTAAGTTCCTAACAATATTTTGTATAATTATTTAGTTTGAACTCATTTTCCCAAACATACCGTCTTCAACAGCGAACACACCGCCATTTTGCTTTTTCAAATATACCGATAAACACGGTATGATTTTCGATCCGATTACACGTTTTAAAGCGAGCAAAACCACTTAAACCTTTTGCAGTTAGGTAGAAGAGTAATTTATCTTCCCCTTGATAACATTTATTTGTTATATATTTGATTTTTGACCACTTTTTCGAATCTATGTGTATAGTAATGCAAAACCACTATTTTAATATAATCGTTGGCCAGATGAACCAGTGACGCTAAAATTATATAAAACTGCATAAGTAAAATAATCTACATGTTTGAGCACTTCAAATTATGCAAAAAAATATCTTAAACATATTCGATGAACAAATTTCCACACATTTGCTTACAGAGATCAGAACTTGTAAAGCGCCATTACTAGTATAGACACGCATGCAGTCGACACTTCCTTCAGCTTTTTCTAACTTCAGTCTATACGACCTTTTTATGTATCCCTTACTTGCCTCCGTCTGGCTTGTATACTTTTTTTTTAATCATAGCAAGTTCTAATTTCCTTTCTCGGCTTTAACAACCTACATCAGAGAGATTCTAATCTTTCCCATCCCCCTCTTTCTTATATCCATATTCCCCCGTCACCCCCTTTTAAAACTTTGACCTAGATATAGGTTAGAGAAAAAATAGATTTCATTTATCATAAAACTCCTCACGAGGGAAGAGTTAGACACCAGGGTTTTAATGTGGAAAAAAAGTGAACAAAAAATAAAAATTGTGTCAGTCGTGAAGGATTTTTGCTCCACTAAACCAGTACAAGAAATTTAAGTGTTGCATCTGAAGAACAGATACTATACTTTGAATTATATATATATATTTTTTTACAAACAAAACAGAAATAAAGAAAAAATTAGGCACAAGGCCACTAAAAAATTGGGGAGGGGAGTGCCTATGGTCTTCCTCGTCAATGTACCTTTGCTCGTCTATCATTGATCCTAGCTGAAGTTCTCATTCACTACAATACCTCAAGCACACCGGGGGTCGTTCTACTTAAGATTCCCAAATCATATCGTGTTTTTTTTTTGTTGTTGTTGTTGCTTTTGTTTGTTTCTTTGTTTGTTTTTGATTTTAAAGCAATGAAATAAATTTGTAAACATAAAATTTTTATAAAAATTTGTTTGTTTAATTTTACTTCCTTGGCTTGGGATGGGGGAAAAAGTCCAAAAAAATATAGAGTTAATTAGTTTCCCATTGAATTACGTTTACAAAACAAATATGCATTGACTACATGAATATTAAATTCATCTTAATTTTTCAGCCTGTGAAATTTTGTATATCATGTAAGATATTTTCTTGTTCAAATCAGAACATAAACCGAGATGTTTGAGAGATAATTTTAAGCTGTCCTTGAACCGTTTCCGCTGTCTTCCTACAGTTCTTATCTATCTATCTATCTATCTATCTATCTATCTATATATATATATATATATATATATATATATATATATATATATAGTCTTTGAAGTTTTTAACCTTTAAAACTATACAAAAAAATATTTTTTATCATTCGTTAGAAAACTATCTAGTCAGTAAGTCATTTAATCACCTGCAATCACTGCATCAACTTACTCTCGAATTTACTATAATACCAATAATTTATTTTTAAAGGGATCATCAGTTGTTTACCATGAAACACTGTTTCGGGGATTTAAAAACAAAACAGTATATTACATCATGGCTCCCCAGCAGTGTTGATCAAACACCACCCCCTTAATCTTAGGAAGAAGACATGTTACAAACATTTGATCCAATTTCCTATTCTTAATTGCAATTACTAACCTTTTCATACTTTAAAAATGAATTTCTTACCTGTGCGCTTCATCAATTTCCACATTTAAAATGGATACATTTTTTAATTTTTTAATTTATCAGTCTTGTATTTATAAGATTAGGATTAATCCATTTAAGTACTTATCACCCCCAATATGATTAGTATTTTGTATATTTACATTCTTATTTATTTAAAATTTGATATATAAAGGTTAAAAATATTTTTACATATATACATTTATATATATATATATATATATATATATATATATATATATATATATATATATAGTTTGATTAAAAGACGACAAACATTATTTTCTTCAATTGCATATTTGGCAACTATCGGTTAAGTTGAGTTAAGCTTGGTTTGGTAATCCATTATGAAAATATTGACACCCGAACAGTGTTTGTAAATTGAAACCGACGGTACTGATGTTTTCTCACCTTCTGTAAAATTCTAATTATATATATATATATATATATATATATATATATATATATATATATATATAATAAAAGATGAGGAATAAAAGTTACAAATAAATTTATTATATCATAACATCAATAAGGAAAGAGAAATAGAGAATATTCACTTTAGACCATGGCATTTCGAAGCTAAAAAATTCTCATCAGAAGTTGAAAAGAGCCAGAAGTATACAAAATATAAAATATATAAATAAAAACTGGCTCAAGAACATTTAGATTGGAAACGAAGGAAGTATCTTGAAAAGTTTTGTTTAGCTTGAGGTAGTTGCTTTTTGTCTAGCCATACTGATGAACAGCAAAACAGTATTTTATGTGGATGATTAAAATACAGCGAAACAGAACTTTATGTGGATGACTAAAATACAGTGAAACAGTACTGTATGTGGATGTCTAAAATATTTCCTATCTTTAGTTGAACATATTAGGAAGTAAAAAACAAACAGCCATTAGTATATTAAGAGATGTTCTTTCTGCAAACAAATGGAGCTTAGGTGTTAGGACAATGTTTGAAGATTGTGAATTCACATGCAATTCATAGCAGCAGCCTAATAGCATAACGGTTAGAAACGCCAACTATTGGTTGTCTAGCTGCACTGATAAGCTGTGATACAGCAAAACGGTACAATATGTGGATGACTATACATTTGTCTCTATATATATGGATATATATAGCATGTAATACTTATTTGTATGTATATGTAGTATATTATACTTATTTGTATATATGTAGTATATTATCTTTATTTGTATATATATATACATATGCATATATATGTGTATATATATATACACATATATATATATATTATGTTATACTTATTTCTCTATATATATTATGTTATACATATTTGTATATATAAATTATGATATGCTTATTTGTATATATATATATATGGTATGTTATATTTATTTATATATATATATATATAATATATTACACTTATTTGTATATATTTAGTATGTTTAAATATTTGTATATTTATAGTTTATTAGACTTATTTGTATATATATATAGTATGCTATACTTATTTATATATATAGTATGTTATACTTATTTGTATATATATAGTATGTTATACTTATTTGTATATATGTAGTATGTTATACTTATTTGTATGTATATATAGTATGTTATACATGTCTGTATATACATAGTATGTGTGCCTATATACATGGATATATATACTCGTAATACTTATTTGTATATATGTATTATGTTATACTTAATTTGTATCAATATTGTATGTTATACTCATTTGAATATGAGTATCTTATACATATTTGTATATATGTATAGTATGTTACACTTATTTATATTTATGTACTATGTTATATTTATTTACATATATTGGTTTCGTTGGTTGTTTTATGGCATATAAACACTTTTTACGTTATTTAATGCCAAATCCAGTAATTTTGAAGTAAAATATTTTAATAGGATATATTTGCTTTTTTTTTTTCAAATCAGTTTTTATTGAACCCATAGTTGGGACCCTAACAGGTACTAGCACTCCGGGTCAGAGTTGACCTGGGAGCAATGGAAATTAAGGGGTTGCCTCACACTCCATAAAGCCTGCAAGCTGGGGCCTCGCCATCAGATATATCCAGGACCTATTTATATATATAGTATGTTATACTTATTTGTATATCTAGTATGTTATATTAATTTATAGATACATAGTAAGTTATACTTATTGTTATATATAGTACGTTAGACTTATTCATATATATATAGTATGTTATACTTATTTGTATATATATATAGTATGTTATACTTATTTGTATATGTGTAGTATATTAGACTTATTTTATATATAGTGTGTTATACTTATTTGTATATATATATAGTATGTTATACTTATGTGTATATATAGTATGTTATACTTATTTGTATATATATATAGTATGTTATACTTATTGATATATATATATTATGTTATACTTATTTGTATATATATATATTATGTTATACTTATTGATATATATATATAGTATGTCATATTTATTTGTATATATGTAGTATGTTATAATATTTACATATATATAGTATGTTTACTTATTTGTATGTATATAGTATGTTATATTAATTTATAAATAAACTTTATATTTTATACTTATTTCTGTATGTATATAATGTTATACTTATTTGAATATATCTTGTATAGTATGCTTATTAGTAGAGCTATAATATGTTATCCTTATTTGTATATATATAGTATGTTATACTGAATTTTATATGTATTATATTATATATTTTGAATATATATTATGTCATATATATTTGTATATATATAGTATGCAATACTTATTTGTATAAATGTAGTATGTCATACATGTTTGTATATATATAGTATATTATACTTATTTGTATATATGTAATATGTTATATTGATTTGTATATATAATGTTATACTTATTTGTTTATAAATAGTGTATTATACTGATTTATATATATTTAGCATGTCTACTTATTTGTATATATGTACTATGTCATACTGATCTCTACATATATATAGTATGCTATACTTATTTGTATATATGTAGTATGTTATACTTGTGTATATATAGCATGTTATACTGTTTTGTATATATATAGTATGTTATACTTATTTATACATATGGTACACTTATTTGTATATATATATATAGTATGTTTTACTTATATATATATGTAGTATAGTCTACCTGTCTATATATATAGTATACTATACTTTTTATATATATGTATAGTATTTTATACTTTTTTGTATGTATGCTATTTTTTCCAAAAGTTGAAGCTTGACTTTCTAAATGAGATCTTACTATATCCATAAGAGTTTACCCTCATTCATAAATTGGTTTTCTCTATGCTCTGGGTGATATCTCCTTGACTAAACATTGATCATACGAGTGAATAAAAACTGAAAATATATGATTATATATTTTTTTTACTTTAAAATAATCATTAGCGTTTGTTGGTATATGTGTGTGTTGTTGTTGTTAATTTCAATTTGTATCTTGTTCTTTCTGCAAGCTTCCTATTTTCTTCATAAATGGCAGACACCAAGTTATCTAATAAACATGTAGCGCCCTGTCTCTATAACTGTAAAAAAGTTGAAGACGATCAGATATACACATCGGTTCCTGGCTGTACGTCTCTTCTTCAAATGTCGATCGCCAACTTCGAATTTAAATATTTTCTAATGAAAATACACGGATTCACTTAAATAGGTAATTATCTCTGGGATCTTTTTTTTTTTATGGAAAATAAGCATCCTCTTATTTAACATCAATGAGGATTCCATTTATAAGTTGTCTGCCGGCACAACCCTGGAATGAATATCTGTGAGAGCAGACGGCAATGATTCTTTTTTTTTTTTTTTTTAAATATATTTATTCCTTCACGTACATCTCTATAAAAAAAAACATTTTACAAGAAAAAAAATGTCTCCGTATTGTAATTTTCTTTCGATTTTTCATTTCTGTGATGTATCGATCTCGTTTCCAGTAAGTAAAAATTATTTTAAACACTTCATCTGAAAACTCATAAATCTGTCAATGCAATCAACTATATATAGGCACAAAATCAGTCAGTATCATGTTTAAAATATTTAAACTACATTCTCAAGTTGCTCTGGAAACTTGTTCTAGTTGTACTTTCAATTCTTTTAAGGGGAAAGGGATATGCGAAATGATCCTCAACTGGTTAGGTGTGACGTTGCTTTTTATAATTATCAAATATATAAAAGGCAAAATGTGTGTGTGTTTGTATGTCTCGCAAAAACTTTCGACAGACGCATCAAACAAGGACAAAGTTTTTATCGTTAGAAAGACCGATCTCTCAAACGACAAATATCCAAAAATTGGCCCAAAACATTAATTCTTTGACCGTCAACTGGGCTGTATTTTTTGCAAGGAGGAGTCAGTTTTTGCGTTGACAAAGTTATTTATGTCTTGCGATCTCGACGCACATATAAAACACGTTATTTCAAAGGTCCGTGACGCCACTGGCTATTGCGGCTAATTCTTTGCACTCAGACCGATACTCGTTTCTATTTTCATTTCTTTTAGGGGGTGGGTTGGTTGCTCATTAGCCTTACTATACCACCTCTCCACACCCGGGCAACGCCGAGTACCCATGCTAGTCGAATATATAAAACCAAAATGTGTGTTAGTGTGTGTGTGTGTTTGTATGTCTCGCAAACACATTTGATACACGCAACAAACACTGACCAAATGGGTATCGCTGGAAAGATCAATTCTCATGCAACAAATACCCAAGAATTGGCCCCAAACATTAATTCTTTGACCGTCAACTGGGCCTGTTTTTTTTTGCAAGGAGGGGTCAGTTTTTGCATCGACATTTTTGCAGGTCATTCACGCCTAGCAATCTCAACGTACGTTTAAAATACGTTATTTTAGAAGCCCATGACGTCACATGTGCACCGTGGGCGAGACAGCTAACGCATTGGCTTTTTTCACTTTCTTTCGCGTTACAGGTTCGAGCCTGGCAACTGCGGCCAATTTTTTTCTTTTTTTGCTCTCTCACAGGTATTCACTGCTACTAGTTTTTAAGGGGTTGGTTGCTTAATAACCTTATTATACCACCTCTCCACACCCAGGCCACGCCGGGTACCCATGCTAGTATGTCATAAAGTTAACATCTTTGTTGAGGATGCGACCTTAAATGCGGAGGATAGAAGTGGGTTTACTTTTGGCTGGCTTTTAACTCTCGCTTTCCTCGTTTTTGCTTTTTGGTTCACACATTCTATGAGAACAGTTTCTGTCCAAAGGAGAGGAATTGCTGTTTTCTGTCACAGAAGTTATCCATATAACATTTATCATTGACTAGTTGTTTTTTTTTTTAAATCTTGAATTAGTATTTTTAGCTCCTTACATCAAGTGGCTTCATGTCTTGTCTGGAGCGATTTCCATAAAAATAAAAAAGATAAGACTAAAAAAAAATACTTGTCTTTCTTCAGTTGATGAATTCTTTTAGTACTTCCCGAAGCATCTTTTTCTGCAGACTTGTTCATAGATAAAAACCGTAAAACACGAAAAAAAAAAAAAAACTTACCCACTTAACTTTATGTAGGATATAATGTCAATATTATCTTTTTATCACAATCCTCCCGTTAAGTACTGTGGATTCCCCCAAAATTCTCAATAGTAAGAGTGAGCCTTTAGGGTGTCCTTGCAACTTGGCTACTCTCGTCGCTCGGTTGTTTCTGCTTGTGTCGATAGCACTTATCAAAATTGTTTCTTTTTGTGCATACCTTAACCAAATCATAAAGAGCCAATGTTTATATTTTAAATCAACCTACACCACACATTATTGTTTCAATCTATTTGAATTCCAAAGCACATTCCCAACTAAATTCCAAACTTAACCTAAATTTTGTTGGACCACTTTTCATAAATCCAGTTCTCGCCATCATAATAGGTTTTATGAATTATCAATATAATAATTTCATGCAATTCTAAGCTTTTGGGATGAGATGTGAAGGTTTGTGTTATATCAATTGATCGGACTATTATTCTCATTCCGGCCGCTGTAACCTGCGACCTTCTTCGGGTGTTAAAAACATGTTTCTTTTTCTCTACTAAGAAAACACGATAGAAAATAATAACATCATTAGCCATCCCAGCATAGAACTAAACTGCATTTGGACGCCCCTAATCACAAAATCACAGAAAAAGAACAAACATAACATATGCCCAGCCCAAGGGTTATAACTTCACAAAAGAATATTTTTTTCCTTGGAGTTACCCCCCCCTCCGCTTGCATTGTGTTTAAAAAAAAATAAAAATAAAAAAACGCATGGGTATCGATCCTCTGTTTCGTAAAATATTTTTTCACTAATATTAACAATTAGTATAGATATCCCGAAAAATTGAGTCAGAGGAAAGCCTTTAAAAAATATCTTATTGACCCCTGAACATTGAACCTTCTTTATGATCTAGAGAACAACCCTTAAACCCATGGTTTAAATTGTTGCAATGCAGAGCCAACCCTCTTTTCCTTAATAGAGAAAAAGACCTGAAGAAAGTCGCAGATTGCAGCGAACTAAACTTTGGGCTAATAGCATCTAAGATAAGAATAATAGTCCAATTAATCAACATAACAAAAGCATAATAATTTCATGTTTGTATGGACATAATCACTGTACACTACATTTTAAAAATAGGATGTACAGATCGAAGATGATGCAATGCAAAAAAAAAGTAATTTGTAAAATTTTCATTTGATAACAGTGTTGTGTCGAACATGGAACTAAAAGTAAAAAACCTCTATATCCAGATAGATTCTGAAACCGGAGTAGTAGATGTTTTAGTTCAAAGAGGTAGTACAATATAGTGTAGTCGGCATTTGCAAGCAAAATAATAATTAAATAACATTTTTGTTATAAAACTCCCTCTTTGTTTGATTGCCAAACAGCTGGAACAAGCTAGGGCATATATATATATATATATATATATATATATATATATATATATATATATATATATATGTAAATTTTTGGTACAACAGAATGGAAGTATAAATTTTAGAGGAAACATCATTTAATCTAAATACCAAAAAACAAGAAATGGGCAGATGAAAATAAAATTTTTTTTTCCTTAAGGCCTTATCGTCTGACCCTCTAAGAGGAGACGTCAGAATGATAGATTAAAAACTAAGAAAAACGAATGAGGGAAGTGGGGAATTTTGGTTGCAGTTGGAAGAACAGTGAGAAAAAAAAAAAAAAAAAAAAAAAAAAAAAAAAATTAAAATTCTCACTGTTCAGGTGGTTTTAAATCAATGAATATCTCCAACTGATGTCTAAGAATCTTTTGTCTACACAACCTAGCCTGTGTAGACAAAAGATTCTTAGACATCAGTTGGAGATATTCATTGATTTAAAACCACCTGAACAGTGAGAATTTTAATTTTTTTTTTTTTTTTTTTTTTTTTTTCTCTCACTGTTCTTCCAACTGCAACCAAAATTCCCCACTTCCCTCATTCGTTTTTCTTAGTTTTTAATCTATCATTCTGACGTCTCCTCTTAGAGGGTCAGACGATAAGGCCTTAAGGAAAAAAAAATTTTATTTTCATCTGCCCATTTCTTGTTTTTTGGTATTTAGATTAAATGATGTTTCCTCTAAAATATATATATATATATATATATATATATATATATATATATATATATATATATATATATATATATATATATTAGCAGCACAGAAATTAGGAACCCATGACTTCTGGAAAATCTATTACAGTGTAGTAAATAATGGGCAATCAACAATTTCCCCACTATCCAACAACCATGAGGTTGTTTGCTCAGCAACCGAGAAGGCTAACATGCTTGCGAGTCGGTTTGCCTCTAACTCCACACTGGACCCTGCTAACCACCCCCTCCCTGACTTTCCTTTGTGGACAGACGCCAAACTAGACGATCTGAAAATCACCCTTGCTCAGGTGCATGCTATCATAAGAAATCTTGACACTGCAAAAGCTGGAACAAGCTAGGGTATATATACATATTTATTTATCAGCACGCATTCGTAGAAGTGTAACAGACATGAGCGAGAAACAGATAAATCGTTACAGATACAGAGACAGTACAACACAAGCTTTCGGCTCGAATGAGTCCTTTTCAAACGATTTCGTTTTGTTTATCATTGCTTTTTGGGGTGGGGTGGGGTGGGGTGGGGGTGTAAAAATATCTCTTGCCAATAGTCTGTGGGGATGTTAAGTGGACAGTATTAAAGTCTTCAAAGTGTAAGCACGCGGCTCACGTGACAATATTTTTTTTTTTACATAGGCATCACCACATTATCAAGGCCAAGAGGCCACTCGAGGATAAGGGTTAAAGAGTGTACAGTAGAAATTGGACAATATAGTAATCAATTGGGTAAGTTTGTTAACTTATATGGAACGGCTCATCAAGAACTTGTTTAAATTAGACTTGAAGACAACCTATTGTAGTCAGCCGGAAACGTTTGTTTTACATACTGACATGTGTTGGGCGGCTTTTTAGAGTTTGACTCCCAAACTAACCAATCCGTGGCCAGGTCTGAATCTATCCCTTTTTCTCTCAAGTATATCCTTACTTCTTCGTCTCATGTTTTCCTTGACCTTCCCTCGTGAACAGAACCTGCTATCTCAACTGTTCTCAACCATCAATCAAATCTATCAAGAACAAAAAAATCTATCAAGAACTGTCAACTGTCCTTTAAACATGGTTATGGCTATATCATCGACATCAACTCTTCTACGCAAAAATGAATGAATAAATAAATAAATAAATAAATAAATAAATAAAAACAAGATTAACCGAAAATAAAAATGACCCCAACTCCTTTTTTGGGAAAATAGAAAACGACTCCGGCAAAAGTTGCCTGACTACCCATCACTCAAATGAGTGAAGTACTAAAATAATTTGACTCCTGACTCCACTTCTAACCTTTAAAACTGCTTACTGATGACTGCGTCACTGACGCCACACCTGTGCTCCTGACATTGGCAGATTGTTGCCATACGGTGTCTTAAATCTGCTCAAATAGCCTGTTCATCACGTAATAAGCAAGCGCACACTTGCACGTAATCTGCAAAACCTCACATATTCTCCATTTTTAAAAGAAGTAAATATTTGATATTTGTTTAAGCTTTTGAAGACAATCATTTTGGCCAAAAGACTGGAATAAACATATGCAATCATTTCACGTTTAAACTCGTTTAAATAAACAATAGGAACAAAAGAATGAATGCGGAGTTTTGCTTTTTAATTGATCCGCAAAAGATCAATTATGTAAATATGGAACTAGGGCGTTTATGTAAAACGTTATTCTTTTGTAATTTTTGTTTGATTTTAAGCGGCTATTCCAACATTTGTGAAAAGAAAGCATTGTTTAGAAGACACATGGCACCACCCAAAAAATAAGATAAAACAAAAAGAAATTTAAAAAAAATCCGAATCATTTTCCTTTCTTTCTCTATTTATCTAAAACCGTATGAAATCTTTATGAACATAGTATTTTTCCCAAAACTGTTCATCCTTGAAACTCATTGCCAAAAGACTGCTTCTCGTCAGACTACAGCATGGTTGTTTTCAAGGGCAAGAGAAATTCTAAAGAAATTCGAACATTTTCCCTCTCTTTCTCCATGTAAATCCAAACAGAATCGCCATGAAGAGAGCATCTTTCCAAGAACTTCCCATATTTGGAACACATTGCCACGGTACTTCTTCTCTTCAGGCTACAACATTTTCGTTTTCAAGACCAATGTTAACGAATACCTGATGAGTTGTCCTTTCAAACCTCCTATAGTATTGCCTATCATTCAAACGACAAGCTCTGATGCCCCTTTTTTGTTATTTATTTGGGTGGGGGGGCAGAGTTTATAAGATTTATTGCAGTTTTAGTTCCATTGGTTTCATGTGGTTTTCGTTCCATCATTTTTTTTTACTTCTGCTTGTTACTTGTTAGTATTTATAGTTTATGTTGGTTAGTTTTAACACTCAAGGGGTTTCCTTAAGATTTCCAATGTTTTTATGTTATTGTCCAATGTATAGTCTTGACTTTCTTCTTGATTCCAGTTTCTACTATCTTTTTTTCCCAGTTTTTTTAGAACTGTTCCTAGTGCTCCAACAGTTATCGGTATTATATTGACTTTCTTCATGTTCCATATTACTTTCAGTTCTCTGGCAAGGTTCGTGTATTATCATTATTGGCTCACATGGAGCTTTCACACAAGTCAACAAACGATCTGATTGGAAACCTGTCGTGTTCTCTGGAAGCTGAGTCACAAGTCTCCCAAGACGTCCAGTTCTCTCCACCTCCTCCGATAGCATTTGCAAATGAATTTGCATCATCTCAACAGCCCCTTACCATTGATTTCTCGCCGGCAGTGGCCATTGGTTTATACTGGAATTTGAGTGGCACTAAGCCTCCCCAAGGTCCCAGTTCTCTTTGCGCTTGTCCAACTGAGGTCTGGTTGGCGCTCTCTCCTCGGTCTTTCAGTCCTTCTTGACCTTTCTCAGCTCTTTGGTGTCACTTTTTTATTGGGAGGAGCGGTGGTGAAACTATGGGAGGGGGATGCATGATGGGAGTGTAGAACTTGTAGATATGCAGCTTCGGTGTTCTTCATTCCCTGTAACACTTATTCGTTATATTGTCTTCTTGTATTATTCTCCGCATCCTAGGGTTTTCCTTAATATTTCAGTCGGTTTCATTATCGTTAGTCGTTGTATTTTTACAGTTATTCCTCTGATTCCAATTTCTGACATTCTTTTTTTCAAAGTTTTTCGGAATTGTTCCTAGTGCTCCTACTATTATCGGTACTATTTTGATTTTCTTCATCATCCAAATCCCTTTTAACTCTCTGGTTGGTTCTGTGTATTTGCTTTGTTTCTCCTTTTCTTTCATACTCACCCTGTGGTCAGCTGGGACAGCAAAGTCTACGATTTGACAGGATTTTTCTTTCTTGTTAATTATTACGACATATTATTATTATTATTATTATTATTATTATTATTATTATTCCATTACAGTGTTCTGATGGTTTACACCAGTTTCTTTTCTTCATTTTCTTCAAGAGCGGGCGCTTACACCAAAGCTAACAAGGATAGTCAAAGAGTCAATTAAATGAAAGCACCTGGCATAGGATGGTTTGCTGAGCCAAGCAGAACTGACCTCTGGAGTAAAGTGATATTGTATTTGATTCTCAAGGAGTTTAGCTGTTTAGTAAGATCATCAAGGATTAAGCCAAGCGCATCTTTGATTATTGGCACGATGGAAATTTTCTTATTCCACAATTTAACAATCTCCACTCTCAGTTTCTGATAGTTTTGTATTTTCTCATACTTCTTGCCTGTTAAAGTTGATGTCGTTTATTATTATTATTATTATTATTATTATTATTATTATTATTAATATTATTAGTTTGATTATCCATCTACAGGTTCACCAAAGTTATTAATGGACAAAGACACTAATGTATAGTGTTTTGAAAATGAAAAATATATATTCTGCCATGTATAACTGAGTCTTCTGGTCATTTCTCATATATACTAAAGAAAACAATAACATTGCAATAATATATATATATATATATATATATATATATATATATATATATATATATATATATATATGTATGTGTGATCATGTATGTATATATACAAAAGAACATTAAATAAATAAATAAAAGACCTTCAATTTTGGCCTTAGAACTATCCAGTGTAATGTACTTCATTTATTAGGAAACTTTGAAAGCTTTTTCCATAAACAGGTTCTTTAAGAGTATTTGTAAATCGAGGTGATTGCATCTATGAAAATGACCACCTTTGGTGATTAGAATGAATGTTACAAGTTCAGAAATAACTCCACACCTGAGTGTCACGAAAGATAAACCAGAGTTGACAACCAAAGTAAACCTGAACAAGTTCTTACTTGTTAATGACACTTTAAGATCTAAAATACTGTTTAATGAAGGTTTGGTGTAAGATATTAGGTCGTTGCGCACGTTTTTTGTTGGCTTGTTGAAGGGCATTTGAAACCTGTTGTAATTTATTTTATGCATATTGTTATTACTTAAACATATCACCATGATTAATTTATGACTTTTTCTTTTAGCATTTCATTAAAGCATTATTCATATTTTTCTGCAATATTCTTACCCGTGTTGACACGAAAGCAGCCAGGTTTGGGTTCGGGCTCTACAATCAAATATCCCATAAGGTGTTGCTTATATTTCGCTCGACTTTTTTTATATTTGGGAGATGTAATATATGCTATATTTATTTTTTATTTGGGTTTATGAAAAATAGAGTAAAAAGGGGACAGAAACGCTTTGTGAAATTTTAGACTTTTATGAAATTTTTTATTTATTTATTTATTATTATATACATATTTTTTTAGATGATGATTTTATCAAAGGTTCTTATACATAAATGGACAATGCATTTTCTGTTGAATTACAACACGAAGACGCACGTTATGAAAAACATGATGATTATTTAGTTCTTCCATATGACCGGTCAATGGCTTTGCATCCAGGAATTCAAAGTTTCTTTACATCTTCTTCTTCTAAAACCCTCTCGCTTCCACACGGTGCCAAGGTTCGGTCTGAACCTCTCTTGACTCTTCGACCCTCTGCCTCCTCGACTCTCTAACTAACTTCGAACTCTCCTATATTGAGAAATCATATGTATGTCTGGTAAACGTGACTATAATTCACGTTTCATCAACATGCGCGATTTGCACGTTTTTGAAACCATTTCTGATGACCAGGAAATTTCCCGTTCTCCTTGTTGTTTTACAAAGGAATTTAACCTACTTTTCTAATTCTGTAACCCATATTTTATTATGCATTCTTTCTAAGAATGTGCATAGTTTCCAGCCAAATTTGTATTTATTAAATATTTTAACAGAATCAACAATTTACTGGACATTCCATTTAAAACCTATTGTTCTTTAAAACTTATCTACAGGGTTCGATTCCCGTTTTATCTGATTTTATTTTCATTTAAGTAATTCTCTTTATTTTTACTTACATGAAAAGGGGACAAGCCTTTTCATGTAAGTACTTTAAGAGTTTCTTCCTTCGAACAACTACACTTTGGAATTCTCTTCCTGCTACCGGAAGAAGTTTGAATGTAATGTAAACCAATATATTGTTAATCTTTCTTAGGCATGGCCCCTTTACGTCCAAGTGGTGATATGCCTTGTTAGGGGTGAACCTGAGTAAAATAAAAAAGCAAAAACAAATCATACTAAAACTCAGATGCTTACTTTTTGTTTGTACATTGTATGTGTTAGATGTTTTGAGAAATACTGAATGAGAGAAGGTGTCGGTAAAGGAGCGTAAGAGAAGGATATAAATAAATATATTGTATAAATAATGGATCAGTCATAAACGAATGTCTGTATAATCAGTCACCATGTCAACAAGGGTTTTGATTGAATGATGTAAATATAATTTTATTCAGCAGTATTTGAGGCGGTGTTTATTTTTCTGGTAACTAAGATCTCTGATGCTTATTTGAGAAATCTTTTTTATTCCACTGAAATTTAAAGTAGACATTACTTTTCAAAATCAGTTTTTTCTTTTAGAATAATACTGTCTTTCTGAAAAGGAAAATTTTATAAGAATTTTTAACTTTTAATAAAAATCAAGCTGGACATTGTTTGTATTATCCAGTCCTGTTTAAGAACAAAGTGAAATTTCTTGTTCTTAATAATAATAGGATAGATATTACTACACTATTCAAGCAAGGCAGAGAGAATGTCTTGCATAATAATATAATAGCAACAGAATTTGAATTTAAACAGATATCAAAGCTCCATTAGTAATAAAAGTGATCTTATTGGTTTGAATTCAGACAGATACCAAATCCCCTTTAGTAATAGAAATAATAATATAGGTTCGAATTCAGACAGATACCATATCTCCATTATTAAAATAATTAATAGCATTTGTTCGAATTCAGACAGATATCAAATCCCCTTTAGTAATAGACATAATAATATAGGTTCGAATTCAGACAAATACTAAATCTCCATTATTAAAAGAATTAATAGTATTTGTTCGAATTCAGATAGATACCAAATCTCCATTATTAAAAGAATTATTAGTATTTGTTCGAATTCAGATAGATACCAAATCTCCATTATTAAAAGAATAGTATTTGTTCGAATTTAGACAAATAACAAATCTTCATTATTAAAAGAATTAATAGTATTTGTTCGAATTCAGACAGATACCAAATCTTCATTATTAAAAGAACTAATAGTATTTGTTCGAATTCATACAGATACCAAACCTTCATTATTAAAAGAATTAATAGTATTTGTTCGAATTCAGACAGATACCAAATCTTCATTATTAAAAGAACTAATAGTATTTGTTCGAATTTATACAGATACCAAACCTTCATTATTAAAAGAATTAATAGTATTTGTTCGAATTCAGATAGATACCAAATCTCTATTATTAAAAGAATTAATAATATAGGTTCGAATTAGACAGATACCAAATCTCCATTATTAAAAGAATTAATAGTATTTGTTCGAATTTAGACAGATATCAAATCTTCATTATTAAAAGAATTAATAGTATTTGTTCGAATTCAGACAGATACCAAATCCCCTTTAGTAATAGAAATAATAATATAGGTTCGAATTCAGACAGATACCAAATCTCCATTATTAAAAGAACTAATAGTATTTGTTGTATTAGTATAGCTTCGAATTCAGACAGATACCAAATCTCGATTAGCAATAAAAATAGTAGTAAAGGTGCAAATTCAGACAGATACCAAATCTCCATTAGTAATAGAAATAATAATAATAATATAGGTTCGAATCAAAGCAGATACCAAATCTCCATTAGTAATAGAATTAATATTATAGTTTGGAATTCAGACAGATACCAAATCTCGATTAGCAATAGAAATAATAGTATAGGTTCGAATTCAGACAGATATTAAATATCCACTCTTAATAGAAGTAATAATATAGTTTTGAATTGAGATAAATACCAAATCCCCATTAATAGTAGCTTTAGTGTCTATGATTGTCTTCCTTTCATTTTGTCTGTCTCTGGATGTATGTTACTGCAGGAATCACGAAGTCCATCTAATCACCCTGGAAGGATGATGGATGACATGTGCTAAATTCTGAGGTAAGGTTTTCACAATTCCTACCAACTCCTCTCGTCAGTACTGCTTGGTTCCAGTGGTAAGGAGAAGTCGAGGACGACTGGAAACAATACCGAGATAAGCGTGGAGCATATACAACACCTGGTATTCTTAAATGGTCCATTATAGTACTGACCAGGCTTAGCGATGCTAAACTTTGGTGATCTAACAGGTACCGATGTGCCAACGTGATTAGACCGTCTCTTTTTACAGGGATACAATTAATACAACACTTTATATAAAGTTTAAATACTATGTTTATTGGATAATTCTTTATGAAACACCCGATGATCATATTAATATTTTATTAGGGAGTTTATCATATTTTGGGGCTGTGTGTTCAACCCGGAGTACACAGGTGTCTTCGTTCACTCCATGACACTTCTGAGTTGCCTGTTAGTCTTAGATAAATGTTGTGTGTGTGTATTTCTTTCTGTCTGTAGATGCAATTGAAAACAACGTCCTGTACCAATGTCAAATAGTCAATTTTATAAGGAGTCCAAAGGGGATACTAGACTTGTAATAGCGGTATAATATTAATAGAGAGTTTAGGATTGTGGGGAGAAACCCAAAGATCTCCACATACATTTCTGAGTAATAGTATTTACATTAAACCGTTGTTAATAAAAAAAAAATCCAACTATTTGCATGAAAATATGATTTCAATAAAGCAAACATAAAACTATTTTTTTTGTTTTTATTTTTGTTTTCACTTTTTTCCGGCGATTTTCATGCCTTTTAAATTGCGATTTATTTGACAATAATGAACTCTTTGTTTTCATTGATTCTCATAGATTTGGTTTTATTGCAAATAAAAATGCAGTAAGACACACGAATGCGACTAATGCTGAAAAGTTTTCTTAAAAAGAATAATTTGCTTGGGATTAAACGTCTTTTTGTTATTTATTTTATTTAACCCTTTCTTCCCCAAATGAATTCTTTCAGGGGGTGGGGTGAGGAAGAATTTTCATTTTCAATTAAATACTTCTATATCCTGGAATGTCATTAAGGCCACCATTCGCCTATGTATGGAGTACTGTTGTCACATTTGAGCTGTTGCATCTGCTACAAGTCTCTCGCTCCTGGAAAGGGTTTAAAAGAGAGTCGCCAACCTGTCATCAAAGCTTCAACCTCTGTCCCATCGACGTAATGTTGCATCCTTCTGCCTGTTCTACAAGGATTTTAATGGTGGATGCTCTGATGAACTACAAATCATTGTACCCTGTCCACGTAAATATCCCTGACAAACCTGACACGCAGCAAAGTCCCACCCCTACACAGTAGAGATCCCTAGATGTAAATAAGCCTTCTACTCAAATAGTTTCTTCCCCAGAACTGCTAGACTTTGGAATTCCCTCCCGAGTTCTTGCTCTCCTAACTGTACTGAGATGCAGAAGTTCAAGTGTAATGTGAACGGACATCTCACTGCTCAACTCCCTACATAGTACCTCTGCAACTTTTGCCCCGATAGTAGCCCTCTACATCAAAGTGACACTGTGCCTTGTTTGGGGTAAATGTAATAATACACATCTGGTAATTAATACATCCAAAAATTCAAAGAAAGTCTTTACTCCTGGGCAATTCTGCATTTAAGCACGCCATCTCTATCTACGAAATTAAGCACTGTTGGATTTCTTTGAATTTTTTGTATTATGTATATTAGACAAAGTACATGCTAAGATAAATGTGCTATCTTTCCATGCTAAATCTGTGTAGAGGGGTAGTGTATCTCTGTTCTGGTGTCATGATACTATTATTCCAGGCATTATCTCCTCCTTGCTGAGGTAGTGTAGTAATATCTATTTTACTATTTTTAAGAGCAAGAAATTTCACTCTGTTCAAAACAAGACTATACTATACAAACAAGGTCCGGTTTCAATTTCATTAGAAGTTAAAAATCCTATTAACATCTCCCTTTTGAGGTAGGCAGGATTATTAAAAAAGAATGAACCGACTTTATGATACATTGTTTTAGCTTTCAACCATTGTTATGGAATGAGTCAGTAATCGTTTCAAAGATGAGTTTTCTAAGTTGTGAATCAGTGCGACATCCCCTCTTTTCGATTGACCAGTCTTAATTTAAACCTTCACAACTTTGACTTTTGCGATGGACACAACGGCAAAGACGTAATGTTTTTTTACATACGTTTCATCCTTCGCATTAAGGGTTCCAGTCTGCCTACCTGCTACTACTGTTTTTTCTCAATACACACCTCCAAACAACCGGGCAACACCAGCCACCCAGGCTAGTTTTATAGAAAACTTATTTGTATAATGTACAGCGAGTGCATGACAAAATTCTTTAAAATATATTTCAGGAGGCCTCAAGTTTTGACAAGCTTCTGGGCTTGACCATTACTCCTGATCTTAAATGGAACACGTACATCCAATCTGTTGCCAAGGCCGCTGGAAAAATGGTGGGATCTTTCTATCAATCCAGTAGATATCTCACTGCTGATGCAATTCTCTATCTATATAAGAGCCAGGTACATCCAAGGATGGAATACTGTTGCCACGTCTGGGCAG
This sequence comes from Euprymna scolopes, assembly GCF_053919585.1. Classification (NCBI taxonomy): domain Eukaryota; kingdom Metazoa; phylum Mollusca; class Cephalopoda; order Sepiida; family Sepiolidae; genus Euprymna; species Euprymna scolopes. Next base: position 126,587,938 of record NC_136489.1, read on the forward strand.
GAGCTGCTAGAAAGGACTTGTCCTGCCTTGATAGAGTTCAAAATAGACTTTGTAGCCTCGTAGGAGATGTCCTTTTCTCTTCCTTGCAACCTCTATCTCACAGAAGAGATGTTGCGAGTTTGTCTCTGATCTATCGTTATTTTCATGGAAAGTGTTCGACTGAGCTTCAATCTATGGTCCCCCCTCACAAAACTTTCACAAGAAACACTCGTCTAGCTGTAAACACTATCAATAATTCCCCCCACTCTTTATCTGTGCCTAAACCTAAACGTAGATTCCATGAACAAAGCTTTTTTATTAGAACTGCACGCCTGTGGAATTGTCTTCCGTTTTCCTGCTTTCCGGCTGACTACAATATGGTTGTCTTCAAGTCTAACGTAAATAAGTTCTTGATGAGCCGTTCCATATAAGTTATCAAATTTAACAAATTTTCATTACTAATGATTATTATATTGTCCAATTTCTACTGTACACTCTTTAACCCTTATCCTTGAGTGGCCTCTTTGCCTTGATAATGTGTTGATACCTATGAAAAAAAAAAAAAAAAAGAAAAGTCCAATGTGAACAAGTTCTAATTGAATCGTCCCCCTAAGTAATCCAAGTTACAAAATTCCCACTGTTTACTATGCTAAAATCACAATGACTAATGTATACCTATTAACCCTTATCCTAGAGTGGCCTCTGGGCCTTGATAAGTGGTGACACCCTTGTAAAAAAAAAAAAAAAAAAAAAAGTTATTCAGCTTTAAAATTAAAATGCCCCTTAAAAATGTCTGGTAATTGCAAAAATACAGGGTACAATCGAGAGACTTTGAATTCGTACTGCCCTATTCAAGGATTGAATTTGCAACCTCCAGAGACTTTGTGTTTAGTGTCTCATTCACCTTTCATTGTTCTTCGGAAGGACAGAAAAACATATTTTCTTTACTTTGGAGTAACCACTTATCAAGGAATAGAGGCCACTCGTGGACAAGGGTTAAGTGATTGTCAAGTTGATGGCGAGACAAAACAATGTTGATCAGTAATGATAGTGGTGATTGGGCAGAATTTGATTATTTAAGAAGGCGGCTCAACAAGAATTTACTTACATTAGACTTGAAAACGACCATATTGTAGTCTGCGGAAAATTAGACTGCAAGCCTGTTTGGCTTGCAGTCTAATTTTCTGCAGACAGGCAGAAACATTGCTCGTGGAAGTTTCGTTCAGTTTTGGTTAGGTAGGTATGTAAAGAGAAAGAGTGAGAAAAAAAGAGAAAGAGGGAGAAAGGGAGACTATTGACAGTGGTTGAAGGAAGACGAGTTATTGTTGTGAATGTTCTTTAAAATAGATCGAACCTTATATGTTCTTTAAAATGGATCGAACCTGATATGAAAATAACAATAGAGTAGAGAAAGACTAGCAGCATTTCTTCTGTAAGAAAGAAGTAGAAAGGAGGAGAAAATCGCATCACCCACTAGATTTCGAAGTTCGTTTTGTACTTTACCAAAGCAGGAAAGCATGTTCTGAGCAGTATCTTTACAAATGTGGCAACAGCATTCCAATCTAGGGAGATATTTGGCTCTAATACAGGTAGAGAATTTCGTGAGGAGGTAGACAAATACACAGAGAAAAGGTAATAGTAATATTTTGAGCATTATGAAAACGGACATAGTGATCTCCATTAAATGCCAGGCAACGTCGGGTAATACTGCTAACTTTACATGAATAGAGTCAAGCGGAAATTTATTACAAACATACAGTAAATATTGAAAGATTTTGCAAGATTGTGGCATCCCAGATTTGAAAGAAAATGGAAATGTACTGCCTTGTACAGGGACTGAACTTACATCCTTCAGATGATGAGACTTTGTGTTTAGCAAATGCCCTTTACCCTGCTACTTTGTGTCCCATTCACATTTCATTGCTGCAAGGAAGGACAGAAACACGCACACACACACACACATACATACACGCACACAGATCTCATCAATCTTATTTAGTGCTCGTAATGCTATGATTTATTACAACTCTATTCTTATAAATCTCTCTCTTGTTATAATAAGCCGTATGTCATCAAAACCGCCAATTTTCTTCTTGTAATTACAGGTCTTATAAATGACATGGTTTCTCATGTTGCTGCATAACTAGCTTGACACACGCTTATCAAAAGAGCCAAAGCAAGACGTCTATTTGTGTACAAGAGCAAAATTACATTTTAATACTTATACAATGGCAAATGTGTTCCTACATGCTACAACTAATACTTTTTGGCCTTTTGGCCAAGATCAAAGTGTAGTATCTGTTCCGGCAGATACTGCAAGCAAAGACCATATGTGGGGGCGACCCCACATATAAGACCTTGGTCAATGTAGGGGCAACCCTTCATACCAATTGTCACTATCCATCTCCCCTACACCCCGGGGAGTTGGTCCCCATTTCCCCTTCACTCCTCACATTAAAAATCGGCCTTGTGCCTAATTTGCTCGGTGGGGGAGCAAATAAATACCATCTGTTCTTCAGATGCTGCACTTCCATTTCTTGTTCTCTTTCGGTGGAGGAGCAGTCCTTCACGACTGAGACAATTTTTTTATTTATTTTTGTACCTTTTCTCCAAGTTAAAAAACGACCCTGGTGTCTAACTCTGTCCCGTGGGGAGGCATTGTAAATAGGTACAACTACCAGACACTACACGTTTTACACTTCTTGTCGTTATAAAAATAAAAATACAAGCAATATGTTCGACATGTCTGCGGGCTTTTTTATAAAGGAGGCAACAGCTGAACAATCATAATCATCAACATCATAGAATTGGAGAAATCTCTACTATTATATAAGAGGAAATTTGTCTGTGTGAGTTCGTTCCCTATGGACTCGAAAACGACTTGGCCGACTTTTATGAAATCTCACACGAAGGTACTTTATGTGCATGGCAGTGTTCTTAAATAGGCTTTGTATCGGAATGTCTTTGATAAGTTTCGATAATCGATAATCGAAATAATACGATGAAAGAAGGAACAGACGATTTTGACCAAAGTTAACATCTTACACAGCCTAACATCACAAGTGCATTTCAGAAGTTTTATTACCACACAAGCCGAAAGGATCGACACATAAAATCAACAGTAGGTTCTTCGATATGACAGGGACGCGTTCGAAATGTTTCTATTTAGAACACAATTGAAGCATGATACTTGACCTTTTCATTTTAAACTTTAATTCCAGTCATCTATAATATAAAGCGCAATAATCTGTTCAAATGTATGTATGCATGTATGTATGCCTAAAACTTTCGAAAGGGGCGATGGATTTCACGAGATCGGTATCGTTTTGAAGTTCGACCCTTCGGACGACAAATACGAAAACTTGGCTATAAACATTAATTCCTTCACCCTTAAATAGGCACTTTTCTACAGGGAGGGGGTGGCAAAAAAAGCGTTCCTTCAAGTCAATTTAGCCAAACATGCATGCGCAAAAAGTTCTTTCTTGAATTAGTTTAAATAAAAAAAAAAAACAACTTCGCTCGCGCGATCAGAGATCAGTCGTTATAGTGGCAGCTTCGTTATCTTTAAGTTGCACGTTCGAGCATAGATATGAAATATATTTTTGTTTCGATTTTTGAAGTTTTAATATTGAAACAGTGTTTTTTATGTCATTTTATTCGTTCGTTTTTTTTTTTTTTTAATTTTTCCATCACATTTGCTATATTTTTATTTTTGTTTTTCCGAATTTTTAAGAAGTTTTAACATTTAAACATGGTTATTTTTTTTCGTTCGCTTATTCTTTATTTTGCATCACGTTCGCTGTTTTTTTTTGTTTTTCTGATTAAAAAACGTTATAATATTTAAATTAAACAGGGTTATTACGGTCGCTTATTCTTTATTTTCGATTTTGTTTTGATTTACCCCTCCACACACACCTCACCACACCCGGGCAACGCCGGATACTTCCGCAAGTTATATATAAAAGATAATTTTATAAATTCAACAGCAGGTTCTTTCAGTGAAATGTAGACTAAGTCACTACGGAAAGCTTCCTCCCATTGTATCGCGATAGGTCCCGAACTAGGCAATCAAGCGATTTGATTGAAAAATGAGCAATTTCACCGATTTCGATGACAATAAGAAAACATGGGTGTGTGAGACGTTCGTTCATCATCATTCAATCATTGAGCAACGTCGAGTCTCCCTGTTAGTCCAATATACAATAATGATTTCAAAAGTTATAAAAAATATGACTTGGGTATCACCAGCCAGAATCGAAACCAGAACGTTTAGTATTCCAGTTTTAGACTTTCTTCATCTCCCCAGCATCGTTACCGTTTGAGCTAGCAAGAGACGGACGTGGAAGGTAAAAATTAAGCGATTTTGAGCCCTGAAAGTTTTATATAAAATAATGATTTCAAAAGTTAAAAAAAAATAACTTGTGTGTCATCAGCTGGAATCGAAACCAAAACATTTTTTTATTACATTTTCACCCCAAACAATGCACGTTGTCACTTTGATTTGGGCTACGTTCAGGGACCTAAGTTGCAGGGATACTATGTAGGGAGTTTAGCAACAAGATGTCTGTTCACATTACAATTGAACTTCTGCATGTCAGTACAGTTGGGAAAGCAGGAAACCGGAAGAGAATTCCAATTTTCTGCAGTTCGGGGGAGAAGCTATTGGAGTAAAAAGTTTTCTTACATCTAGGGATCTCAAGTGTGTAGGGGTGGAACTTCTCTGCTGGTCGAGTTTGTTGGGGGTATTTTCGTCGAGGGGGTACAAGGTCTTGTAGTTCGTCAGAGCATCCACCATTAAAATACTTGTAAAACAGACAGAGGGATGCAACATTTCATCGGTGGTCAGGGGCTGAAGTTTAGATGACAGTTCGGGGCCTATTAGGTTGGCGACTCTGTTCTGGACCCTGTCCAGGAGCGAGAGACTAGTAGCAGATGCACCAGCCCAAATGTGATTGCTCACCAACCTTATTCGCTAGTATATGACATAAATCCATACCTATACAAAACCTGCAAAAATAACGTTGTTTACCTTATAATTTTTTAATCAAAATGGACGACTTACGCCAGGTCAAGATCAATGCCTTTTTTACAATTTTGACCTCTTAGTCGCTATTTTGCTGAATAAAAAAACAAATCAAGAGGGTTCTACAGTACCCTGTATATCAAATTTCATCTCTGTACAGGCTCTGTCGGTGGGGCATTAGAATACGCCGACTGCCCCCCTGCCGAGGGTAAAAGTCCCTCGATGGGGGTTCTGGATATGACCTTAAACTATATCCAGTGGTGAGGCCCCAGCTTGTGGGCTTTGGGGAGTGTGGAGCCACCCTTTAATTACCATTGCTCCCAGGTCCACTCTGACCCGGAGTGGTAGTACCTGTTAGGGTCCCAACTATGGGTCAAATAGAAACCGACGTGAAAACAACAAATATATTCTATTAAAAAATTTTTTCTTCAAAATCTTTGGATTCGGCATTAAATAACCCGAAAAGGGTTGATATGCCGTAAAACAAAAACAACCAACCAACCATCGCTGTACATCAAATATTCAGAGAAGTGTTTGGTAGAAACTTTTCACACACACACACACACACACACACACACGCGCGCGCACGCACACACACGCACACACACACACACGCACACACACACACACACACACACACATATATATATATATATATATATATATATAGAGAGAGAGATAGATAGAGATAGATAGATAGATAGATATAAATATGTCCATGTGCTAGACCATTTTTATCTTAAATTCTAAGCAATTATACAGTATGTAGAAACTATGCATTAATAGAATTCAGCGTAATATTGGAATGAATCCAATCATCTAATAAGCACCATAAAACATGAATAAGTAATTAATTAACCCTCGTTTATCAAAGGAATATGAGAATTAGTTGACCTTCATGTCGTTGCTCACGTATTGAACATAATAAAAAAACAATATTATTATGTTAAAAAAAAAAACACTTTTCTTGATCATTTTTTTCTCGGTAATATAATTTAAATTACAATAAAAAAACAGAATTCTAAAAGAAAATATTTAAAAATATCGTGAAACTCGATTTTAATCTGAAAAAAAAAAAAAACTATTTACAAATAGCGCCATATCAAAAATACATAAGCACTCAAGTTCTGTCTATTAAACTTTAAATGTGTTAAATTTAATCACGTTATTGAAAATGTAATGATGCGATTGTAATTTAAGCTATGCATTTTGTTTAACAAATAAAAAAGAAATAATGCAAGAGTAAGTTTTTAACGGTTGGGTACTAATGTATTTTTTGTTCCCTGCTAAAATAATAATGTTATTATTTTGAAAGCTATTCTTTACATGGGGGGGGGCAGCCTTACAATGTGAGAGAAAAAAAAGAAAGATATGGTAAAACTTGAAGTTAACCCGAAAAAATTATTTACAAATAGCGCGGTACCAAAAATGCATAAGCACCAAGTTTTGGTTTAATGTTATGTTTGATATAGTGCTTAGATGCATATGATGGCAGATGGTATCGCGCTCTGTCATTATATGCATCCGAGATCAATATCTACTTAAAAATTTTGTGCTTATGCATTTTTGGGCAGATTTGCCGTCTAGTTGTACAAATACCCTCGAACCATGTAATCCTTAAAAGGGACTATTTCCGTTCGACACCGGTATCGTTTAATGTAAATAGAAATTTGTTTATGCGTATATTAAAAATGTTTCACAAACTTTAAATGGGTAAAATTTAATCACGCTATTATTTCAAATGTTTTGTAACTATTCTGTGCTTTCACCTACAAATGAATAAAAACGATGTCTTGAAACTTGAATTTAACGTGAAAAAAAAAACTCTTTAAAAATAGCGTGGTACCAATAGTGTTCGACTAAGCTTCAGTCTATGGTCCCCTCTCATCAAACTTTCACAAGAAACACTCGTCTAGCTGAAAAAAACACTATCAATAATTCCCCCACTCTTTATCTGTGCCTAAAGCTAAACGTAGATTCCATGAACAAAGCTTCTTTCTTAGAACGGCACACCTGTGGAATTGTCTTCCGTTTTCCTGCTTTCCAGCTGATTACAATATGGTTGTGTTCAAGTCTAACGTAAACAAGTTGTTGATGAGCCGTTCTATATAAGTTAACAAATTTACTGAATTTCCATTACTAATGATTACTATATTTTCCAATTTCTACTTGAGTGGCCTCTTGGCCTTGATAATGTGGTGTTGCCTGTGTAAAAAAAATAGTACATAAACACCAAAGTTTGGTTTAATTTGCCCATTAAACTTTAAATAGGCAACATTTTATCACGTTATTATTGAATATGTAATAATGTGATTCAATTGAAACTAAACGGAGTGTTTAACAAATAATAAATAAAAAAGAAATAATGCGAGATGAAGTTTTTAAATGCCTAAATGTGTTTTATTTTATACTTTAAAATGAAAAACATTGAACATAAAAATAAAATTTTGAGTACTTACGTATTTTTGTTCTGTGCTGAAATAATAATGTTATTATTTCGAAAGCCATTCTTTACATGGAAAGGTGTTTTGCAACTATTCTGTGCTTCCGCCTAATAATAATAATAATAATAATAATAATAATAATAATAATAAAAAAAGATATCGTGAAACCTGAATTTTACCTGAAAAAAAGACTATTTACAAATAGCGCGGTACCAAAAAGGAATACGAATCAAGTTTTAGTTCAACTTTATAGTAGATATTGTTCCCGGATGCATATGATGGCAGATGATATCGCGCTCTGCCATCATATGCATCCTAAACCAATATTTACTGTAAAATTTGGTGCTTATGCATTTTTGGTACTGCTCTATTTGAAATTAGTTTTTCTCAAGTGAAATTCAAGTTTCCCGATATATTATTGGTTCATATGGAGCTTTCACACAAGTCATCAACGATCTGATTGGAAACCTGTCGTGTTCTCTGGAAGCTGAGTGATAAGTCTCCCCAAACTTCCAGCTATATTCACCTCCTTCGATAGCATTTGCAAATAAATTTGCGTCATCGCAACAGCCGCTTACCATTTATTTCTCGCTGGAAGCGGCCATTGGTCTATACTGGAATTTGAGTGGCACTAAGCGTCCCCAAGATCCCAGTTCTCTTTGCGCTTGTCCAGCGGAGATCTGGTCAGCGCTCTCTCTCCTCGGTCTTTCAATCCTACTTGACCCTTCTCGTTTTTTTTTTTTGGCGGGGAGAACGGTGATGAGACAATGGGAGGGGGCGCGTGGATGGGGTGTAGAACTTTAGATATGCAGCTTCAGTGTTCTTCATTATATTGTACACTTTTATTATTCTCCGCATTCAAGGGTTAATATTTCAGCCGTTTTCATTATCGTTAGTCGTTGTATCTTTGCAGCCATTCTTCTGCTTCCAATTTTTCACCACCACCACCATCATTATTATTATTATTATTATTATTATTATTATTATTATTATTATTATTATTAAATTGTAAGGATGGAGCACGGAATAGTCACCATCCCCTTTAATTAATGTTAAGAAAATAATAACATTATTATTATTCCAGCATGTACCAAAAATACATAAGTACCCAAAATGTTACTCTGTATTGTTCAACGTTTTGAATGTTAAATTATAACATAAAACACATTTAATTATTTTAAAACGTAATCTTTTATTATTTCTGTTTTTATTTGTTAAACATCATGGTTAATTTAAATTAAATTTTTATCCCGACATCCTTACATTTGAAATAGTAGTCTGATTAATTTGTAAAGCTAAACGGCAAATCTGCCTATTTGGGGTACCGCGCTATTTTTAACAAGTGTGTTCAGGTTGAATTCAAGTTTCGCGCTAATTTCCTTTTTTTCTATTCAATCGTAAAGTGGTAGAATAATGACAAAACACCCTCCCGAAGGTTTCAATGGCTTTTAAAATAAAAACATTATTATTTCAGCACGGAACAAAAAGAAATACATTAGTAAACAAAATTTTATTTTGTATTAATCAACGTTTTTAATAATAAAGTATAAAAAACACATAGATTTACTCATTTTAAAGCTTCATCTTTTTTATTTGTTAAACAAGGTGGTTAATTTAAATGACATTCTAATCACATCCTCGCATGTGAAATAATAGCGTGATTAAATTTTACCCATGTAAAGTGTGTGAAACATTTGTAAGAAAAAAGTCAAAACTTAGCGAATCGGAAACTCGTAAACAAGAGGAAACGAATGTTTTATCTCATGCGTTAGCAGTGTCAGAAATTTCCTGAAAACTGTTGAATAATTCCATCCGCCATCTTTCGAAGCTTATAATGTCATTCAAGCCCTATTTTTTTTTTCAATTAAAGGAGCAAGGACCAAAGTTTCATTAAAAAAACACACAAAAACAAACAATGTGGGTTTTTTTTTAAAAAAAGGTTTTAAACTTCGGACTTTACAGGTAAATTTCTAAAAAACGCTACTTTTTTGTTTTTATTTATTGATCTTTTATCTTCAATTTGTGATATATAAAACTTTGGTACATAAATTAATTATTTACTTTTTAATAGACATTTAAAAATGGGGGGCGTGAATTTTAAAAAAAAAAACGTTTGTCTAAAATATTATATCCAGTTTATTGGAAAGAGCATAACATTTCACATTGACCCTGAAAATATCGTAAAAATAGAATCAATAGAAAAATTCTGATAGATTTTTAAAGTTTAAAAATTGAAAAATACTGAACTCGTAACATTCAATTAATTTCATTACTATTTTTTTTTTTAAATATTTCTATTACTTTTTATACAACTTTAATAGTTTATTTTGGAAGTATAATCCATAAAGAAAATAAACAACCCACCTTTCAAAGAGAAATTACGAGTTTTTTTATATATTTATTTGCAGTTTCGTGTTAGGGGTGTTAAAAATACCTACAAAAATTCTGATACACCTACTCATGCGTCCCTAATAATATTTTAGTAAAAACGAATTACTATATCGTTATCTTTCTTACGAAAATAAAATATAATTATCAATTATTTTTTTATGGGTGTCTTTTACTGTAAATGAAGAAAATAAATAAGATAATTAAAAAAAAACTCCGATTTCTTTTTAATCAAATAACACGACAAATAAGTAATGAACCAATTTTTTTTTCTGAACAGAAAGTATTTGTAAACCAAAATCATTTATTGTAAGCAAAAGTATAAATAGATAATTGTAAGAACATTTACTTAAAAGTCTGTGTAAGGAAACATAACTTTAATAAAACAAATTAGTAATGAATGCAACATTGGATTTTTATATAGTAATTAAAAAAATAATTAAAAGGTCCGTATGGAAAAATATATAAGAATTGACAGGGGAAGTACATCTTTTCTGGTAATAATAAAAATAAAGTTCGTTGTATTTTCTTTTTTAGTTTCCGAAGTTTGTAATGGGGATATTTAATCAAAAATGATCACTTAATCTAATCAGGGAAGCCATGTTTGTTTTTATCTATGGCGCATTTTTTTCTTAATGAGGTTTCGTTAATTCCAGAATTACTGAATATCTAGTTATCAGCCAATGAGATTTTGTGTAATGTGAGGGAGGAGAAATCATGAATTTTCGGGGATACAGAAAACGAAAGATAATGGTGTGTGTGTATAAATATATGAGCCAGAAATTTAGGGCGAACCCCCATATATGACCCTAATTCATAAAACCTTCTGGTGTCGAATGGTAGTCGGAGCAGAACTTAATATTAGAGGAAAAAAAATCAGCTTCTTTCATTGTATATTTGTGCGATCGTGTTGATGCCACACCTAGGGTTAATTATAAGGTTTTAATTATAACGAATTAATGTTTCAAAAATGTCGTTCTATAGTTACATAATATAGTGCATAATAGTGTAGCCATAATGAATTTGTATGCGGTATCTGTTGTTATAAACCTATAGTATTTTGGTCCAGAGGGGAAAACTGTGCCGTTTTTATTATATCTAGGGATAAGATTGCTTAATTTTTCGTTTTTTTTATTTGGACGAATTTGTCAGATTAATTTAAAAATCTGAAATAATACAAATCCGAAAAATACAGATATGAAATAAAGACGGGGGAAGCAATACAATGACATAGATAGGAGCTAACAAGCTAAAATAAAGTGTATGTTTTTCCAACGGAACAAATTGTCAAGATTACATCTGGGAAGGAAAGTTGGTCAAAGCGGAAAAGAGCAATGTAATATCTGTTGACGTTAATAGACACTTCAGATGGACGAAAGTATAGGCATGTTTGAAATTAAGTATGGTAAACATGTTTTTTTCTTTAAAAGTTTAAAGTTTTAAATGAAAGTAAGTTTAACAATTATCTGATGGCTCTATCTAACATCTAAAGCTATGTTGTTGGATTTCATAGCTAGACTCAAATGGCAATTCATTTGACATACCGATACTTGATTCAAACAAAATTATTTTTTTGTTTTTCTTTCTACTATGTTTTTGGTGCAAATATATTTTGTTTCACATTTTATTCCTGAAATATTTATCCTTGCTAAGAAAACTGTTAGAGTGGATATATTTCTGTTAATCACCGAAACAGATTTAAGAGAACTTTTTTTTAAAAATTTTATTATTATTATTATTATTATTATTATTATTATTATTGGCTCACGTGGAGCTTTCACACAAGTCAACAAACGATCTGATTGGAAACCTGTGGTGTTCTCTGGAAGCTGAGTGACAACAAGTCTCCCAGTCGTCCAGCTCTCTCCACCTCCTTCGATAGCATTTGCAAATGAATTTGCATCATCGCAACAGCCGCTTACCATTAATTTTTTGCTGGTAGTGGCCATTGGTTTATACTGGAATTTGAGTGGTACTCAACCTCCCCAAGGTGCCAGTTCTATTTGCGCTTGTCCAACCGAGGTCTGGTTGGCGCTCGCTTCTCGGTCTTTCAGTCCTTATTGACCCTTCTCGGCCCTTTGGTATCATTTTTTTGGGGGAGGGGGTCGGTGATGAAACAATAGGGGGATGCATGGTGGGGGTTTGTAGAACTTGTAAATATGCAGTTTCGGTGTTCTTCATTCCCTGTAACGCTTATTCGTTATATTGTCTTGTATTATTCTCCGCATTCAAGCAGCTTCTTAATATTTCAGTCGTTTTCATTATCGTTAGTCGTTGTACTTTTGCAGTTATTCCTCTGATTCCAATTTCTGACATTCATTTTTCGAAGTTTTTCAGAATTGTTCCTAGTGCTCCTACTATTATCGGTACTATTTCGATTTTCTTCATCATCCAAATCCCTTTTAACTCTCTGGCTAGCTCTGTGTATTTGCTTCGTTTCTCCTTTTCTTTCATACTCACCATGTGGTCAGCTGGGACTGCAAAGTCCACGATTTGACAGGATTTTTCTTTCTTGTTAATTATTACGACATCTGGTCTTCTTGCTTGGATGGGTTTCTCCGTCTGTATGTCCATGTCCCATAGGATTATGTGGTTCTCGTTTTCGAGTGCAGTTGCAGGTTTATGCTTGTACCATTTGTCTGATTATTATTATTATTATTATTATTATTATTATTATTATTATTATTATTATTCTGAGTTTTCGTTCTTTAAATTTCTTTACACACACACACACACACACACATATATATATATATATATATATATATATATATATATATATATATATATATACTCTATTATATGTATAATGCAACTTCTATCCCAAACCCGGGTAGGTTGAACGCGTCAGCTCTGAAAGGCAATCTAATCTAAGGGAAACAACCCTGAAAGAAAATTCGGACTGGTAGTCATTGCTTAGCCTGTAAAATGACAGCAGAAATTGTAAAAAAGAAAAGACAAATATTATTTTATAGGTGAACGTATGCCATTAAGTAGCATATGTACACACTTGGTAACTGTTAAAAGGGATGAATTATAAAGCATGAGGGTTGAGTTGAGCTTTTGTTGGACAGCTTAGAACAAGAACGAACAGTTAAAGATAATATCGAATATACGAGGATTTATTGCAAGTTGAGGAAAAAAGGAAAAAAGACTTTTGTGCGTTCTATAGGCAAGAGCACAGTTTGACACTGTCATTTTTTTTCTTTTTTTTGTTTTGTTTTGTTCCTGTCCTATTTTATACGTATGCAGGGCTGTCCTTTAACCACTGCCACCTATGCGTCTGCAGTGTACCTTACACTTTCCTAGGCTCTATGCATATTCACTTTTTTTTTTCAAAATCTTAATTTTCAATCATCATTCATACCCACACAGGCCCCCGTGCAATCCATTTTGCATAGGGTTCTGCAATAGCTAAAGCCGACCTATGTGGCAACTTAATTGTGATGTAATTCTTATGAATGTAAAACTTTAAGGACGATACTTCTTCCTTTCACCAATTCGTTGGAATTCATTTCCCGCTTCACTTATCAAAGCAAAGAAGTTTTCATAGAAACGTGTGAACTCCAAATATTTTCAATCACTGACATCTGGGCAGGAAAGTTGGTCAAAGCGGAAAAGAACAATGTAATATCTGTTGACGTTAATAGACACTTCAGATGGACGAAAGTATGGGCATGTTTGAAATTATTAAGTATGGTAAACATGTTTTTTTTCTTTAAAAGTTTAAAGTTTTAAATGAAAGTAAGTTTAACTAGTCTCTGATGGCTATATCTAACATCTAAAGCTATGTTGTTGGATTTTCGTAGCTAGACTCAAATGGCAATTCATCTGACATATCGATAATTGATTCAAACAAAATTATTTTTTCGTTTTTCTTTCTATGTTATTGGTGCAAATATATTTCGTTTCACATTTTATTCCTGAAATATTTATCCTTGCGAAGAAAACTGTTAGAGGGGATATATTTCTAAGAAACTTGACAGGAACTTATTATTTGTAACTGAAACTCTTTATGACGATAAATGCAGAATATTGCATTGCAACTGTAGAACGATAAAGATAAGTGCACACAAAACATTTGAGGTGCTCACAATCCTCAGTTATCGAATTGGCGTATGTAAATAGTGACGAATTTTTTTTCTATAGAAAGTTCGAACGCGGTCGACGTAACTCGGACAATGAATCAAATTTCTCGTGTATGAATGCAACCTCGTCATCGAAAGTTAATGACTGGTGGTGGTTTACGAAAAAAGAAGCTTAGAGGATATCGGAAATTATAGAGTAGTGAGTGAATAAACACTACTCGAATTAGGTATCAGATCTGCGATGCTTAGTGATAAGGTTAAACTATATTGACACAAAAGGGAGAAATGCAATAATTGTTGTATAATGTTGATATCCGATTAAGTTGGAAGTACGGATAATGCCTCTGGCCCGTTGGGCCAGGTGTTAACCGTAATTGTCTCGAGTAATCTCGTCAAAAGTGAGAAATAGCGCGAAAAATGGGTTGAACTTTAAGAGACAAAAAGGGGTCATGGACTAAACAAAGAATAGGTTAACTAGTGTTCTCTCAACTAATATCGTTAAAAGTAACTGAGCAATAAAGATATAGGACTAGAAACAATGTTATGCTAACTAGTTTAGTCAAGGTCTCAAAGAAATTTTAATTAAAAGAAAAATATTTGGGCAATTGGCGTAAAAACTATCAATGAGCAAGGAGAGAGAGATAAATGTTATGATAGTGAGAGGAAATCGAGGGTTGATGTAAAAGTTGCGTCAAAAAAATCACACACGCACAAATATATATTTATAAAAATTTAAATGAGAAATTTGAAAACTTTGAAATGTCGGGAATACTGATAAAACCATTTTATTTAATTTTATTGTTGGTGTAAGTCCAATATTTCGCTAAACATAGCCTAATCAGGGTAGGAAGTCCGGTACGTGATTTTTTTTTTCTTTTCTTCATTTTGGTGTTAAGGAGGAAGTAACTCCTCAGAGTAAAAGAGAAGAAAAATATACGTGTTGTTCCGTTGGTCCACGTGTGTTTTGCTCTAGTTTTGAGAGGGAAGTTTAAAGTAAGAGATGGTCACAAACTTTTAGAAGACACTTATTTTGAATAAAATTTAGATGAGAAATTTGAAAACGTTGAAGTGTCGGAAGCGAAATATTGGACTTACAACAACAACAACAACAACAACAACAACAACAACAACAACAAAAAAGTAAATAAAATGATTTTATCAGTATTTCTAACACTTCAAAGTTTTCAAATTTCTCATTTAAATTTTATTCAAAATAAGTGTCTTCTAAAAATGTGTGACTATCTTTTACTTTATATTTATAAATGCATCATGCAACACAATTTAGATTATAACATGTGTGTTATGAAGACGGTCAAGAAGCAAATAAACTGACTTTATTACCAAAGCAAAGGTACCCTGTTTAAGTTTAGTGAGTTTCTAGACTCAGGATTAACAAGCATTAAAGACTAAACTTTGATTTGATCTTGCAATGATTTGACTGGCTTTGTAAAATATTTTAATAGTTTAAAATATATTCTTGCACAATCAAACAGAAAACACTTAAACACTGCTTCAGTGAAATTTCTGAAAAACAAAAACAAAAAAAACGTACTTTTTTGCTATTTAAACAGTGCACTGGTTTTTTTTTTCTTTAAATGTGTTCTTTTCCTTTAAATGTGTTCGTACGTCACCTTTGGGTGTTTGGGGATATATGTTGGAATTACTTTATTTTTACAAATGAAAAAAATACATAAATATGGAAAGGAATTTCTGGCGAAAAACAAGTATAAAATAGAACTATTACTATAAATAAAACAATTACTATAAATAAAAATGAAACAGACATTTTGGTAAAATTTTTAAATTTTATAGGCGTTTTAAAATTGATGTAAGACTCACAAGGTGTTTCCATCATTTTGTTCGCGCACTGTATAGTCATAAAGATTGAGTGTCTTTCAAATAATACACTTACTGGTTTTCAGAATAATATGAAAATCCAGAATAGAAGGATACAGGTTGTTTTGCTTATTATTAAATCATAATTGCTTTAACCGTTATAACAACCTTCATTCGCATATAACATTTAATGAGTGCTCTATAAATAACCTGCTTATATATAAAAAATCACTTTGTGTGTGTATGGGTGTGTGTCGGTATGTATGTCTGTGTGACTGAGGTTGTTTCCTATCAACTCTGAAACGACTGAGCCGATTTTTTTTTGTTTCACCCAAATATACTTTATGTGTCTGGGAGTGTTCTTAGGTTTTGTATGAGAATGCCTCCGATATATATCGAAAATCTATGATCAGAAAAAAATTTCATTAAAGAAGGAACACTCCAATTTTGACCAAAGTTAACCCCGTTATACAACCTAACATCACAAGTGCATATGAGAAGTTTTATCACCACACACGCAGAAGAGCTCGGCGTATAAAATAAATAGGAGGTTCTTTGATAAGACAAGGGCATGTTCGAAATGAATGTGCCTGTTTAGAGGACAGTTTAACTTTGATACTTTACTTTGATTTTAAACTTTTAAGCCATTATATAAAAATAATGTTATAAAACCAACAGTAGGTTCTCTACAGTGCAATGTAAACTGCAATGTATTGTGGACTAAGTCACTGCGGATAGGCATGTAAAGCTTTTAATAGTTATAGTAAATTTTACCAAAATGTTGGTTTCATTTTTATTTATAGTATTTTCGGTGCACTGAGGTGGGTTCAATCGACTTGATCGAAAAATTTGCGATTTCATCGATTTCAATGACAATAAAAATATTGGAAGTGTAAGACATTTGTTGATCCTTACTCAATCCCGAGCAATATCGGGTCTCCTTGCTAGTAGTAAATGAATGCCCTAACTATCATATGAAGTATAATGAATGCTCTTAATATCCATTAAAACCAAGGAACTTTTTGGACGTAATTTTAGTATCAAATAATATCCTATTTACAAAATAAATAAAATTTAAAAAAAAGTTTTGGGACGAATGGGTTACGAAAAAAAGTGCACAAAGTTCAGTTTTTTTTTTTTTACAAAGTTATGAGATTATAAAGTTTTTCAATTCAAAATGGCCATTTGTTTGGCTCCATGTAAAATAAAAAAGGAAAGAAAAGCTATTTATGAAGAAAGCAAAAAATACCCTCAGCTGAACATAACCGACAAAATAGAAGGTATAATTTTTTTTATGCAACTTGATCGAGAAATAATAGAAGCTGAAAGTAATTTTCAAAAGCACTTTCCGAAATGTTACCAAAAACAAAACTAAGTAAAGTAGATCAGACGAGAATTACTTATGTTAAAAATGTTTGTTTTTTTTCTAAAGCGTTTTGCCAAAGATAATGTACGCGGGCGAGAGGTTCTCTTTCTTTGGTATTTCATTTGATTGATAAAAGTGTACAAGCATATTGAGAGATTACGGTCCGATGCGAAATTGGAGTGAAATAAAGTGGTGCAAGACATTTAGGATATGGTTGAAATCAAGATGAATCATCTTCAAGTGGAATTAGAAGAGGCCTCAGAAGTAAAGAGCGTGTTCAATTAGCCAAATACAAATATAGAGTATATGATGAAAAAAGAACGAGTTTTTCTTCTTTGTTTTTTTATATGTCTGTTTAAATAAAATAAAAAATGATGAAGTAAGCAGAAAAGCGGAAAAGAAATGAAAGTGGGGGTGGGATAGACAAAAAGGAAGAACGAACAAGAGTTGGAAAAGGTAGAGATGGTGTGAAAAGGAAAAGGGGGAGATACTAAGAAGAAAGGAGAGAGAGAGGGGAATGATTGGAAAGAGACAGGGAGCAATGGTTGGAAAGAGGAAGAATGAGGAATAGTGGGGGGGGGGGAAGAAGAGACGGTGAAAAAGTCGAGAAAAAGCAGAGAAAAAATGGTGGCAAATATGTAGAATGGATAATGATGAGAAAGAGAAAAGAGAGAAATGATTTAAAAAAGGGAAAAGGGTTAATGATGAAAACTGGAGAGCAGAAAATGTAGAGGGGAAGTGAGTACAGAGAGACAGAAAGAGAGGGAGAAAGAGAGGGAGAAAGAGAGAGAGAGAGAGAGAGGGGGAGAAAGAGAGGGGGAAGAGAGAAAAATAAGAGGGGAAGGGGAGAAGGGAGAAATTGTGTGGGGGAAGGTGAGAAAGAGATAGCAAATAAATAGTAGGAATGAGAGAGCGAGAAATAATGGATAAAAGAAACAGAAAACAAAAAACAAAAAAAAAACAAAAACAAAACAAAACATAACCATTGTAAATTGCATACAAGTAAAAAATAAATAAATAAATAACGCATGATACAGATTAATTTTTTAAACTCTTTTCAAACAAATTAATTCCCAGATACTAAATATGGGGGGTGGGGAATGTTGATATATTTGTTTCGAGAAATGTTAAAAAAAAATTCTTCAGTTGATAAACAAATAATTAGAAATCCGAAAATCTAGAATTCAAAACATAATTGACTCATCTTTTGCTTTTATTACCTCAAACCAGTAACTTCAAAGGTAAAAATTAGTAAACGATAAGAGTTAGGTTGTTAGATTCCATCCCAGAAAACAAAAATTATCTCCCCTTTGTCAGAGATATCGCTTATAGAATGCAAGGATTAAAGAACAAAACAAGTGAAAATTTACCGAGAGTAACCCCAAGATCCAATTAAAACCGCATTAAACTTAAAATTGTAAAGTGACATATTAAAATGTTGCAATACAAGTTTACAATTTTTAAAAAACTTTTGTTAACCTCAAATATATCATATTGCCAGTGCGATGTTAAATGTCGCACGCCACGTGTGTGACGCAACATTAAAAATTTTGTTTGTTTGTTTATGGGACCGTTAAAAGTGAATTTCACCCCCCCCCCCAATATCATTATTTTATGTATTACATGTTTTAACAGATACTTTCGGAACAAAAAAATGACAAAATCCTTATAACTGTCGTCTTATGACAGACTAAACAGTTTTGCATACATATCAATCAATGCTTTCATGAAGCAGAAATGAACTTATCTCAAATATCATCCATCGTTAGCGCAATAGTTTAAGGCTTAACTGATCCTTTATTCTTGACGAAATAAGGTTACAGTAAATAAAAATCCAAAATATGTATATACGTCTTTCACTAAATCTGAAGTGCTGTCAGCTCTGTATATTTCGGATTTATTTCAATTTAATGATATTCCAGCTATCGTCCGTGGATTATATTGACAACAGAAAATGAACTCTTCAATTCAATGTACAAAAAGACTCGGTTTATACATGAGTGAAATTTGAAAATAAAGATCGCCCTCTTTTTGACACGAGGTTTCAAGCTGGGTTGACGTGTTTTCACTTAGCTCCACATTTTTACATGCTTTTTGCACCACTGACTCTGTGTAATCAAATCTCGCATTTAATTGCAGTTTAGATGGAACTCTCCGACAGCTAGTCATGTTAGCATGACTTTTTTTTTTAAATAGGAATTCGTTTCAGAATATTTCCCAGATGATGGTAGCTTAGTCATATGTACTTTACAGCGCGAGTACATTGTTTATAATTTGTTTACACTGTGAACTCGTGTATATTTTTAATTGTTTAATGTGGACTCTTTTGTTAGTTTGTAATTTTAACTTATTTTATGTATCATGTTTTCGTTATGTTAGTCTTACGTTTGTTGTTCACAAGCCTTAATGAAAAGTTTATGTTTGTTTCAGCAATCGATTCTTCTTCTTCTTCTTCTTCTTTTATATATTATCTCTCCCTCCCCCTTTATAATCTGATTTCGTATTATCAACGATAATATAACATATTCAACATGTCAATGCTTGTGTTGGAGAAGGGTCTCCAATATTCGTCTGCTTGCTGTGTACATGTGTACAATTGTTGCTTTCTAATGAACGTAGTGTGAGTTAAATATAGTAAATGTCGGATGGAGAGACTTAAGGCGCTGATTAGTTGAACAAAGTCATGTATGGTTTGAGAAAATGTAAGAATGAGAAAAAGAAAGAAATCGCGATAGCTAAGAGAGAATTTACTGAAACCACCCAAAAAAAAAAAAAAAAAGCATCGAAGCACAGAATATAAAAACCCGTGCCTTGTTGAAAATCTTCAACAGTGTAGTAAATAATGGGCAATCGACAATTCCCTCACTATCCAACAATTATGAGCTTGTTTTCTCAACAACCGAGAAGGCTAACATGCTTGCCAGTCGGTTTGCCTCAAACTCCACACTGGACCCTGCTAACCACCAGCTCCCTGACTTTCCTTTGCGGACAGACGCCACACTAGACGATCTGAAAATCACCTCTGCTCAGGTGCAGGCTATATTAAAAAATCTTGACACTTCAAAAGCATGTGGATCTGATCTCATCCCAGCTGTACTATTAAGAAAGTGCTCCGCCGAAGTAACTCCAGTTCTCTCTAAACTTTACAACAGATGCCTTAATGAATCTTGCTTTTCTGCCTGCTGGAAAACTGCTTATGTGGTACCAGTTTTCATTTCAAGAATCCTGGCGGAAGAACTGACCCAGTAAATTATCTCCCTATTAGCCTCCTCCCACTTTTTGCCAAAATATTTGAGTCCATAATTAACCAAGCTCTAGTCCATCACCTTACAGATGCTAAACTTCTGACCGACCAACAATATGGATTTAGGCAAGCCCGTTCCACAGCAGACATCCTAACTGTAATCTCTGAACGTATATACCATTCACTAGACAAAGCAGGGGAGGGTAGAGCGGTAGCTCTAGATATATCTAAGGCTTTTGACAGGGTATGGCATGAGGGTCTTCTCAGAAAAATCAAATCATACGGTATCACTGGTAGAATACTTAACATAATTAAATCCTTCTTAGATAAGAGAAAAATCCAGGTTGATCTCGATGGTCGTACATCTAAACAATATGATATAAATGCGGGAATGCCTTAGCGGTCTATCCTTGGACCTCTATTGTTCCTAATATTCATAAATGACCTCCCCGACAAAATGTCCTCTGAGATGGGTATATATGCTGATGACACCATGCTCTATAACAGACACGACAAGAAAACAAATGAACACATATCTAAAGAAATGGCAGAAACACTAGAGGATGACCTCGAATCTGTAGTGGAATGGGGACAAAAATATATGGTCATATTCAATGCTACCAAGACTAACTTGTTTCCTTCAATAATTACAAGAAACCTTCTCTACCACCAATAGCAATGGCCAAAGGCTCTTTATCTGAAAGAAGATTTTTTAAACTCCACGGCCTAACATTTACAGGGAACATGAGTTGGAACAATTACATTGAAAGCATTGCCAGGACCACTGCAAAGAAGGTAGGTTCTCTCTACTGTGCTTAAAACTAATAACGCCTAAAAGTATCCTGTAACTCTATAAGGCCACTATTCGCTCATGTATGGAGTATTGTGTTCATATTTGGGCTGGTGCATCTGCTACTAGTCTCTTGCTCCTAGACAAGGTTCAAAAGAGAGTCGCCAACCTGATAGGTTCTGAACTGTGATCCAAGCTTCAGCCTCTGTCCCATCGACGAAATGTTACATCCCTCTGCCTGTTCTACAAGTACTTTAACCGTGAATGTTCTGACAAATAGCAAGCACTTGTATCCCCTCGATGTATATACCCCTGACAAACTCGACAAGGAGCTAAATCCCACCCCTTCACAGTTGAGATCCCTAGATGTAAGAGAGACTGCTACTCCAGTAGTTTTTTCCCCAGAACTGCTAGACTTTGGAACTCCCTGCCAGGTTCCTGCTTCCCCAACTGTATTGAAATGCAGAAGTTCAAGTGTAACGTGAATCGACATCTTGCTGCCCAACTCCCTACATTGTAGCCCTGTAGTTTATGTCCCTGATAGTAGCCCCCTACATCAAAGTGGCAATGTGCCTTGTTTGGGGTGAAAATGTAATAATAAAAAAAATTTAATTATATTTACAAAGGAGTCACCACTTATCAAAGCCCGGAGGCCACTCGAGGATAAGAGTGAATGAGTATACAGTGGTCAAGAGGAACATGTCAGTCATCGTTAGTAGTGAAAATTTAGTAAATTGGATTACTTCAAGGGATGGCTCATAAAGAATTTGTTCACATTGGACTTGAAGACGGCCATATTGTAGTCAGTTGGAAAGCAAAGAAACGAAGCAGAGTTCCACAGGCGTGCAGTTCTAAGAAAGAAGCTTTCTTCGTGGAATCTACGCTTAGGTTTAGGCACAGATAAAGAGTGGGGGGAAATTATTGATAGTGGTTTCAGCTAGACAAGTGTTTTTCGTGAAAAACATGCCATAAATTAGAGCTCAGACGAGCACTTGCCATGAAAATAACGATAAAGCAAAGACAGACTCGCGACGTCTCTTCTGTAGGAAAGAGGCTCCAGGGAAGAGAAAATGTAGTTTTGAAAAATAAATGTTTGTAACACTTTATGTCAAACATTTTTTTCTATAAAATTTGTCCTCTTGACAATCGATATCTCATGGCTATCTAGAACTGTAAGTTCTAGTGGTGGTCGCTATTAAATGTCGATTGTCGAGAAGATAAAATGTGGAATAAAAATTGTTATAAACGTTTAAGCAGGTAAGGCAAAGAATTTCATTTTAATACGATTGGCATAAACTATGTGCATTTTTTTTGTTTGCTTACATGTTACCGAGTGCTAACTATTCTTCACTGTGACAAGTATTACATACTTATATGTGAATATAAAAATCTAGATTGAAATATTTATTGTTTATGATTTAGTATAAACCAAATCATTAAATATAATGTACTAAATGTTTATCGCGAAAAATTTTATACATCGCGGTAAAATAACTTTATATGTCGAATATCATTTCAAAACAAATTATCTATATCAATAAACAGTAGATGTCTGTGTGCGTATGTTTGTAAACATTTAACCGATAAACTTTAAACTTCTGGTAAAACAACACTGAAATTAATAGAAAATAGTAATCATACAGCAAGGATGGTTTATAACGAGTAAAATCTTTGGACGGATGAATAAGAAATATGTCAGCAAGTTTGGAATGCAAAATATTAATTTTCAACTTGCATTGCCTTAACCCTAACTTTATTCAAAACATGATTAGTTACGAGGTGTTCATACACCCCAATACATTTATTGTTTTATAGTTTTATTATTTTGTAAAATATAGGTATCCTGCTGATTCAGGATATATCTACATCCCCTGTTGAACAGTTAGAATCACTTGCAGCATGTTGATATTAACATAAAATAAATAATGAAATAAATTATAAAACTAAGGAAAATTGAAAAATCTTAGATAAATTAAAATAGCAAGAAAAATGAATGTATGCTCACAAATGGAACATAAAATGTTCCATGAATTGAAATAGCAAGAAAAATGAATGTTTGTTCTCAAATATAAACACAAAATGTTTCCATCAATTAAAATAGCAAGAAAAATGAATGTATGCTCACAAATGTAAACATAAAATGTTTCCATCAATTAAAATAGCAAGAAAAATGAATGTGTGCTCACATATGTAAACATAAAATGTTTGCATCAATTAAAATAGCAAGAAAAATGAATGTGTGCTCACAAATGTAAACATAAAATGTTTCCATCAATTAAAATAGCAAGAAAAATGAATGTGTGCTCACATATGTAAACATAAAATGTTTGCATCAATTAAAATAGCAAGAAAAATGAATGTATGCTCACAAATGTAAACATAAAATGTTTCCATCAATTAAAATAGCAAGAAAAATGAATGTATGCTCACAAATATAAACACAAAATGTTTCCATCAATTAAAATAGCAAGAAAAATGAATGTGTGCTCACAAATGTAAACACAAAATTTTACCATCAATTAAAATAGCAAGAAAAATGAATGTATGCTCACATATGTAAACATAAAATGTTTCCATCAATTAAAATAGCAAGAAAAATGAATGTGTGCTCACAAATGTAAACATAAAATGTTTGCATCAATTAAAATAGCAAGAAAAATGAATGTGTGCTCACATATGTAAACATAAAATGTTTCCATCAATTAAAATAGCAAGAAAAATGAATGTTTGCTTACAAATGTAAACATAAAATGTTTCCATCAATTAAAATAGCAAGAAAAATGAATGTGTGCTCACAAATGTAAACATAAAATGTTTGCATCAATTAAAATAGCAAGAAAAATGAATGTGTGCTCACATATGTAAACACAAAATGTTTCCATCAATTAAAATAGCAAGAAAAATGAATGTTTGCTCACAAATGTAAACATAAAATGTTTCCATCAATTAAAATAGCAAGAAAAATGAATGTGTGCTCATAAATGTAAACATAAAATGTTTGCATCAATTAAAATAGCAAGAAAAATGAATGTGTGCTCACATATGTAAACACAAAATGTTTCCATCAATTAAAATAGCAAGAAAAATGAATGTTTGCTCACAAATGTAAACATAAAATGTTTCCATCAATTAAAATAGCAAGAAAAATGAATGTGTGCTCACAAATGTAAACACAAAATTTTACCATAGAATTGAAATAGCAAGAAAAATTAATGTGGGCTCTCAAATGTGCTCTCTCCACCGTACTGTACATCGATACTCTACCGCTGACTGGGATAGCTTCCGTACACTTATATCCGATATACCCCTGCATTCCATGTTTAAAAAGATGTGTCCTCTATAGTATCAGACCTGACCGAATGGCTAATTGTAGGCATAGACCGATTCATACAATCCAAATATTCCAGAAAAACCTGTCAGCCATGGTTCTCCCCAGAATGTGCAGCTGCCATCGCACACAGAAATCACTTTTACTATAGCTACCAACGTAATAGCTGCGTTCAGGACTGCCAGCAACCACTATAAAAGAGTAATAAAATATGCAAGAGAGCTATATGCTCAGTCCGTTAAATCCAAAGTAGCTGAGCAGCGGCTTGGTTCCTACCAGTTGTGGCAAATAGCAAGCAGAAACCTGAACAGAAGCGTGTGTTCTATTCTAACCATCATCAATGGACCTGAGGTCATCTCGTCAGCATCAGATAAAGCCAAACTATTTGCCAAGAACTTTGCAGCTAATTCTACCCTATGCAACGAAGGCCATCACCTCCTCGTATTTCCACCTATAATGGACAACACACTCTGCAACATACAAATATCTGTGCATGAGGTCGCCAAGCTAATCAAGAACCTTGATTCCAGTAAAGCAACTGGCCCTGACGGCATTCCAATCATTGTGCTAAAAAAGCTTCAACCAGAACTTGCCCCCATACTAACAAAACTGTTTAGGCGTTGTCTTAAAGAGATGTGCTTCCCAACACCCTGGAAAACCTCATCAGTATGCCCTGTATTTAAGAATTCAGGTGAAAAGTAATCTTCCTCTCAGTACAGACTAATAAGTCATCTCCCTCTCAGTACAGACCAATAAATCTCCTGTGTGTCATGAATAAGCTGCTGGAATTAAATAGAGAAATAGTCAACTACCTCAGCAAAAATAACCTTCTTAGTGACATGCAATTTGGTTTCCGTTCTGCCAGATCTACAGCAGATGTGCTAACTGTTATATCTCATAGAATTAGCAAATCTCTTGACAAAGGCTTTCTCTCTAGAGCAATTGCTCTTGACATATAAAAGGTCTTCGATAAGGTATGGCATAAGGAACTACTTCACAAGATTTCCAGCTACGGTATAACTGGAAATGTTTTCTCGATCATTAAATCATTTCTCTCTGATAGGCGCATAAGAGTAGTGGTTGATGGGCAGAAAGCAGAGGCCCACAATATTTATGCTGGAGTCCCTCAGGGGTCCATCCTGGGCCAAACTCTCTTCCTAATATACATCAATGATCTCCCAAAACACATACTTAAATCATTCGTTGACATCTATGCTGATGACACGACCATCTATGACAATACATCAAAGGCTGTAAATGACAAAGTTCTCTCAGATTCTCTCTCCTCTGATCTTGAGCGTGTAGTACAGTGGGGGAGGATGTGGCTGGTTACTTTTAATACATCTAAAACCAAGTTCCTATCTTTACATCATCAATGCTCTGATCCCCATCTGGCGTCAATTGAAATTGGTGGCTCTCATCTGGGAGAGGCCCCGTGTTTTGATAAGCTTCTGGGTTTGACCTTTACTCCTGATCTGAAATTGAACACATACATCAAGTCTGTTGCCAAGGTTGCTGGAAAAAATGGTAGGATCCTTCTACCGCTCCAGAAGATATCTCACCTCTGATGCAATTCTCTATATGTATAAAAGCCAAGTACGTCCAAGGATGGAATACTGCTGCCATATCTGGGCAGGAGCTGCTAAAATAGCCTATCCTGCCTTGACAGAGTACAAAATAGGCTTCATGGCCTAGTGGGTGATGCCCTTTTCTCTTCCCTGCAACCTCTCTCCCACAGGAGAGACGTTGCGAGCCTGCCTTTGTTTAATCGTTACTATCATGGCAGGTGTTCGTCTGAACTCCAATCTCTGGTCCCCCCTTGTCAATCTTTCATGATAAGCACCCGCCTAGCTGAAACCACTGTCAAAAATTTTCCCAACTCCTTATCTGTGCCAAAAATCAAAACTTAGATTCCATGAACAAAGCTTCTTTCTTAGAAGTGCACGTCTGTGGAACTCTGTTCCGGTTGCCTGTTTCCCATCTGACTACAACCTGGATGTCTTCAAGTCCAATGTAAAGAAATTCCTGATGACCCGCATACTTAAGTAAGACACGTTATCAAATCTCCAACACTAACGTACTGTACACGCAATAACCCTTATCCCCAAGTGGCTTCCGGGCCTTGATAAGTGGTGACTACCTTGTAAAAATAAAGAAAAAAAACACAAAATGTTACCATAAATTGAAATAGCAGGAAAAATAAATATGAGTTACTTATATAAACATTACCTTTCAATCTGATTCACCTCCAAGAAAACTGAGATACAACTGCAGCATACCACGTGTGCTATACCCTCACTGAGTCAGGAGAGTACTGGAAGGGAAGAAAAAAATAAGTTGCTAACTAGGAATTATGAGCACTTAAGCAAAAATTGGGGTGACAAAACACCCATGTAAGTAACGCAGGGTTAAGAAAATAATTATAGCTTTCACGTGACGTCATATATTTCTGATTTACGTAATTTTTCAAAACATTAATTCAAACATAAGCGATAAAATATGAATAACTGAATGGGTAAACATTATTGTTAGAGATTATTTTAATAGTCCAAAACAATTTGTTTTGTTCAACTATGTATTCTATGTAGTTCTTTCAGAATTGTATAATATTCCCAGCCTAGCAAAATATTTAGACCGGAAGGAGCATTTTTTTATTTTTTATTTTTTGCTATTAAAACTTTAAAAATAATTTATTTCATCATCGTTTCTTTTTGTTGACACATCAGCACGACTTTCGTTTTGTTCAGACACTTTTTTAACATCTCATGAGAATGCTACCGAAAACCAAAAAAGAAAATAATCCGTAAAAATAGAAAAAAAAAAAAAATAGATGGAACGAAATCAAAAAAGTGTTTTTTTATTTATTTTTTTAACGAAATTGATTTAAAACATTGTTTTGCTCACGTCTGCTTTTTATGAGCTAAAAATTTAAGTTCTTTTAATCTGTAGAGTTGGTAAGAAATATTTGAACGTGTTAATCAAATAAATGTTTTGAACTGTGGCGGAAAGTATGTTTTGAATCTAAATTTGAATCAAGTTTTGTGGTCGAAAGGCAAGCAATTAAATTTATGAACTGTAGGGTAGAAAGCAACAGAACACACACACACACACGCACACACACAGACACAGACACACACACACACACACACACACACACACACACACACACACACACACACACATATATAAACTTCAGAATGTGCGAGAATATATAATTATTTCCACAACCAGACAACGTCACAGCTCACAAGAGCTATGACAGTCAACAAACTTCCAGTTTGCTGACTGTCATGGCTCTTGCGAGATGCGACGTTGTGTGGCTGTAAATATATATATATATATATATATATATATATATATATAAATATATATATATATATATATATTATGGCAGTAGAGTTTAGTTTCCTAGAAGTACATCCAATGAAACATGTGTATACCAAAAACGTGCTCAGTGAGTAAACAGAGCAGGTATATTAAATTTATTTATACAAACATTGATGGCTACATATGTGCATACATGTTTCTGTAATCGCCCGTTATTGGGGAGATTATGTCTTCAGGCCAAGAATTACCCTTGAAACTGAAATTTCAAGATACAAAAACCTTATATCTGTTAAAAAATACTTTGAAAAAGAGTTAAAAACATATTTAATCTGAAAAGGAAACACTTAATAAGTGGATAGTCCTTAATCTGCGGAGTTTCGAAGAAATACTTTCCTTCTCATCAGAGAGTAGGAATTAGCAAAATGCGGGATCGGATTTTGCATACAAAAGTATTTGATGAAATTGCAAGTAAATCAAATATCTTACTTGATAACAAAAAGTGAAGCAGGGGGAATCTGGTGAAGAAAAAGGTGATTTCACGTGAATGAATAGTCAGGTGAAAGGTAAGGTATCCAATGACGGTAAAATTCAAAAATGTAAGTCCAAGAAAGTTAATTTAATTTTCCATTCGCACAAGTAAAATCCAAGGAAATCGCGTAATTGGAAGATGGTCCAAGATAATCCAAAAGGCCGAAATCCGTGGAATAATTCAGAAATATGTACAAGGAAAAGGGGGAAAATTCCAATAATAATAAAATAAAAATAAGATATGCTTTTAACACGGTTGCCAAGAACAAAGTGTAATTAAAAAAATTAGTAAAGAAGAAGAAGAAGAAGAAGAGAGAGAGAGAGAGAGAGAGAGAGAGAGAGAGAGAGAGAGAAAGATTAAATGGTGATAGAATTAAATATAAATTAGAAAAGCAAATGTCAAAATTACCCAGAGAGGATAACGTTAAAAGGCGCGAATAATATAGAACAAAAAAAGAGAGGCCAACTGAGATATACAGGTTATTACTTACGAAAATGTCAGCAAGTGTTATTAAAAGACACTAAACGGAAAAAAATAAATAAATTAAAAAAATAAATAAATAACTATAAAATATAAAATAAAAAAAAGTTTTAAGGGGAACGATGGCCGGTATCTGCAAATTCCGGATAAAGCAAGTAAGTATGTAAGTAAATGCATATAGTAAATATACATACAGGATATGAATGTGTGAGTAGATTGATATGATTGATAGATAGGAATATTTAAAGACTAAAACGGAAATTGCAGATAAAAACCGGCCAAGCAAAGAAGAAATAAATAATTAAAATAAAGGATTATTCAGTTATAAAGTGTTAAGAAAGTATGTAGAAAAAAACGATAATGTTAAAGAAAAATTATATATATATGAAAGGTTAAAGCTATGTAATTTCAAAATTGCCATAATTAAATTTGGACTTATATTTACAGAAAGAGATCAGTTCGTTTTTAGAATTTATTATATTGTTACTTTGAGGGGAAGTATAGCTTCAGTTAAACAGAGGCGACATGACTTAGAGCCTGGAGTATAAGACTTATCTTTTTTATGATAGTCCATTTGATTGAAAAGAGCGTATTATTAGAGTTAAGTTTTTTAATTAAAGTGGGTAGAGAAGTTCCTTGGTTATTATTAGAATTATGGTTGTTAAAAGAAAAATTTGGTTTGATATTCTTTTCTTAATTAATGTTGAAGTAACGCCGATATATGTATGCACTTTATTAAAAGCTCGAGTTCTGATATTAATATTAATTTGCTGATTTGTATTGGTTAAATAGTTTGAATTTTGTTCATTGTGTTCAACACAAGGGTGGGACAATGATAGTACGACGACTGTTTTGGAGGGGATAATGAGTGTTGTTAGTGTTAGGATGGCTGTTAGGAGCAATATTATTATTATTATTATTATTATTATTATTATTATTATTATTATTATTATTATTATTATTATTATTGCTAGTTGTATGATTGTAGATGGAGAGGTTGCTCGAGTGGTATATTGAATTAGTAACTATATCAGATGGAGGATGAGAAGAAGGATAATTTGAAGACGAAATATTTGTGTCTGTTATGGGAGGATTGCGTGAGAGCTCAGTAATTGTGCATGAATATATAACATCTTTATTGATACAATCATTATTGAGTGGGCAAAGATGTTTATTATTACACTTACAGTTAGTTTTGGGTTTAATTGGGAAAAGGATATTTGGGGCTTTTTGGGCTAATTTAATTTTTTTGTTATAAGATGTTAAGATTCTTTGTGCTAAATTAGGCATTGTTGAATTCTTATTGAGTTTTTATTGAAAATAGAACTATATCTGTGTGGGTATTTGAAAGAGTTTTGTACAATGTTGAAGAATTCCTTAGGTATATTAGTTTTGACATTTATGCTAAATGGAGGATTAAACCAAATATTTTTCTTTCTCTTGATGTGACTGGGTGGGTTAGAGGTATTACGATTAATCTTTTGGCTTGGATTATATATGTAGACTGGTTCGTTGTTATTGATAGCGGCAGATCTTGTTATTTGAACTGGTTCCTTGCGAGTCATATTGTGTGTGATTACATATTTCAGGCGGCCAGCAGGAGGAGCATAATGGTTGTATTTAATCTTTTCTTTGTGTCCTGAGTTCCTTAAGGCATTATTGAAGAAAGTAGCATTTTGATTAAAAGTTTTTTATCAGCAGAAAGAGCAGAAATTCTTCTAGAGACGGATGGTACTATAGATTTTATAATTGAGTTGGGGGGGGGTAGAAGATTTATGGACGTATAAAAGCATAAGATTGGGTTTATGATAGGGGCTATGAGTTTCAGTGTTAAGATTAAGTGTAACATCTAGAAAATTTGAAGTTTTTTGTTTGGTTCGATAATTATAGAAAGGCCAAAGTTATTAAAGAAGTTATGTCATTTTTAAATTGTTTTGTTTTACTCTCTTGGCCTGGTTGTAAAAAGGGCATGCATATATATATATATATATATATATATATATATATATATATATATATATATATATATATATATACACAGAACGGGTAAAATTAATTTCTCGAACAGAACAAATTTGCACATCTTACGAAGATTAGAATAAAAATATAATTTTACTAAGTCCATGTGTAGGACATTTATTCCAGGTTTGATCAAAATCCATTACCTGATTTTGATTCTATAAAATTTCGGTATATATTACCTTACGCTATAAGAGAACACCGACCACTCTAATTTGTTTTTTATGGGTAATCGAGATCGCTGATAACCAATCTGGTAATCAAATCTGTCGCAAATTTACCGTTTGCATGGTATGAACCCCTGGACTCTGGGACTATTTTACGCCATTTTACCGCCTGTAGTAATGTTTTTTTACATGATGCGTTCGCGTGCGCATGCGCGTATTGAAGTGACTTATCACATCGCAGAGGAATTTTTTTGCGGACATTTTAAATTACAAAGTTTAAAAAATGTGGTTCATTTTTTATTACGTAGTTTTTTTATGCTTTTATATTGATCTAAAAAAGTTTTCACGGGTTTGCAAAACGATATTTTTCTGTTTTCCGTTCTTTTCTTGGGGAGGGGGAAGGGGGTATTCAATTATGGCACTTATGTAGTTTAACAGGTGATGTTTTCGTTTTTTTTTAGGGTGGGGGGTTATTTAATTATAAACTTATGTAGTTTAACAGGTGCTTCTGCAGTTTAATTAACTTTTTTTTCCGTAAGAAATGCGCCGACATTTACCGAGTAGAATACCGTTTAACATTTCACGAAAATTCTGTTTCCATTAGGAACGAGGACGGTTGAGAGCCGGGGTGGTGATGGGGGCCGCCCCTCAACCTCCCCCTTCTCAATGTAATGTTGTTATTTCAAATGTCCGCTGAAAAGATTCCTCCGCGATAGGATAAGTCACTTCACTACGCGCGTGCGCACGCGAACGCATCATATAAGAAAACACTACTGAAGGCGGGGAAATGGTGAAAAATAGCCCCAAGTTCCAGGGTGTCATACCATGCAAACGGTAAATTTGTGACGGGGTTGATTATCAGATTCGTTGTCAGCGTCCTTGAATACCCCTAATAAAACAAATTAGAGTGGTCAGCATTAATGTAGGGTAATATTTACCAAAATTTAAGGCTTTAGAGGTTTTAAGAAGAAATTAAAATTTTGAATCTTACACAATTAGTGCGTCATGACTCTGCATTAAAGTTTAATGCAAATATTATATATTTGAATTTACTGATTTATTTATTTCGGACAATTACCCTCATCTTTCTTAGATGTTGTTTCACGCCGTTTCAGCCAATGATTCCTCTGGCCTTCGTCAGGTGGTAACTACGACGGTATAAGAATCTCCTAACTGCATTCTCAGCAATTACTGCTATATCATAGTTGTTATAAATTCGTATTCCTGTCTGTTTGTTTGTTGGTTCACAATTTGATTAATATATATAAAAGGTCCGCTAGTTTGGTATTTCATTTATTTCTATATATAGTATGATTCTTTAGAACATATACGATTAAGAGGTCACCTCATTTGTTTATTATATTAAGGAAAATTAATTGTACTAAATAGCTGTATGTTAGTTTAAGTTTATAGCGAGAGTGTTGTTTTAAGTGTTCTATTTAACATTGTTATTTCATCATGAAATAACATTGTTATTTCATCATGAAATAACAATTATGTTGATTTCATATATATATATATATATATATATATATATATATATATATATATGTTGTTATTATTATGTTGTTTTCATATATATATATATATATATAAAATAAATGAAGTTATACATTTGGATTTTACCGTCAATGGATTTTTTATTTTCCACCAGACTATCCATTCATGTGTAATCACCTTTTTCTTCACCATATTCCCTCTACTTCACTTTTTTTGTTTTCAAGTAAGATATTTGACTTATTGTTGTTTCATCAAATAGTTTTGCATGCAAAATCCGATCCCGTATTTTGCTAATTCCTACCCTCTGATGAGAAGAAAAGTATTTCTTCGAAACTCCACGGATTAAGGACTATCC
The DNA here is from genome assembly GCF_053919585.1 of Euprymna scolopes. Taxonomy (NCBI): domain Eukaryota; kingdom Metazoa; phylum Mollusca; class Cephalopoda; order Sepiida; family Sepiolidae; genus Euprymna; species Euprymna scolopes. Next base: position 126,620,801 of record NC_136489.1, read on the forward strand.
ACTTATCTAATGTTTCCTTTTCAGATTAAATATGTTTTTAACTCTTTTCAAAGTGTTTTTTTAATATGTTTTATTAACTGTTTGCTCGTATATATATATATATATATATATATATATATATATATATATATATATATATATATATATACATATATATATACATATATATACATATATATATATATATATATATATATATATATATATATATATATTTAAGAAAATACGTAAAAATATGTTTACGAAAATCGTAAATTGTTAGATGAAAGTACAGGAAAAATTTTTTTTTTTTTTCAAGAAAAGTTAATATTTTTATTTTATTTATTTTATTTTTTTCTGCTGGTCATTAGCGGTGAAAGAACTTTCTCGAGATAAGGATATTTCCTTAGGAATATTTTACTTCGGTCAACAAATGAGATAATTCAAATACGCCCAATTTCTAGCCTGTACAGCTACAATACCACCATCTTCGTTATCGTGTTGCTCTGTACTTTTTCCTTTTTTCTTTTCATCTTCCTTTGCTATTCTCTATTCCTTTTATTCCTCCTGCTAATATATTTCTTGCCCATGTTTGGTTTGATATTTTGGATTCTAATATATTCCTATAAATTTTTTGGAGCCGTTTCTTTATTCTATGTGACACAGCTATTAGATCATTTTTATACAGTTCGCCCATAATAATTTTTATAGTTTCTTTTATTTTTCTTTGACTTACTATCCTTAGTATATTATCACTGGCATTATTTGCATACCAAAATGGATTACCCTACAAAGAAAAAGAGCGATAAATTTTATTATATACAGGGAGAGTTTGGCTCCAAAATGATGCGTATGCTCTCCTGATTATCTGGAGATTGGAATGAAATATCCCATGAGTTAAAACATCTGATAAACTTGATTATATACATGTCTGCAAGGTAAGCTTTTTCTTCCAAACAATATCTTCTGCTGGTCGCTCGCTTCTTTGCGAGTTTCTGCTACTCTTCCGTTAGCAAATATTATTCTTTTATCACTGCTTGCATTATATATATATATATATATATATATATATATATATATATATATATATATATATATATATATATATATATATTATAGATATTTTGTATGTTTCCTTCTTGTTTCCATATCAGAAATTGTATTTTTGTTTCCATGTGATTATATATATATATATATATATATATGTATGTGTGTGTATATATGTATATATATATATACATATTTATATATATGTGTGTGTGTGTGCATACATATATGTATATGTATGTATATATATGCACATATATATACATCATATATATATATGCATTTGTGTGTGTATGTAAATATGTATATATGTATATTTTCGTGTATGCGTCTATTTAAACTTCCATATGAATGCGTTTTCTGATTTATGCATGAGAATCCTTTTTTATTTGTCCTATTGTTTTTATCTTGTATTATTTATTCATTTTAATTTTCATTATTAAATTTTGTTATTTTTTCTTCCTGTTTTCTGTGTTCCTTATCATTGCATTAAATATTATTCATGACATAATTAAATATTATTCATTTATTCTTGCCTTTTTCAGCTCTGAAATTTTGTTTGCCTGCGTCCTTGTGTTCATATCTATCTATCTATCTATCTATCTATCTATCTACCCCTCTCTCTCTCTCTCTCTCTCTCTCTCTATATATATATATATATATATATATATATATAGTGTATTTTGGGCGGCATGTTTTCATTCAGACAAGTATTATTGAGTAGTATGTAATGTTCTTGCTTGATGAACCTTTTTTGTGTGAAATAAGAACGATAATTCGAAAAATTGAAAAATTACGAGATAGCTCATTAAGCAAAAACACTCCATGCTATTCAACAATACTTGTTCGATTATATATATATATATATATATATATATATATATATATATATATATATATATATATAAAACACTGCGTCAATCGCTTTATTGCAGATTAGTAAAATATCATATTTCACTCTAAATATATGTCACAAAAAATGAAGATTGTATCATCAAATGACTGCTTCAACGTTAATTATTTCCCAAAATTTTATTCAAATCCATGCGATATTCACGAAGTTATGACATTTTATTTAATATCAAGTATCGCTTTATTGCAGGTTTTTTAAAATTCCAAAAAAGGGGCAATTAACACTTATCGAAATGAAAGAATTGTTGCTGAACTCGCCGAAGGATTGTTCATCAAAGATTTAGCTATGCAGCTAGAAATTGATACAAGAACTTTTGCTTCATTCGTGAACAACCCCACCACTAAATCCAGAAAGGATAAGGGCACCAGTAGAAACCTTTCACATCGTGATATTCGGAAAATTCGTAGGGAAGTCAACCGAAACCCCCAAAATACAAGTGCTTCCATTTTTGCAACATCCAGGCGGACCCGATGCAATCTGTTGAAATAGATGGCAAGGAACATCACACCTCTTCCAATACCTCCATTGAGCAAACAGCATAGGGAAAAACGAATGGCTTGGGCACAGAATTACATGAAAATGGATTTCCAGCGTGTCCT